>NC_056731.1:1478737119-1478749619 GCF_019279795.1 Protopterus annectens | reverse complement strand
GTATAACTGCTGCCCACACACAGGAATGATGTCCACCATACAGGAAAGGGAAAGGGACCACACCCACATGATGTAGTGATTTATACTAGTTGGTTGCCATGACAGTGATAATTGGAAGTACTACACAACATGCCGCATGCAGGTAGTAAGTGGAGGACACTGACTGATGCAGAGGTCATCATCTGATCATGTGCATCACCTACAAATTCCATGCTGCAATCTATGCAAAGCAGCTCATTCCATGTACTGGAGAGAGAGAGAGAGAGAGATAGAGTGTGTGTATAAGGCACAGAAAAAAAAAAAAAGATCCGGAAGAGTCTGCATTCCCAGAACAGGTATGTGAATTATACATGTATGTAACTGACCATAGTACTTGGTCCATAATAATGGGATAGATGATGTGGAATGATTTATATGTGCTTCAGGTGTTGTTATTGTAATGATGTTCAGCTGAACAACTGCTAAGGACAATAGAGTCTGTCCCTGTGTGTAGTGGGCCCATCAACCTTGCAGAGCAGCACTGACTGATAAGATGTAAGCCATCATAGTGTGTGTTGTGTAATGGGAAGTATGTATATTGCATGTTTAGTAGTTGGTGATAGAAGTAATGCATTAATGATGGACACGTGGGTTCCACAGCCCACTCAGGTTGACCTATATTGTAGCATGCAGGAATGCCATAGGTGTGTAATAGGGTTACCTGCAATTCGGCCCTACATATACCACCCTAATGTCAGGCTGTGTTCATATGTGGCACCTGTCTCTGTTGTAGCAAGGCAGAACAGTGCAGCTGTGCAGGAAGGTGTTGTGAGATTGTAGACCTGATGTCTAAATGTACCCCACATATAGGTATGAATATGTGTGTGTGTGTGTGTACATATATATATATATATATATATATATATATATATATATATACATATATATATATATATATATATATATATATATATATATATATATATATAGGTTTACTATCATATAACCGATTGTCACATACCTGGCAGTCCAATGATCGTCAGTTATAATGTCGAAAGGAAACAATTCTGCACTCCAAACATACCGAAAAAGAAAAACCGCCATGCACTAACATTCGAACTACTGAACGTCGCACATGTGAATACGCCATTCACTGATGACGACAATGATGTTGCGACGGTGATGTCTTAGTCGCAGGGAAAACATCATACATATAGTGCGGAAGTAAAAGACGACACGATTACAGAGTCACTGATAATGCGGAGTGTAATTGAGAGTGAATATATCGCTGCAGAGTTGGATTTCCTAACAGGAAAGTATCCGTAATTTGCGACAGCAAGGACTTTACGTTGCAAGTTTGGACTGGAGAGTAAACCTGTCATATGAGTACGTAGTAGTCTAACATATATATGTAAAACAGTATTTTATATACTGTCAGTACAGCTAATATGAAACAATAGCATATGTATACCTATCGCTGTACGTGTTACATGATGAATTCAAAATAAGTTATGCAACTAGTGATATATATCGTTGATATAAACAGTGGGAAACCCTATTCGGTAATGTGTTGAACAATTCTACATACATGGTAATGATATACGGAATTGTGGATTATTGTAGTTAGTATTTTATGGTGTCAGAACACACATGTACATTGTTATAGAATGTGCTGTAATAACAGTGTGGATAGTCATGTGTAAGTTACTTATACAGTATTAATACACTTCCATTGTTTATAAGCATGTAGTCATGACTTGCCTGAATCCTTCATATAGTAGTCGTGTATAGGTATAGAATTGTACAATGCAGTATTTAAAACAATACAGGTGGATGCTGCTTACCTGCGTAGAAATACATTATAGTGGCATAGTATGGAACGTACCGTATACTAACATGTTTTACTTTGTAGGATACATATACTGCTGTAGGTGTCAAGTATGACAGCGTTATCAATATTATATTTAAAAGTAAACAGTGTATGGAGTGCACTTTACAATGTTTCTACATGTAAGACATGACTCCACTTGGCCATGCCTTGTACAAGCTATGTCATGGTTTGTATCTGTGTAAATTAGTATACATAGACATGATACAGGCTTGTGTTACACAGCATGAATGCCAGTAATTTGTAGTAATATAGTTACTGTTGTTGATTTCTAGGTGAGCTAAGGTACTATGTCTGACCAACCGGCAGTGAGTTGTCCTGGTGTTATTGGTTCCCTATATGGTACCATTACCTCCCAAAAAGGTCGAGCAATTCTCTGTATTGATGGTTATCAGTATTACTTGGAAAAGAGTAACCCTGAGAAGAAGTACTGGTGTTGCACTCAGAAGGCAAAACAGAGATGTAAGGGCCATTGTATAACAGAGAAGTGTGCCGATGATGAGAGGCTACTGAAAAGTATCGGTCATTTTCACGCACCAGATGTGGTCCGGGTAGAGCAGAGTAGGGTACGTGCAGCAATTAAAAGGTGTGCTGAACAGACTCTGGAGGATCCCTGCAGAATTGTTTCTGAGGTTCTGGCAACCACGTCCATGGACGTAGTGACCACCATGACTAATACTGCTGCCCTGAAGCAGAGTGTGCGTAGGTTAAGGCATAGGAATAGCACGAATCCCAGCTTACAGTTAGCAAGTGTGAAGGATTTAAGGCCAGAGATTATACCATTGAAGCAGGGTCAGTTCATCATTAAATACAGTGCACTCCAGAGCCATAACAATGATGTTGTAATTCTTACTACAGAGAATAATCTATGCCTGCTCTGCCGTTCGGAATACATCCTTGTTGATGGTACATTTCCAATTAGCACTAGGGAGTGTAAACAAATATACTCTGTTCATTGTAGCTTGGATGGTTCTAGCAACAACAAGGTAGTACCTGTAGTATATGCTATCCTACCGTCCAAATGCGAGGAATGCTATGATCACTTCTGGAACACATTGATTACTTTATGTGGGGACTTCCATCTTAATTTACAACCAGTGATGGTACTAAGTGACTTTGAAAAGGGGGCTGTAAATAGCATTGTGAAGCATCTACCTAATAGTACCGCAAAAGGGTGCTGGTTTCATTTGTGCCAAATTATATGGAGGCAGATCCAGAAGCTTAACTTGACACAGGTATATGGTACGGATACACAATTCGCACTGTTATGTAAACAGTTGCCTTCACTTGCTTTTATACGAATGGAACATATTTTGGAAACTTTCAGTTCAATTGAAGAGGCATTAGGGGACAGGGGTGCTCCTTTATGTGAGTTCTTTAAAAATAACTACATTTTAGGGAGGCCATGGCATTACGGAATGAGGGGTTCCACCTCAGAGAGACAACCACCACTATTTGAAGTCCCTTTTTGGAATCAGTCTGAAACATGTACCATGGGCTACCCTAGGAGCCAGAACGCAGTAGAGGGATGGCACCGTAGGCTGGGGTCTCTATTAGGTAAAAAGGAACTTTACATCACTGATGTGTTACATGCTATTACTTTAGAGCAAAACCATTTGGAGGATGTAAGACAGAAGTTCCTGTGTTGTGTGCCTGCTTCTCCAAAGAAACGTAGGCTTACTGATAAGGATTATATGATACAACGTCTGCTTGCTAAACGTGACGACATGACGCCATTAGGATTTGTACAATTAATGTCACACCATTGCTCATTCTGATATGTCTGCAATAACATTATACATTTTGTCTGTGATAATTATATGGCATTATAGGACACTTTTGGAAACTTACATTGCAGTACTTTTATTGGGATATGTACTTTGTATTCACTATTATAGAGTAATTCATCCAGGTTGAAAATGATATTGTAGCACGTTTATGTGTCTGCTGTGGAATTATTGTGTACTCAGCATTAGACAGCAATTCATCTTGATGGAAACCACTATTGTCACACAGGGAATGTGTTTGCTGTGGATGTACTGTTTATGGAACATTTTGAAGCAAGTCATCTTGATGTATATCACTGTTGTGGCACTAGGAATGTGTTTGCTATGGAAGTACTATTTCTGCAATATTTTAAAGCCAGTCATCTTGATGGATATCGCTGTTGTGGCACCGGGAATATGTTTGCTGTGGATTTACTGTTTATGCACTATGTTACAGCAAGTCATCTTGATGGATGTTGCTGTTGTAGCACTGGGTAAATGTTCGCTATGGATTTACTGTTTCTGCAGTATTGTAAAGCAAGACATCTTGATGGATATCGCTGTTCTGGCACTGGGAAAGTGTTTTCTTTGGAATTACTGTGAAAGTATACAAGGGTACTGGTATTTTACTACGGTTTACTTATTTTCGGTAATTTGCCGTAAATCGAATGGAAATGTCGCATTTCGATATTTTCGACATTTACCCCTGCTTTACGGCCATAATGTTAATCGAAATCATTGATTTTCGATCTATAAATTTGAAATATAATACACTTTTTCTTTTAAATTTCGATTTTATGATAGTAAACCATATATGGATATATATATATATATATATATATATATATATATATAATTTCTGACTTATTGAATTGCACAGGATGCCACAGTACTGTTGCTGGGTTCATGAAGAAAAAAAAATAACCATACTGATCCATGTGGTGCAACAGAAATCAGTACAGCAAATGCATAAATCATAAACTTTGTTAAAACAAACTTTGTTTGATGGTAGACAGTGACATTAAGCTTGTGTTGGTTGCCCTTTAGAAGCACATAACATTAAACATATTCTTCATCCCTGTATTCAGCTTGTTCCATGCCCTGAAGTGCCTCCTTGGATTCCTTCTCCAGCTCCCATTCCAGTATTCCATTCAATGGAACTGCAACTCTCTCTTTGAAAACCACTTTCACAAAACCAGGGAGTAGTCAGTCTTTTCAGTGTGCTGCCTGTTCCCTTTCAATATTCTCTGTCTTCCCTCTCAAAGAAAACCACTCCTCAGGTCTGTGTCATTATCGTGTGCACCCACATTATGTCAGCATGTCTCCTCTTCTGGTGAGGAAAGCCTACGGTATCTAGTTATATCCTTTCCTGCTCTCTCCACAGACTCTTCCTATGGACTCCTTTCAGAAGTCTGATGCCCCCTTCTCCCATTTTGGCCTGCACAACTGCATATACAACTCATGGTATAGCTTGTCTATGGCTTGGCAGAGTGGAAACATTACTGCTTTGCTGCTGGAGTTTATACCTAATGATGCACAATGTTTCCTTTTAGTTGATCACCTTATATCCCCAATCTAGTCCAAATATAAGCAATAATCCCAGATCATTTTCCTGTACTATTGGTTGATACCAATCAGTTTCACTCCCCTTGTCAGATACTTCAGTTGGTGCACTTCTTTTCATCCACCTGCATTTAACTGCTTATGCTGTTTTTTTCCCAAGATAATCAGTTTTTCAAAATATTTGATTAGACTCTTTTAAAATGTTTCATGTCATATTGTTTCATTAGTAAGAAGCTTTCTACTAAATCAATATGTCAGAGTTGTACTGACTGAACAGTACCTGACCTGGGGCAGAAACTATGCATCACTTTACTATTCGTGTTCTTTTTTTCCTCGCTTATTCATTCCAACCACAGCCTTATATGATCAAGTATTTAACAGTGCAACAATCCAGTTCCATAGCCTTGATCCTACCCTCAGTTTTCAGGTTTTCCCTGCGGTAGCTCATGCAGGTCTGAGTCAACAGGTTTGGTCAGTCAGCAGCTGTCCATCATGTTCTCCTGCTCATGTAAGCCATCCAAAAAAGTGGAGCATATTTGACTAACAACTTCTTCTGGCCATGGACTCATGTTATCTATTGCACTAGAGGTTGCTATTTTTATTTTTATTTATAAGTTCAAAGGTTGGTACTAGGCTATTAGCCCTAGGGCTTATACAAACCTAGCCATAACAATTCCCTGGCTATTTCTTCCCACACTATTTACTTCCCTGGACCCCTGTCTAGGAGAACGACTGACATGATCCCCGGGGTGAATTTCCTTTCTCCCAAACAATCGTCAAGGTTCCATTTGAAGAAGGCCAAAGAGGCACTCTGCTTGACATGTATGGGCAATCTATTCCAGAGTCTGGAGAGTCTCTGGGTCAGGAACCTATCCCTCCAGCATGTTTTGTTTATTGTGATGGCAAGGTTTAGATCCCTGGAGCGTGTGGCTCTGAGGGATTGGGATTTCTTTAAGTGTAGCATGTCCAGTAGCTCTGGGTTTGACATGGCCTTGTATGTTAAGCAGAGATTGCCTCTGAGTAGGCGATATGCAACAGAGTATAGCTGGAGTTTTTTAAGGCGGTCAGCATAGGGCATCTGCTTTAGGCCTCTGATTTTTTAGTGAGGTATTTCTGCAGCCTTTTCAGCTGTTGCAGATGTTTTGAGAGGTACATACCAAACGCAGAATTGTATTCTATAATGGGTCTAATGAGGGACAATGACCTCCTTTTTTCGGATGAAAAGCCCTTAGTGATGAGGTGTGTCACATAGAAGGATTTTCTGACTGTTGTGGCAATGTGGTTATCGAAGGTAAGACCACTGTCCACCTGTGTCCCTAAGTCTCTTATCACACTTTCGGTGTTTAGTGTACTGCCACATATATGGTAATTCACGGGTACATGTTTTTTCCCAAAGGGGATAACTATACATTTCTTGGCATTGAGCTTGAGCCCATGGCTCTTGCACCAAGCATCTGTTTCTGTAAGGCCCTTTTGTAGAGTATCCACATCATTTGGGGATTCAATAATGGCTCCCAGTTTGCAGTCATCTGCGAACTTTGTTAGCCAGAGTCCCTTAGTGTTGGCCTGTACTTCAGAGAAGTAGATGCAAAACAAGAGCGGTCCCAGGACTGAACCTTGAGGTACTCCACTTGTCACTTGTCTGGAGCTGGATTTGGAGTCGGCTACTTTTACAGTGTGGGTTCTATCAGTAAGCCAGTTAGCAACCCATTGGGTGATGTAGGGATTAATGCCCAGCTTAGTAAGTTTATCTATGATTTCAGAGTGGAGGATGGTGTCAAAGGCCTTGACAAGATCTAGATAGGCTGTGTGGACCAGCTTACCCTTGTCCATGGCTCTGGAGACTGATTTGAAGAAGTCAATCAGGTTCAGGAGACAAGATCGGCCCTTCACAAACCCAAACTGGGTGGGGTCCAGTGTTTGAAGGTTGCCAATGTCTTTGTTTATAAGTTCCATGATAATACGCTCCATGGCCTTGCAGATAAGGCTCATCATATGAATGGGACGGTAGTTTCCGGGTTCCAAGGCGGATCCCCCCTTGTGGAGTGGGGTAACTGTAGCTCTGCACCACTCAGTGGGCATGAAACCTGAGGTGAGGCTATGGTTAAACATGACACTTAGGTGAGGTGCCAGTTCATACTGTAGTTCATGTACTACGCAGCCCAGGATGTCATCTGGTCCCATGGATGCTGTATTCTTAGCTTTGGAGAGTGCGTTTTTTACCTGTGTGGCCGTTGTTACTGAAATTTGGCAATCTTCCAGTATTGAGATGGGCCATTTAGGGGGTGAAGTTGGCACTGAATCGATCTGCCAGGATATTGGCAATATCCTTGGGATCAGTATATTTAATGCCATTCTGTTTTAGCTCAGAGCAGATCTGAGCATTGTCATTTAGATTCTTGACATAGTTATAGAATGCCTTGTGGTTGTCATTAGAATCTTTGGCAATTTTATTTTCATAACTAAATTTGGAGGATTTTATGAGGGATCTCAGTTTCTTACTGAAGCTGGTGAGGGAGTTTTTTGCAATAGTTTCTTCCTTTTGTTGTAAAGTTTGTTTATGGCAGGGGACCACCAGATTGGCTTCCTTTTTTTGGATGAGACCATCTTGGTTCTATTTGGGAGGGCACGATCCATGCATGAGTGGATGTGCTCGTACATTGCCTTAGTGCAGGATTCAGCAGTTGAACTTTCAGTTCCTATCTCCATGGGTGTCATGAAGTTTGTCACTTCTGACTTGAGTAGTATGAAGCTGGCTTTGGTGAAGTTTTTTATGGATGTTTTCTTACTAGGGGGTGGGGGTGGGATATGGATGTTAAGGGTGATTAGCTTATGGTCATACCTGACTAACAAGGGGGTGACCATAGGTGTGGAGCATCGATTTCCCATGTTGGTAATGACCAGGTCTAGGATATTGGAGCCCCTGGTGGGACTATGGATTAGTTGATCCAGGGCATTGGAATTTATGAATTCCAAGAACCATTGGGCAAAGGTGTTTATACATGAGTAGTTTTCCCAGTTAATGGCAGGGTAGTTAAAATCACCCAGTATTAGGGTGTTTGGTTCTATCTTAATATTTTCCAGTATGTTTAGAAAGGTGTAATGAGAATCTTGGGGTATGGTGGGGGGATATGTAGCAAACTACAATTTGGATTGCAGTCTTACCTAGAGTTAGTTGCACCTGGAGAATTTCAGACGCATTGTGTTCGGCAACTAGCCTGGTAGTGTGAATATCCTTGGTGAATATTGACACTCCTCTACCTTTAATGTTTCGGTCCTGGTTTGGTGACCAAAAAGTGTGGTAAGAGTTGTAGCCCGGTGTTGCAGGGGTGCTCTCTGGAGCCTTGAACCAGGTCTCAGTTACTGCACAGATATCAGTGTTCTCCATTTTTAGGAGTGCCTCGAGAGAGTGAATTTTGAGGTTTAGACTTCTAGCATTGAGTAGCATTACCTTCAGATTTTGCATGCTTGTGCCTGTTATGGTGGTGGTTTTGTCCTTTGAACTTTGCCTAAAAAAGGCACTATGGGGTGACAAGATCCTTAGCCAGTAACCTGAATCCCAGGGGTGACAGGTGCAGACCATCTCTCACAAGGCATCATGGTCTGACGATCATGTCGTCCCAGGCAGACAGGTACTGGATCCCGTTTGAATGACACCAGAAGCTTAGCCAATTGTTGAAGTCAATCATTTTGTCCTTATATTGTGGTATCATTCTGGCCGAAGGCAGGATGCTACTCAGGGCTAGGGTCATACCTGCCTGGGCCACATAATCCAAGAGCTCTTCCATGTCCCTTTTCATGTAGTCCAGGGATGTACGTCTCAAGTCATTCACTCCAACATTGTCAATGACAGAGCTATATTTGTACTTGTTGTGGAGTGACTTGAGTGCATGCGTTATGTGGCGGATCCTGGCACCCGACAGGCAACTGACTGTAATTTTCTCCTTGTTCAACCTGGTGAGTGGGACATCAGTGTGCCGGACTATAGAGTCATCTATGACTAAAGTGTTAGGTACATTGTCTTGCCTTACAAGCTGTTGCTGGGTGGCACACTGGTGTTGTGAACTATGTGATACTTTGGTTGTGATTGGCGTTTGTTTGCGTTTCAGCTTCGGTTGTCCTTGTTGCTTCAGCAGGTCACAGTTAAGGGCCTCTGCATATGTGGATTTAGTTTTGCTATATGTGGGTGTTGGTGGTGTGGGTTTAGAAGGGCTATGTGTTGCTTGAGATGTAGTGTGGGTGTTAACCTTCTCCTCTTGACTGTCTAACACAATCTTGGGTGGAGAGAGCTTTGCTTCCATTTTGGCTATGTAAGTGCATCTCTCACAGGTTGTAGTGTTGGGTGGTAGGAGGAGAGAGTTGTCTGTGTACATGAGGCAATTGCTGCATTGCCCCAGTATGCCCAGATTCATCAGGTGGACAGGAGAAATCACCGGAAGCTGACCCTTGGACATGCCTGGTTTGGTGCTTTTTTTTTTTTTTTTTGTAAAGTACAGGAGCTGTTTTCCCTTACCTTAGCAAGGTACTTTGCAGTTATAGGCTGTTTAGTGCCTACTATTAATTTATCCTTACTAACAAGGAGAGTTGGGTGTTTGTATCAGTTTAAGGCTTCCTAGTGCTTTCCAGCAGGTATTAGAGCAAGTGCTAGATACAGAGATGCTTAAAGGTAAGATGAAAAAAAAATGCACACTGCAGTGTGCACTACAGAAGTTAGATGTGAAAGTAGTTAACTTAAGTTTTACCTGTTTAAAAAGTTAAGGTTTAGTGGAGAGTTGCTATTTTTAAAACAGCAAGATGGATTGAAAGGGGTGGTCACTTTTGTATTCTGGTACTATGTAATACAGTAGGATGGCCAATACATTTAAATAGTTGAAGAGGAGGGATTTCAAAAATGATGATTTTGTGATTACTCACACAAGCCAGTGAAAGTAGAGAGTCAATGAGATATATTGTCAGATTAACATAAGAGGCAGGCTACTAGAAAGACAGTGGTATTTAACAAGACAACTGTAACTGGGTGGGAGGGCAGGAAAACATTTCTGCCTGACTCAGAAGAGACAGAGCTGTGGTCTCTTTTGAAGTTTTAGTATGCTGTTAAAGCAGAATGCAAGTAAAACACAAGGTAAAGAAAACAAACCACAGTATTCAAAAATATAAAAAGGCAATAAAGTTTCTGCCTGACTCAGAAAAGACAGAGCAGTGGTCTCTTATAGGTTCATAGGTTCATAGGTTCATACTAGGCTATCTGCCCTAGGGCATTTATAAGCCTAGCCAGAATGTGTTTAGCTTTCGCCACCCATTTTAAATTAATTTTGCTATGCCCTTTTTTTGAGGTTAGTATACTGTGCCTCTGTCTAACAGTGACACAGAAGTCATACCAGGGGTAAACCTACGATCTCCCACCACTCATCAAGATTCCTCTTGAAGAGAGTCAATGAGGGACTCTGCCTAACCTGGACTGGGATTTTATTCCAGAGTGAAGGGAGCCTCTGGGTTATGAATCTGTCCCTCCAGCATGTCCTATTTATTTCAATGCTGAGGTTCAAGTCTCTCGAGCGTGTAGCTCGATAGTATTTGGATTTTCTGAGGTGCAGCATGTCCATTAATTCCGGGTTGGACATGGCTTTATAAGTCAGGCACAGATCGCCTCTGAACAGGTGGTATGCCACTGAGTAGAGCTGGAGTTTCTTTAACCGGGCAGCATATGGCATCTGTTTGAGCCCTTTGATCCTCTTGGTGAGGTACTTTTGGAATCTTTCCAGTTGCTGCAGGTGTCTGGTAAGGTACATCCCAAAAGGGGCATTGTACTCAATTATGGGCCTGATGAGGGATGAGTAAAGAGGCACGATGACCTCCCCTGATCTAGATGTGAATCCCTTCATGATTAGGTGGGCTATATAAAATGTTTTTCTAACCACTTTGGCCACGTGGTTGTCAAATGAGAGATTGTTATCAACTTGGGTCCCCAGGTCCCTATTACTTCTTCTGTACTTAATGGATTACCACCTATGTGGTAATTTGTGGCACTTTGTTTTTGCCAAAGGGATGACTATACACTTTTGGCGTTTAGCTTGAGGCCATGGCTCTGGCACCAGTTGTCTGTTTCTATGAGGCCCTTTTGGAGGATGCTTGTGTCAGCTGGAGAGTCGATTATGGCGCCCAGTTTGCAGTCATCTGCGAACTTGGTCAGCCACAGTCCTTCTGTGTTGGCCTGTACCTCCGAAATATATACTGAACAAGAGAGGTCCCAGGACTGAGCCTTGTGGGACGCCACTTGTAACTGGTTTGGAGTCTGACATGGCTCCAGCAATTCTAACAATGTGTGTTCTGTCCTTGAGCCAGTTTGCAACCCATCTAGTGACATAGGGGTTTATATTTAAGCTGGTGAGCTTATCTATAATGCCAGTGGGGTATTGTATCGAAGGCTTTAGGTCCAGGTAGGCTGTGTGGACCACCTTCCCCTCGTCAATGGCCTTGGTGACTGTTTCAAAGAAATCAACCAGGTTTAAGAGGCAGGATCTGCCCTTAACAAAGCTGAACTGGGTAGGATCCAGTGTCTGTAGGTCGCCAATATCTTTATTTATGAGGTCCATGATTATCCTTTCCATAGCTTTGCAGACCAAGCTAGTCAGGCTTATGGGGCAATAGTTTCCAGGATCTGTTGAGGCACCACCTTTGTGGAGAGGGACCACAGTTGCTCTACACCACTCTTTGGGTACATATCCTGTAGTAAGGCTGAGATTGAACAGTAGTTTTATGTTTGGGTTTAGCTCTTCTTGGAGTTCATGTAGGACGCAGCCCGGGACACCGTCTGGTCCCATTGATGCTGTGTTTTTGCTTTGGAGAGGGCGGCTCTTACCTGAGCATCCGAGATGTCAGGGGGGCAGCACTCTGCTGGAATAGATATTTGCCCTTTTGGTCGGGGGGGGAGTTTGCACTGAACCTGTCAGCTAGGATGTTGGCAATGTCTGTGGGTTTGGTGTATTTTTTGTCATTTTGGACTAATTCTGAGCATATCTGGGAATTACCACCCAGGTTCCTAACATAACTAAAGAAAGCCTTGTGATTATCCTTAGTGTCCTGTGCAATTTTTCTCTCGAAGCTGGCCTTAGATGATTTTATGAGTCTCTGTAGTTTTTTGCTAATACTGATCAGAGATGCCTTCCCTTTTTGGAATTTTGCTCTATCATTTAGTAGCTTCCTCCTTCTATTGTATAGCTTGTTTATGGCTGGGGTCCACCAGACAGGACATCTGCCTTTGGAGGATTGGGTCTTGGTTTTATTCCTGAAGGGGTGTGATGCAT
>NC_056731.1:1478718671-1478736619 GCF_019279795.1 Protopterus annectens | reverse complement strand
GGCCTTTAAAACAATCTGCATTAAATAAACCTTATTTTAAAACATTCGAATTTTGCAAATTTGGCTAGTATTTTTTTTTATTCTGATTATAGAGAAAGTTTTAATATTTTGCTTATTTTGCAAATTTAAAACTTTAAAATTTTTTTCTTTTAATTTCCTTCCCTCACATTTTTAAAATTTTTTTCCCCCCCTACCCCCCTTTTGCTTCAAAAAAATTTAGTTGGGGCCTTTAAAACAATCTGCATTAAACTGGAATTATTTGGAATTCGAATTTTGCAAATTTAAGCTAGATATTTTTGTTTATTCTGATTATAGAGAAATTTTTTTTAATATTTTGCTTTTAAATTTGAAAAAATTTATTTTTGGTTTAAATTTCCACCTAAATCGGGTTTGTTTTTTTCCCCCCCTATTTTGCCTTTTTCACTTTTAAATTTGACTAGTTTGGGCCTTTAAAACAATCTGCATTAAATAAACCTTATTTTAAAACGTTACGAATTTTGCAAATTTGGCAAAATTTTTTTTACTTTTTTTAAAAATTTTTGGGTTTTTTGCTAAAATTGGAAACATTAAAATTTTTTTGGGTTTAAATTTCCACCCCATTTTTGTTTTTTCCCCCCCCCCCCTTTTTCCTGTTGTTTCCTTTAATTACATGTTTTGCCTTTAAATTAAAACGCTTCAAACTGGAATTAGTTTGGGGAAATTCAGAATTTGCAAAATATCTGGTTATTTTCTAAAATTTTAAAAAGAAATTTTTTTAATATTTTGTTTATCTAAAATTATAGAGCTAAATTTTTTTGGGTTTTAAAATTTCCCAATTCCTCAATTTGGAAATTTTTTATTTCCCCTTTTTTCACTTTTTGACTTTTTTTCCTTTTTCTCTCATTAAAGGGAACCTTAATTTGAGACACAGAACTATCTGCAAATATAGAGCTAGTTACGTATTGCTATATAGAGCTAAATTGTTTGCTTAGATATCTGTTGTCTTACTGCGCTGCAAATATATAGAGAACAGTATATATTTTTTGGCTTTATAATTTGCACATTCCTCACATCTGTGTTGAAACTGTTTTTCCCCACCCCCCTCATTTCCTGCCTTGTCTTCAGCTATATAATTGAGCTAGTGTTGTGTGTCCTGTTAATTAACAATCTGCATTCAAACTGGAACCTTAGTTTGAGAGACAGCCTTACAGAACTATCTGCAAATATATAGAGCTGAGTATATTTTTCTGTATTATTCTGTATTATAGAGCTAAATTGTTTGCTTAGATATCTGTTGTCTTACTGCTCTGCAAATATATAGAGAACAGTATATATTTTTGGCTTTATAATTTGCACATTCCTCACATCTGTGTTGAAACTGTTTCCCTCCCTCATTTCCTGCCTTGTCTTCAGCTATATAATTGAGCTAGTGTTGTGTGTCCTGTTAATTAACAATCTGCATTCAAACTGGAACCTTAGTTTGAGAGACAGCCTTACAGAACTATCTGCAAATATATAGAGCTGAGTATATTTTTCTGTATTATTCTGTATTATAGAGCTAAATTGTTTGCTTAGATATCTGTTGTCTTACTGCTCTGCAAATATATAGAGAACAGTATATATTTTTGGCTTTATAATTTGCACATTCCTCACATCTGTGTTGAAACTTTTTCCCCACCCCCTCATTTCCTGCCTTGTCTTCAGCTATATAATTGAGCTAGTGTTGTGTGTCCTGTTAATTAACAATCTGCATTCAAACTGGAACCTTAGTTTGAGAGACAGCCTTACAGAACTATCTGCAAATATATAGAGCTGAGTATATTTTCTGTATTATTCTGTATTATAGAGCTAAATTGTTTGCTTAGATATCTGTTGTCTTACTGCTCTGCAAATATATAGAGAACAGTATATATTTTTGGCTTTATAATTTGCACATTCCTCACATCTGTGTTGAAACTGTTTTTCCCCACCCCCCTCATTTCCTGCCTTGTCTTCAGCTATATAATTGAGCTAGTGTTGTGTGTCCTGTTAATTAACAATCTGCATTCAAACTGGAACCTTAGTTTGAGAGACAGCCTTACAGAACTATCTGCAAATATATAGAGCTGAGTATATTTTTCTGTATTATTCTGTATTATAGAGCTAAATTGTTTGCTTAGATATCTGTTGTCTTACTGCTCTGCAAATATATAGAGAACAGTATATATTTTTGGCTTTATAATTTGCACATTCCTCACATCTGTGTTGAAACTGTTCCCCACCCCCTCATTTCCTGCCTTGTCTTCAGCTATATAATTGAGCTAGTGTTGTGTGTCCTGTTAATTAACAATCTGCATTCAAACTGGAACCTTAGTTTGAGAGACAGCCTTACAGAACTATCTGCAAATATATAGAGCTGAGTATATTTTTCTGTATTATTCTGTATTATAGAGCTAAATTGTTTGCTTAGATATCTGTTGTCTTACTGCTCTGCAAATATATAGAGAACAGTATATATTTTTGGCTTTATAATTTGCACATTCCTCACATCTGTGTTGAAACTGTTCCCCACCCCCTCATTTCCTGCCTTGTCTTCAGCTATATAATTGAGCTAGTGTTGTGTGTCCTGTTAATTAACAATCTGCATTCAAACTGGAACCTTAGTTTGAGAGACAGCCTTACAGAACTATCTGCAAATATATAGAGCTGAGTATATTTTTCTGTATTATTCTGTATTATAGAGCTAAATTGTTTGCTTAGATATCTGTTGTCTTACTGCTCTGCAAATATATAGAGAACAGTATATATTTTTGGCTTTATAATTTGCACATTCCTCACATCTGTGTTGAAACTGTTTTTCCCCACCCCCTCATTTCCTGCCTTGTCTTCAGCTATATAATTGAGCTAGTGTTGTGTGTCCTGTTAATTAACAATCTGCATTCAAACTGGAACCTTAGTTTGAGAGACAGCCTTACAGAACTATCTGCAAATATATAGAGCTGAGTATATTTTTCTGTATTATTCTGTATTATAGAGCTAAATTGTTTGCTTAGATATCTGTTGTCTTACTGCTCTGCAAATATATAGAGAACAGTATATATTTTTGGCTTTATAATTTGCACATTCCTCACATCTGTGTTGAAACTGTTTTCCCCACCCCCCCTCATTTCCTGCCTTGTCTTCAGCTATATAATTGAGCTAGTGTTGTGTGTCCTGTTAATTAACAATCTGCATTCAAACTGGAACCTTAGTTTGAGAGACAGCCTTACAGAACTATCTGCAAATATATAGAGCTGAGTATATTTTTCTGTATTATTCTGTATTATAGAGCTAAATTGTTTGCTTAGATATCTGTTGTCTTACTGCTCTGCAAATATATAGAGAACAGTATATATTTTTGGCTTTATAATTTGCACATTCCTCACATCTGTGTTGAAACTGTTTTCCCCACCCCCCCTCATTTCCTGCCTTGTCTTCAGCTATATAATTGAGCTAGTGTTGTGTGTCCTGTTAATTAACAATCTGCATTCAAACTGGAACCTTAGTTTGAGAGACAGCCTTACAGAACTATCTGCAAATATATAGAGCTGAGTATATTTTTCTGTATTATTCTGTATTATAGAGCTAAATTGTTTGCTTAGATATCTGTTGTCTTACTGCTCTGCAAATATATAGAGAACAGTATATATTTTTTGGCTTTATAATTTGCACATTCCTCACATCTGTGTTGAAACTGTTTTTCCCCACCCCCTCATTTCCTGCCTTGTCTTCAGCTATATAATTGAGCTAGTGTTGTGTGTCCTGTTAATTAACAATCTGCATTCAAACTGGAACCTTAGTTTGAGAGACAGCCTTACAGAACTATCTGCAAATATATAGAGCTGAGTATATTTTTCTGTATTATTCTGTATTATAGAGCTAAATTGTTTGCTTAGATATCTGTTGTCTTACTGCTCTGCAAATATATAGAGAACAGTATATATTTTTGGCTTTATAATTTGCACATTCCTCACATCTGTGTTGAAACTGTCCCCCCCCCTCATTTCCTGCCTTGTCTTCAGCTATATAATTGAGCTAGTGTTGTGTGTCCTGTTAATTAACAATCTGCATTCAAACTGGAACCTTAGTTTGAGAGACAGCCTTACAGAACTATCTGCAAATATATAGAGCTGAGTATATTTTTCTGTATTATTCTGTATTATAGAGCTAAATTGTTTGCTTAGATATCTGTTGTCTTACTGCTCTGCAAATATATAGAGAACAGTATATATTTTTGGCTTTATAATTTGCACATTCCTCACATCTGTGTTGAAACTGTTTTCCCCACCCCCTCATTTCCTGCCTTGTCTTCAGCTATATAATTGAGCTAGTGTTGTGTGTCCTGTTAATTAACAATCTGCATTCAAACTGGAACCTTAGTTTGAGAGACAGCCTTACAGAACTATCTGCAAATATATAGAGCTGAGTATATTTTTCTGTATTATTCTGTATTATAGAGCTAAATTGTTTGCTTAGATATCTGTTGTCTTACTGCTCTGCAAATATATAGAGAACAGTATATATTTTTTGGCTTTATAATTTGCACATTCCTCACATCTGTGTTGAAACTGTTTTTCCCACCCCTCATTTCCTGCCTTGTCTTCAGCTATATAATTGAGCTAGTGTTGTGTGTCCTGTTAATTAACAATCTGCATTCAAACTGGAACCTTAGTTTGAGAGACAGCCTTACAGAACTATCTGCAAATATATAGAGCTGAGTATATTTTTCTGTATTATTCTGTATTATAGAGCTAAATTGTTTGCTTAGATATCTGTTGTCTTACTGCTCTGCAAATATATAGAGAACAGTATATATTTTTGGCTTTATAATTTGCACATTCCTCACATCTGTGTTGAAACTTTTTGCCCACCCCTCATTTCCTGCCTTGTCTTCAGCTATATAATTGAGCTAGTGTTGTGTGTCCTGTTAATTAACAATCTGCATTCAAACTGGAACCTTAGTTTGAGAGACAGCCTTACAGAACTATCTGCAAATATATAGAGCTGAGTATATTTTTCTGTATTATTCTGTATTATAGAGCTAAATTGTTTGCTTAGATATCTGTTGTCTTACTGCTCTGCAAATATATAGAGAACAGTATATATTTTTGGCTTTATAATTTGCACATTCCTCACATCTGTGTTGAAACTGTTTTCCCCACCCCCCTCATTTCCTGCCTTGTCTTCAGCTATATAATTGAGCTAGTGTTGTGTGTCCTGTTAATTAACAATCTGCATTCAAACTGGAACCTTAGTTTGAGAGACAGCCTTACAGAACTATCTGCAAATATATAGAGCTGAGTATATTTTTCTGTATTATTCTGTATTATAGAGCTAAATTGTTTGCTTAGATATCTGTTGTCTTACTGCTCTGCAAATATATAGAGAACAGTATATATTTTTGGCTTTATAATTTGCACATTCCTCACATCTGTGTTGAAACTGTTCCCCACCCCCTCATTTCCTGCCTTGTCTTCAGCTATATAATTGAGCTAGTGTTGTGTGTCCTGTTAATTAACAATCTGCATTCAAACTGGAACCTTAGTTTGAGAGACAGCCTTACAGAACTATCTGCAAATATATAGAGCTGAGTATATTTTCTGTATTATTCTGTATTATAGAGCTAAATTGTTTGCTTAGATATCTGTTGTCTTACTGCTCTGCAAATATATAGAGAACAGTATATATTTTTGGCTTTATAATTTGCACATTCCTCACATCTGTGTTGAAACTGTTTTCCCCACCCCCCTCATTTCCTGCCTTGTCTTCAGCTATATAATTGAGCTAGTGTTGTGTGTCCTGTTAATTAACAATCTGCATTCAAACTGGAACCTTAGTTTGAGAGACAGCCTTACAGAACTATCTGCAAATATATAGAGCTGAGTATATTTTTCTGTATTATTCTGTATTATAGAGCTAAATTGTTTGCTTAGATATCTGTTGTCTTACTGCTCTGCAAATATATAGAGAACAGTATATATTTTTGGCTTTATAATTTGCACATTCCTCACATCTGTGTTGAAACTTTTTTCCCCCACCCCCTCATTTCCTGCCTTGTCTTCAGCTATATAATTGAGCTAGTGTTGTGTGTCCTGTTAATTAACAATCTGCATTCAAACTGGAACCTTAGTTTGAGAGACAGCCTTACAGAACTATCTGCAAATATATAGAGCTGAGTATATTTTTCTGTATTATTCTGTATTATAGAGCTAAATTGTTTGCTTAGATATCTGTTGTCTTACTGCTCTGCAAATATATAGAGAACAGTATATATTTTTGGCTTTATAATTTGCACATTCCTCACATCTGTGTTGAAACTGTTCCCCACCCCCTCATTTCCTGCCTTGTCTTCAGCTATATAATTGAGCTAGTGTTGTGTGTCCTGTTAATTAACAATCTGCATTCAAACTGGAACCTTAGTTTGAGAGACAGCCTTACAGAACTATCTGCAAATATATAGAGCTGAGTATATTTTTCTGTATTATTCTGTATTATAGAGCTAAATTGTTTGCTTAGATATCTGTTGTCTTACTGCTCTGCAAATATATAGAGAACAGTATATATTTTTTGGCTTTATAATTTGCACATTCCTCACATCTGTGTTGAAACTTTTTCCCCACCCCCCTCATTTCCTGCCTTGTCTTCAGCTATATAATTGAGCTAGTGTTGTGTGTCCTGTTAATTAACAATCTGCATTCAAACTGGAACCTTAGTTTGAGAGACAGCCTTACAGAACTATCTGCAAATATATAGAGCTGAGTATATTTTTCTGTATTATTCTGTATTATAGAGCTAAATTGTTTGCTTAGATATCTGTTGTCTTACTGCTCTGCAAATATATAGAGAACAGTATATATTTTTTGGCTTTATAATTTGCACATTCCTCACATCTGTGTTGAAACTGTTTTCCCCACCCCCTCATTTCCTGCCTTGTCTTCAGCTATATAATTGAGCTAGTGTTGTGTGTCCTGTTAATTAACAATCTGCATTCAAACTGGAACCTTAGTTTGAGAGACAGCCTTACAGAACTATCTGCAAATATATAGAGCTGAGTATATTTTTCTGTATTATTCTGTATTATAGAGCTAAATTGTTTGCTTAGATATCTGTTGTCTTACTGCTCTGCAAATATATAGAGAACAGTATATATTTTTTGGCTTTATAATTTGCACATTCGTCACATCTGTGTTGAAACTGTTTTTCCCACTTCCCTCATTTCCTGACTTGTGTTCAGCTATATAATTGAGCTAGTGTTGTGTGTCCTGTTAATTAACAATCGTCATTCAAACTGGAACCTTAGTTTGAGAGACAGCCTTACAGAACTATCTGCAAATATATAGAGCTGAGTATATTTTTCTGTATTATTCTGTATTATAGAGCTAAATTGTTTGCTTAGATATCTGTTGTCTTACTGCTCTGCAAATATATAGAGAACAGTATATATTTTTGGCTTTATAATTTGCACATTCCTCACATCTGTGTTGAAACTGTTCCCCCCCCCTCATTTCCTGCCTTGTCTTCAGCTATATAATTGAGCTAGTGTTGTGTGTCCTGTTAATTAACAATCTGCATTCAAACTGGAACCTTAGTTTGAGAGACAGCCTTACAGAACTATCTGCAAATATATAGAGCTGAGTATATTTTCTGTATTATTCTGTATTATAGAGCTAAATTGTTTGCTTAGATATCTGTTGTCTTACTGCTCTGCAAATATATAGAGAACAGTATATATTTTTGGCTTTATAATTTGCACATTCCTCACATCTGTGTTGAAACTGTTCCCCCCCCCTCATTTCCTGCCTTGTCTTCAGCTATATAATTGAGCTAGTGTTGTGTGTCCTGTTAATTAACAATCTGCATTCAAACTGGAACCTTAGTTTGAGAGACAGCCTTACAGAACTATCTGCAAATATATAGAGCTGAGTATATTTTTCTGTATTATTCTGTATTATAGAGCTAAATTGTTTGCTTAGATATCTGTTGTCTTACTGCTCTGCAAATATATAGAGAACAGTATATATTTTTGGCTTTATAATTTGCACATTCCTCACATCTGTGTTGAAACTGTTTTTCCCCACCCCCTCATTTCCTGCCTTGTCTTCAGCTATATAATTGAGCTAGTGTTGTGTGTCCTGTTAATTAACAATCTGCATTCAAACTGGAACCTTAGTTTGAGAGACAGCCTTACAGAACTATCTGCAAATATATAGAGCTGAGTATATTTTTCTGTATTATTCTGTATTATAGAGCTAAATTGTTTGCTTAGATATCTGTTGTCTTACTGCTCTGCAAATATATAGAGAACAGTATATATTTTTTGGCTTTATAATTTGCACATTCCTCACATCTGTGTTGAAACTTTTTCCCCACCCCCTCATTTCCTGCCTTGTCTTCAGCTATATAATTGAGCTAGTGTTGTGTGTCCTGTTAATTAACAATCTGCATTCAAACTGGAACCTTAGTTTGAGAGACAGCCTTACAGAACTATCTGCAAATATATAGAGCTGAGTATATTTTTCTGTATTATTCTGTATTATAGAGCTAAATTGTTTGCTTAGATATCTGTTGTCTTACTGCTCTGCAAATATATAGAGAACAGTATATATTTTTGGCTTTATAATTTGCACATTCCTCACATCTGTGTTGAAACTGTTTTTCCCCACCCCCTCATTTCCTGCCTTGTCTTCAGCTATATAATTGAGCTAGTGTTGTGTGTCCTGTTAATTAACAATCTGCATTCAAACTGGAACCTTAGTTTGAGAGACAGCCTTACAGAACTATCTGCAAATATATAGAGCTGAGTATATTTTTCTGTATTATTCTGTATTATAGAGCTAAATTGTTTGCTTAGATATCTGTTGTCTTACTGCTCTGCAAATATATAGAGAACAGTATATATTTTTGGCTTTATAATTTGCACATTCCTCACATCTGTGTTGAAACTGTTTTTCCCCACCCCCCTCATTTCCTGCCTTGTCTTCAGCTATATAATTGAGCTAGTGTTGTGTGTCCTGTTAATTAACAATCTGCATTCAAACTGGAACCTTAGTTTGAGAGACAGCCTTACAGAACTATCTGCAAATATATAGAGCTGAGTATATTTTTCTGTATTATTCTGTATTATAGAGCTAAATTGTTTGCTTAGATATCTGTTGTCTTACTGCTCTGCAAATATATAGAGAACAGTATATATTTTTTGGCTTTATAATTTGCACATTCCTCACATCTGTGTTGAAACTGTTTTCCCCACCCCCTCATTTCCTGCCTTGTCTTCAGCTATATAATTGAGCTAGTGTTGTGTGTCCTGTTAATTAACAATCTGCATTCAAACTGGAACCTTAGTTTGAGAGACAGCCTTACAGAACTATCTGCAAATATATAGAGCTGAGTATATTTTTCTGTATTATTCTGTATTATAGAGCTAAATTGTTTGCTTAGATATCTGTTGTCTTACTGCTCTGCAAATATATAGAGAACAGTATATATTTTTGGCTTTATAATTTGCACATTCCTCACATCTGTGTTGAAACTGTTCCCCACCCCCTCATTTCCTGCCTTGTCTTCAGCTATATAATTGAGCTAGTGTTGTGTGTCCTGTTAATTAACAATCTGCATTCAAACTGGAACCTTAGTTTGAGAGACAGCCTTACAGAACTATCTGCAAATATATAGAGCTGAGTATATTTTTCTGTATTATTCTGTATTATAGAGCTAAATTGTTTGCTTAGATATCTGTTGTCTTACTGCTCTGCAAATATATAGAGAACAGTATATATTTTTGGCTTTATAATTTGCACATTCCTCACATCTGTGTTGAAACTGTCCCCCCCCCTCATTTCCTGCCTTGTCTTCAGCTATATAATTGAGCTAGTGTTGTGTGTCCTGTTAATTAACAATCTGCATTCAAACTGGAACCTTAGTTTGAGAGACAGCCTTACAGAACTATCTGCAAATATATAGAGCTGAGTATATTTTTCTGTATTATTCTGTATTATAGAGCTAAATTGTTTGCTTAGATATCTGTTGTCTTACTGCTCTGCAAATATATAGAGAACAGTATATATTTTTTGGCTTTATAATTTGCACATTCCTCACATCTGTGTTGAAACTGTTTTTCCCCACCCCCCTCATTTCCTGCCTTGTCTTCAGCTATATAATTGAGCTAGTGTTGTGTGTCCTGTTAATTAACAATCTGCATTCAAACTGGAACCTTAGTTTGAGAGACAGCCTTACAGAACTATCTGCAAATATATAGAGCTGAGTATATTTTTCTGTATTATTCTGTATTATAGAGCTAAATTGTTTGCTTAGATATCTGTTGTCTTACTGCTCTGCAAATATATAGAGAACAGTATATATTTTTGGCTTTATAATTTGCACATTCCTCACATCTGTGTTGAAACTGTTCCCCACCCCCTCATTTCCTGCCTTGTCTTCAGCTATATAATTGAGCTAGTGTTGTGTGTCCTGTTAATTAACAATCTGCATTCAAACTGGAACCTTAGTTTGAGAGACAGCCTTACAGAACTATCTGCAAATATATAGAGCTGAGTATATTTTTCTGTATTATTCTGTATTATAGAGCTAAATTGTTTGCTTAGATATCTGTTGTCTTACTGCTCTGCAAATATATAGAGAACAGTATATATTTTTGGCTTTATAATTTGCACATTCCTCACATCTGTGTTGAAACTTTTTCCCCACCCCTCCCCATTTCCGGCCTTGTCTTCAGCTATATAATTGAGCTAGTGTTGTGTGTCCTGTTAATTAACAATCTGCATTCAAACTGGAACCTTAGTTTGAGAGACAGCCTTACAGAACTATCTGCAAATATATAGAGCTGAGTATATGTTTCTATATTATTCTGTATTATAGAGCTGAATTGTTTGCTTAGATATCTGTTGTCTTACTGCGCTGCAAATATATAGAGAACAGTATATATATTTTTTGGCTTTATAATTTGCACATTCCTCACATCTGTGTTGAAACTTTTTCCCCACCCACCCTCATTTCCTGCCTTGTCTTCAGCTATATAATTGAGCTAGTGTTGTGTGTCCTGTTAATTAACAATCTGCATTCAAACTGGAACCTTAGTTTGAGAGACAGCCTTACAGAACTATCTGAAATATATAGAGCTGAGTATATTTTTCTGTATTATTCTGTATTATAGAGCTAAATTGTTTGCTTAGATATCTGTTGTCTTACTGCTCTGCAAATATATAGAGAACAGTATATATTTTTTGGCTTTATAATTTGCACATTCCTCACATCTGTGTTGAAACTGTTTTTCCCCACCCCCTCATTTCCTGCCTTGTCTTCAGCTATATAATTGAGCTAGTGTTGTGTGTCCTGTTAATTAACAATCTGCATTCAAACTGGAACCTTAGTTTGAGAGACAGCCTTACAGAACTATCTGCAAATATATAGAGCTGAGTATATTTTTCTGTATTATTCTGTATTATAGAGCTAAATTGTTTGCTTAGATATCTGTTGTCTTACTGCTCTGCAAATATATAGAGAACAGTATATATTTTTGGCTTTATAATTTGCACATTCCTCACATCTGTGTTGAAACTGTTTTTCCCCACCCCCTCATTTCCTGCCTTGTCTTCAGCTATATAATTGAGCTAGTGTTGTGTGTCCTGTTAATTAACAATCTGCATTCAAACTGGAACCTTAGTTTGAGAGACAGCCTTACAGAACTATCTGCAAATATATAGAGCTGAGTATATTTTTCTGTATTATTCTGTATTATAGAGCTAAATTGTTTGCTTAGATATCTGTTGTCTTACTGCTCTGCAAATATATAGAGAACAGTATATATTTTTGGCTTTATAATTTGCACATTCCTCACATCTGTGTTGAAACTGTTTTTCCCCACCCCCTCATTTCCTGCCTTGTCTTCAGCTATATAATTGAGCTAGTGTTGTGTGTCCTGTTAATTAACAATCTGCATTCAAACTGGAACCTTAGTTTGAGAGACAGCCTTACAGAACTATCTGCAAATATATAGAGCTGAGTATATTTTCTGTATTATTCTGTATTATAGAGCTAAATTGTTTGCTTAGATATCTGTTGTCTTACTGCTCTGCAAATATATAGAGAACAGTATATATTTTTTGGCTTTATAATTTGCACATTCCTCACATCTGTGTTGAAACTGTTTTCCCCACCCACCCTCAGTTCTTGGTTGTAGTTTAAATTTGGTGGCTTTTGCAGTGCCTGCCCCACTGTAGATTTGATCTAAGACACTCCCCCAGGCCCATCTCTTTACCGCATTCTACCTAATAAACCCTTTCTGCACTTGCTTTTAGTCCTTTTAATTTAATTACATTTTTCAAACTGTGTGTGGACTAATATTGCTACATATTCAAGTGTGCCAGCTTGCACTGCATGAGAATTGTATTTACTACTGCTTTTGCTACTTTTCTGAAAAAAAAAATTCATCTGCTTTTACTGTACTTGTGTTTCTTCCTACTTTATTTTGCTTTTGCATCATCTTAAAAGTACTCAATTGTATTTATTACTGCTTGGTGTAACTCATTCTAAGCCTTTTAGTTTAAACACTTGGGCTTCAGACCAGTTGTTTTACATTAAGAGGGTTTGTGGTCTGCACTGTAGTGGCAGAACAGGTAGCTTACATCCTTCTAAGTTGGGAACTGCTGATTGAGGGCTCAGTGTCTGTTATTCTAAAAGTGTATTAATTCTGGTTTAAGCACTTGGGCTTTCAGGCCAGTTATTTTACATTAAGAGGGTTCGTGGTCTGCACTCTTGTGGGAGGAGAGGCTGGACTCTGCCCTTCTGAGCTGGGAATTTCTGGTTAAAGGCTTATAGTGCATGCATATCTGAACTGCTTCTTACTGAAATTGGTACACCTTGTTTGCTGTAGCATAGACTAGATCCAGGCCTGCTGAATCTAGCTTTGTTTGTATAACTTGAGCACTAATCCAGGCATTCTTTAAAGTATTCAATTGTATTTATTACTGCTTGGTAGTAACTTGATTAAAGTGTAGCTATCATTCTAAGTCTTTTGGATTAAGCACTTGGGCTTCAGACCAGTTGTTTTACATTAGGAAGGTTTGTGGCATGCACTGTGGTGGCAGGACAGGTAGCTTTCATCCTTCTAAGTTGGGAACTGCTGATTGAGAGCTCAGTGTCTGTTATTCTTAAAGTGTATTAGTTCTGGTTTATGCACTTGGGCTTCAGGCCAGTTATTTTACATTAAGAAGGTTCATGGTCTGCACTCTTGTGGGAGGAGAGGCTGGACTCTGCCCTTCTGAGCTGGGAATTTCTGGTTAAAGGTTTATAGTGCCTGCATATTTGAACTGTTTCTTACTGAAATTGGTACACCTTGTTTGCTGTAGCATAGACTAGATCCAGGCCTGCTGAATCTAGCTTTGTTTGTATGCTTGTTGTTTGTTTGCTTGTTATTTCCCTGGAATGCTAATTCCACCTAAAACGCGGCTTCTCAGCACTTCTGTGGATCCCTAGTGATATCTGCATTGCTTACTGTACTTATTTCCTTGTTTCACTTGAAAGAAAGTTACTGTTTGTCATTTTTGCATTTAAGTTACCTGTAACACATTGCACTTAAGTTACCTGGCACTTGCTCACTAAAGCAATTATATAAGTCAGCACTAAAAATTAAAAGCACTACACCCTCACTCCCCATTGGCCCTTGTTTTCAATTATAAAGGAATTCCCAATATTATTCTAGCATGTCCAAAGGTCAGTTGTCAATCTCCTCTCCGGTCCAGCTGGTGAATCTGGGAATCTTGAGGCAATGTTACAACTGCCTCATGTACAGAGACAACCCTCTCCTCCTCCCAACAAATTCCAACACATGTGAGAGATGCAACCATATAGCCAAACTGGAGGCTAAGCTCTCTCAACTCAGTACTGGCATAACCAGTCAGGAGGAGAAGGAAACCACACTCACTACAATTCCAGTCTCACATAGACCTACCACGACAGCAAACCAAACACATAATCACACAAAAACATACTCTGAGGCTCTAAATAAAGATCTGCCTAAGCAGCAGAGACCTCCAAAGCAGACACCCAAGCAACCGCTACCCCAAAACAAAACACGTGCAACACATATCTCACAAAGCCAGTGTGCAGAACAGTCACAGCCCTTAAGGCTAAACAACACACCTGATACACTTGTAATAGGTGACTCTATCATCAGGCACACTGACGTCCCGCTCACCAGGCTGAACAAGGAGAAGGTCACAGTGAGCAGCCTGTCAGGCTAGGATCCGCCACATAACACAAGCACTCAGGTCACTCCAAGGCAAGTACAAATATGACTCAGTCATTGTCCATGCTGGTGTGAATGACCTGAGACATACCTCCCTGGACTACATGAAAAGAGACATAGAGGAGCTCTCTGAGCATGTAGCCCAGGCCAGTATGACCCTGACCTTGAGTAGCATCTTACCCTCACCAAGAATGATGCCACAATATGAAGACAAGATGATCAATTTCAACAACTGGCTTAAGTACTGGTGTCATTCAAAGGGGATCCAATGCCTGTCAGCCTGGGATGATATGCTCGACAAGCCACGATGCTTCGCTAGGGATGGCTTGCACCTGTCATCCCTGGGCTTTCGGATATTGGCAAAGGCTCTTGCTACCCCCATAGTGCCTTTTTAGGCAAGGCTCAAAGACAAACCCACCTCCATAGGTATCACAAGGGATAAAAAACTAAGAGTAATGCTACTCAATGCCAGAAGTCTAAACCTCAAGATGCTCTCCTTAGCATGGAGAACATGGATAGCTGTGCAGTAACAGAAACCTGGTTCAAGGCTCCGAGAGCACTCCAGCACTACCAGGTTATACCTCATACCATGCTTTTCAGCCCCAAAACTTGGACCGAACCACAAAAGGAGGGGGAGTATCTATATTCATCAAAGATACCCACACCTCCAGGTTGGTGGCAAAGCACAAAGCATCAGAGACTATCCATGTGCAACTAACAGTGGGTAAAACTGCCTTCCAGTTTATAGCCTGCTACAGACCACCCTCCCAAACCCAGGAACCCCACTCGGCCTTCCTGAGAACACTGGAAAATATGAAGGTCTCTCCAAACACCATTATATTGGGTGACTTCAACTACCCAAACATAGACTGGGAGCATTACTCTAGCTCCAACACCCTAGCCCAAAGGTTCCTAGAATTCATAAACTCAAATGCTATGGAACAACTTGTTACCACTCCCACAAGAGGGGAAAACATACTGGACCTGATCATCACCAACATGGGGACTCTATGCTCCAGACCAGAAGTGTATCCCTCACTGGTAAGATCAGACCATAAACTGATCTCACTGGATATTCACATCCCGACCCCACCCCCTGCCCAGAAAACCACAGTGAAAAACTTCTCTAAAGCAAATTTCACACTCCTCAAAACCGAGGTGGAATCCTTCAAAGCCCCTGGGCCTGTGGAAAATATGGCCCAGACTGCAGAATCCTTTATAAATGCATTCTATGAACACCTTCAGGAATGCATGGATCATGCAATCCCAAATAAAACCAAGACCCAATCCTCCAAAGGCAGACATCCTGTCTGGTGGACCCCAACCATAAACAAACTATACAATAGAAGGAGGAAGCTACTACATGATAGAGCAAAATCCCAAAAAGGGAAGGCATCTCTGATCAGTATTAGCAAAAAACTAAGGGCACTCATAAAATCGTCTAAGGCCAGCTTCGAGAGAAAAATTGCACAGGACACTAAGGATAATCACAAGGCTTTCTTTAGTTATGTTAGGAACCTGGGTGGGAATTCCCAGATATGTTCAGAATTAGTCCAAAATGACAAAAAATACATCGAACCCACAGATATTGCCAACATCCTAGCTGATAGGTTCAGCGCAAACTCCCCCCCCTCCCCACCAAAAGGGCAAATATCTATCCCAGCAGAGTGCTGCCCCCCTGACATCTCAGATGCTCAGGTAAGAGCCGCCCTCTCCAAAGCAAAAAACACAGCATCAATGGGACCAGACGGTGTCCCGGGCTGCATCCTACATGAACTCCAAGAAGAGCTAAACCCAAACATAAAACTACTGTTCAATCTCAGCCTTACTACAGGATATGTACCCAAAGAGTGGCGTACAGCAACAGTGGTCCCTCTCCACAAAGGTGGTGCCTCAACGGACCCTGGAAACTATCGCCCCATAAGCCTGACTAGCTTGGTCTGCAAAGCTATGGAAAGGATTATCATGGACCTCATAAATAAAGATATTGGGGACCTACAGACACTGGATCCTTCCCAGTTCGGCTTTGCTAAGGGCAGATCCTGCCTCTTAAATCTGGTCGACTTCTTTGAAACAGTCACCAAGGCCATTGACGAAGGGAAGGTGGTCCACACAGCCTACCTTGACCTCGCAAAAGCCTTCGATACAATACCCCACTCGGGCATTATAGATAAGCTCACCAGCTTAAATATAAACCCCTATGTCACTAGATGGGTTACAAACTGGCTCAAGGACAGAAGCCACATGGTTAGAATTGCTGGAGCCATGCCAGACTCCAAACCAGTTACAAGTTGTGTCCCACAAGGCTCAGTCCTGGGACCTCTCTTGTTCGGTATATATTTCTCGGAGGTACAGGCCAACACAGAAGGACTGTGGCTGACCAAGTTCACAGATGACTGCAAACTGGGCACCATAATCGACTCTCCAGCCGACACAAGCATCCTCCAAAAGGGCCTCATAGAAACAGACAACTGGTGCCAGAGCCATGGCCTCAAGCTAAACGCCAAAAGTGTATAGTCATCCCCTTTGGCAAAACAAAGTGCCCACAAATTACCACATAGGTGGTAATCCGTTAAGTACAGAAGAAGTAATTAGGGACCTGGGGACCCAAGTTGATAGCAGTCTCATTTGACAACCACGTGGCCAAAGTGGTTAGAAAAACATTTTATATAGCCCACCTAATCATGAAGGGATTCACATCTAGATTAGGGGAGGTCATCGTGCCTCTTTACTCATCCCTCATCGGGCCCATAATCGAGTACAATGCCCCTTTTGGGATGTACCTTACCAAACACCTGCAGCAACTGGAAAGACCCCAAAAGTACCTCACCAAGAGGATCAAAGGGCTCAAACAGATGCCATATGCTGCCTGGTTAAAGAAACTCCAGCTCTACTCAGTGGCATACCACCTGCTCAGAGGCGACCTGTGCCTGACGTGTAAAGCCATGTCCAACCCGGAATTAAGGGACATGCTGCACCTCAAAAAATCCAAATCCCATTGAGCTACATGCTCGAGAGACTTGAACCTCAGCACTGAAATAAATAGGACATGCTGGAGGGACAGATTCATAACCCAGAGGCTCTCTTCACTCTGGAATAAAATCCCAGTCCAAGTTAGGCAGAGTCCCTCATTGACTCTCTTAAAGAGGAATCTTGATGAGTGGATGGGAGATCGTAGGTTTACCCCGGGTATCACTTCTGTGTCACTTTTAGACAGAGGCACAGTATACTAACCTCGAAAAAGGGCATAGCAAAATTAATTTAAAATGGGTGGCTAAAGCCAAACACACTCTGGCTAGGCTTATAAATGCCCTAGGGCAGATAGCCTAGTATGAACCTATGAACAAAGATGTTTCTCCTGGACATAGCCCACCCGATGGGGTACTCCACAGACAGATTTTGTTTGCCTCTCCTCAGAACAGACACCTACAGCTATTTTGCTCAAGGTCCCCTCCTCACAAGCTTGGAGAGTGGACACCTTCACAATTTCCTGGAAGGAGATGTTTCTGTATGCATTCCCTTCCTTCTTATACAGAAGAAAGTCCAAGTGCTGAAGATTCAGCCAGGACAAAGCTGCCAAAAATCTTGCTAGTGACACCCTTTGGCCAAGGCAGCACTGGTTCCCCTTCTTTTGTCACCTGTAAAACAATCCCACAAAGGTACCTCACAAGGTGGACCTCATCACACA
>NC_056731.1:1478671639-1478718171 GCF_019279795.1 Protopterus annectens | reverse complement strand
AAAAACAAATGGAGAATGACTAAAAACCCTGTAGACCAACAAACCTTTAGAACGCTAAGAAATGACACTAAGAAAGCTATACTTTCCGATAGACAGAACTACTACCTACAATTCCAACAACCTAATCATAACAACCTACAAACATTCTGGGCAAGCATTAACCAGCTACTCCACACAGGACAATCTAATACTCCCAACCCTCAGACTACTGACCAGGAAAATCCCATCCAAACAGCTAATACCTTCAATACCTTCTTTACAGATGCTCTCCAGACACTAGCTAGTCAACTATCACCTAATACCTTCACTCTACCTTCCTTTACTTCAACCCCACCCCCTCCCTTTCAATTCAAACCTGTCCCAACCACATTTATTCTAAACCTTTTAAATAAACTGAAACCATGCTCTCCCTCAGCAGACCAACTGCCTTCTGAATATCTACAGTTATCAGCCAGAGCTATTGCCTACCCCATTTCCTTACTGATCAATAGAACCATTACTGAAGGTCACATCCCTACCTTATGGAAAGTCTCCCACATTATTCCCCTCCATAAAGGTGGACACTCCACTGAGCTCTCAAACTACCGCCCCATTGCCCTACTTTCTCCTTTAGCTAAGATCATGGAGAAATGTATCCATAGGCAATTACTCAAACACTTAATTGATAATAACTTACTTTCCAACTGTCAACATGGCTTCAGACCATCACACAGCACTACCACTGCCTTCCTTTCCTTTACTGATTACATTAACAGTAACCGCAACTGTAATTATCATTCTTCTGCTCTATTTATCGACCTGTCTAAAGCATTTGACATGGTAAATCACCAGATTCTCATAAACATACTACAATCTCTGTCATTAGACCCTCTTTCCATTAAATGGTTCCAGCCCTACCTTGATAAATGACAGCAGTCAGTATTATGGCATAACACTCTATCCACCCACCTACCTGTTACCGTAGGTGTTCCTCAGGAGTCAATACTAGGACCTCTCCTCTTCTCCATATTTATTAACGTCCTTCATCTTGCCATCCCCCAAGCCACATGCATACAGTATGTTGATGACTCCACACTGATATGCTCAGCCACTTCCATCCAAGACCTTCACTCTTTTACTCAGAAGGTATTTAACACAGTTGAGCAATGGTTCACACAGCGCTGTCTTTTTTTGAACCCAAAGAAAAACAAACTCCTCCTCTTCAATCCTACTCAAAAGTCATCCCCTCTTAATTTCTCTGTGACATCCACCAATAGTACTATAATATCCCCTGATCCTACCACCAAACTATTTGGTATCACCATCGACAATAATCTGAACTTTGACATCCATATCAACAATGCTATAAAGGCTGTCAACAAAAAACTTGGCACTCTCTATAGGATTAAACCCTTCTTTTCCCCTACAACTAAAACTACACTAACTCACACTCATCTAATCTCTACACTCCTCTATGCCTCACCCATTTTCACCAATCTATCCAAGAATAACTTCAGTAAACTGGAAGTGTCATACAATAACATTGCCAGATTTACCACAGGTAACCCATATAGAACCCACCATTGCATAAACTTAAAGCATCTAGGATGGCTGGAACTACAAAACCTGATTAAATTCCACCAACTAACCATTGCCTATAACATTCTTTATAACCCTTCCAATACTCCAATTTTATCTACCCTCATCACCCCTTATAAAAATCTAAGGTCCTTAAGATCAGCAGACAAACTGCTTGTACATACCTCTAAACCTACCAACAGAGCTGGGGATTCTCTCTTCTCTAATGCTGTTGGAAAATCCTGGAATCTTCTTCCCAGTGACCTCTCCTCATTCACCTCTTTACCACTCTTCAAAAATAGACTTAACCTTTACCTTAAAACACACTGGCTATGCCCTTGTACCAACCTGACTATTCATCTATCTTTTCAAACTGGGCTTTCCCTATCCATTACTTCTCACCTACTGTTATACCTTCCTGTTATTATTTTTTATCATCTCTCTCTATATTACATTATTTCTATGCTCTGCGGATACTGGTTTTTAAGTAAATACTTTATCAATATCACTACAAAATTAACTTCTTTTTTACTATTGACTTTAATTGTATACTGCATTGTACCTGTGAAATACATTGTTATGATTCTTGCCCTCAATGAATATCCTATGCTAACCTGTATGCTGTACTACATATGTTACTGTTGTATAAATATTTTTTTCCTATTTGTTATTGTTATTGTAGTTGTATGTCTTTGTTTATGTCTCGGAGCTTATCTCCCCAGGCCTCTACTGAAAATGGACATATATCCAGTTAGACTAGCCCGGTCAACAAATGTAAAATAAATAAATAAATAAATAAATAAATAAAATTGTATAGTATCTCTAAACATGATGTCAAAAAAGCCATATCAAAGCATGTTTCTGCAACTAGTGATGTACATACATTCAGATTTTCTGTATTAGAGTTATTTAAGAGGTCTTTTAGAAGGGGAGATGTTAGAACTGCTACTGAATGTGTTAAAATTAATTTGATTCTTGACCTTCAAAGTGATAGCGGTAAAGGTTTAAATTAGTGTATACCCTTAAGACCATTGTTAAGATCATGTGGTCTTAAGAGGTACTTTTAAACTTGGCTATTTAATGAATGCTTGTTTGTTATGTGGATGATCTGAGTAAGTGACTAGTTAGGTTCTGAAAGCACTTATCCATTGTATTATTGAGTTCCATTTTATTATGTATTAGTTTTATTAAAAGTTACGCTTTTAACCTAAAGCCTTACCAACTGGTAATATTTATGTTTGATATTTTGATTTGTTGTGTTACCAATCTTATCTGTCGCATTGTTTTTTTTTTCTGCTGATGTCTTCAAGAATGCAGACGTTAGCAGTTGTGTAACTTATCAGTAGTTGCCAGAACACACTCAGATGCAATATCAAGTATAACATTCCAGACTGTTTCCATATTTATGTCATTAATTACACCATAGTTTCTACTGACATTGTCTGGAATTATAATTTCTTTATGGTAGACTCTGATGTTATTCTTAGCTTTGAGATGTGGTGTTGTGATCTGCATTAAATGCAGAGAGCATACCCACAGGGACAGAGCCATGCTTAGTGTACTTTATTGTTCCAAACTGTTTTGATGAGCATTGAGTCAGCTAATACTTGGAAATGCTTCTATTATTAATTATTATATGAGTAATTTCAGGTCAAAAGTTATTTTCTTGGGTACTAGTTTTTAGGTGATAATTTACAAATAATGGAACATTACCACCTTTCTCATAACATATACTTAGATGTGTTGGAAAAGAGGGCTAAAAAACTGACTATGACTCAGGTGACCTGAGTTTAATTAGCTGCTTGTATAACAGTTGGATCCAGTGTGAGGAAAGAGAGAAATGATGAGGCTTAACCCTGCTTGCTTTTCTATGAGGAGGAGGTCAGTGGCAGTGTTCTGGGCATGCCAATGTATTAGAATCTGTAGGAAACTGGAAATTACATAGAGATGTTGTTGGAAGGAGACAGGGTTCAATCAGTATACACATGCAAGTATGGGTACAGTGATTGTATAGAGCACTGCCCACCAGCCTTTCAATATTACAGAGAATGCACAAGGAACAGTGACTTACTGAAAATCAATTCTGCCTCTTTCAGCTATATTAACACCTTTCACACTCAGCTCTCTCCTGCAGGAGCCCTGTCATTGTCAGTTTGTGGCAAGCTGGTGACCAAGGCCTGAAAGGGTTATGTGAGCTGCAGAAAGTGAGTTTGAGCTCAGAGGAAAAGCACTTTAGCAGGATTATGTGTTCAGCCCATTCCTTAGCAAGCAAAAGAACATGTGGCCGTATCCCTAAAGTCTACCTCATCATGAGGAACAGTCCTCATTTTGAGTCTTTAAATGTCCACGTTCCCCTTAGTTCCACATAAAAAGAGTTTGTCACATAAGTTTAAAAGTTGCACATAGACACACACACACACACACACACACACACACACACACACACACACACACACACACACACACACACACACACACACACACACTGTGTAAACTGGCACAGTGTTTAACCAATGTGCTTTGTAAATTATACTAAGACATATTAATTCATCCAAAGCACTATTTATAAGTGTAAGGTAATGCATTTTAACCATCCTGTGAGCTTTCTGTTTGAAGTTATTAATAAGCTTTAAGTAGGTATTACGCATTTTACCTGTTTGATCCACATTATGAGAGGTAGTGTTCCACATTTTGTAAAGGGAGGATTGAAAGTTAGGCCTGTGGAAAAACAATCAGTCACATATGCAACAGTGGAAGATAAATATCTATATATATATATATATATATATATATATATATACACACACACACACACACACACACACACACACACACACACACACACACACACACACACACACACACACACAGACTAAAATTTGTAATATCCATTTTAGAAAATTAAATGATTCTTTAGTGGTAGAGTTAACAATATATTCAAAGCAGAGGAAAGTTTTTAAGTTCACAATTTTATTCCTTGATGTCTGACATTTATTAGACCCATTTTTAACTCTGAATTTTTTTTTCTGTAGTGTTTTATTTCTGTTTGTCAAGAAATTTGAAGAGGTGTAGAATGAAACCAAGAAGATAGAAATTTTCATTTCAACACTTGCACTCCCAGCAAGAGAGGTAAAGTGCATTGTGTGCAAAGCACAGCAGGTGGTGGCACATCTCAGTTTGCACTGCCAGGTATTAAATTTATGAAATCATGCCTTTACCCACTGCCTGAATGCCAATATTTAGTTTTGATATTCAGTAGTGATATCAGATGGTGAGAGGATTCCACTAAGCAGATTTTTTTCAAGTCTTTGCAATAATGTTCAATAATCTCACCATATTTTAATGTAAATTCAAGAAAGAAAGCTATATTAGATATTTCACTACAATGACAACAATGACAGTGTAATAACTGGACTTAATAATTCTTTTTAACATAGCTGAGATGCCCTAATTGTGTCCCAGGCAGGCATGACACTGTCAAAAGATTCTTGCAAAGTCCAGGAAGTTATGTATGTGTATTAAACACACAACTGCCTTCAGAACACAGACTGCCTAAGCAGAACTGTTCATAGAAACCATATGCAAGCATGTTAATAGCTGCATAGAGGCAACTGTACCCAGCTGGAAGAAGTAAGGAATTAAATAAAAAAGAAGCCACCCTGGTGGAACTACAGTATCAGTAGGCTGTATAACAACAGGGATCAAATCATGACAATAATTAGGAGGTACAGCACTGAGCAGGATAAAAACACTCTCACCAAACTAAACAAACAACTCAGAGAGGACAAATAAAGTCCACCAAACCCAAATATGAGGTACATTTGGCATCCCAGGACAAGGACAACCACAAGGCATTTTTTAGCTATACCCAGAACCTCAAAGGCAATACACAATTGTGTCCAGAGCTCATTCTTAATGGAGCCACCTATACACAGCCAGAAGACATAACAAACCTACTGGCCAACAAATTCAGCTTCAACTTTTGATGATTTTTTAATTTTACCCCATAGCGTCCACAGCCCCTAAAATGGTCTTGCGGCTGACTGCTCATCTCACCGCTATTCTCCTCAGGTGCCCTCTCTGCTACAAAACTGCAAAGAAAGTTCTCCTGCCATCTCCAAAAGGATGCCCTGAACTGCCCGTTTTGTTAAAGTGTGACCTACCTGCATTTTGAAAACTCATTCAGCAACCCACTGTCCATTCTCTTCAGGTGCCATCTCTGCTACTAAACTGCAAAGAAAGTTCTCCTGCCATCTCCGAAATGACACCCTGAACTGCCTGTTTTGTTAAAGTGTGACCTACCTGCCTTTTGGAAACTCAGTCAGCAACCCACTGTCTATTCTCCTCAGGTGCCCTCTCTGCTACTAAACTGCAAAGAAAGTTCTCATACCATCTCCGAAAGGATGCCCTGAACTGCCTGTTTTGTTAAAGTGTGACCTACCTGCCTTTTGGAAACTCAGTCAGCAACCCACTGTGTAGGCAGTTTAAATAAACTTTGGAACTGTGACTATAACAGTTATCTCCCTGTAAACTGACCTCTTGTGTGTGTGCTTGCAGTCATCCGCAGCCATCTATCCCCCGCACCCCTCCTGTAAAGCTCTCTGTATCTCACAGGTATATTCCACTTTTTAGCAACCAGCTATTACCCCATTTCTGCCACTAGATGTCAGCACTCTCCAGGAAAAGTATTTCACTTATCCTACTTTCTTAATTACATCGCAAGAGCTAGTAATCTAAATCTCCAGTTACCCAACCAGTCACTTTCTATGCCTGCTATCTTGGTCCTTAGTTTTCCCCTAGCTTGACAGTTACCCCAGTGCAGCAGGACCAGCCATCATCCATAGCCTCTCTCTCTCTGATTGTTTTCCTGCAGGGTTCTCCTCTTCTTGGCTCTATCACCTCCCACTCCCCCTCCTCCAGTCCCAGATTTCCATTCTCCCATGCCCCACCCCCTAGCTTCTTCCCAAAGTTTACTTACAGCTGGTGGTGTCAGTGGCGCTATTTTTGAATTTTACCCCATAGTGTCCACAGCCCATAAAATGGTCTTGCGGCTGGCTGCTCATCTCACCAGTAGGTTACAAAGTTGTGATACTAAAGCTGTACAGACATTGTACTTCTGTTTTACATTTGTTTTGTTCTGAATATATGCTTAAACAGGAACGGCGAAGGCTGTAGATACCATAGATGCTCAAACAGGAACAGCCAAGGCTGTAGATACCAACGATCCTGCCCTTAATTTAAGCTGTACCATGAGTGCAACTATGTTCATGTGCTTTGAGAATCCATGGCTTATTTTGCTGCTGGTGTATACTCTGAATCTTTGGCCATGTCTATTCTCCTCAACTGTTATGTTTATAATAGTTAGAACTGTGACATCAGATATACAGCTCATTTTTAAATTGAAGCTAGAGCCTAGCTCCATGCATCTGTGTGCTTATTCCCTCCTACTTACCTAATTATTTTTTATCGTACATTCCTCGGTGTTGATTAGAGCTGCAGTGTGTTAAGCAGACTCAAAGCACACTATATCTTGTCCATGTGCTATCTAGAGTATAGGACACAGGATTCTCCACTTCTTGGCTCTACCCGCTCAGTTCACCCTGCGGGCTCACTCCGCTCCCCTACCCTTCCCTCAATTCTCACCTGCCCCCATTGCACCTACATTTATTCCTTCCAGTAGTCTCCTCCCTTCATCCACCACTCCATTCACAGTCCTCCTCTCTCTACCCCTCCTCTTCTCAGCCCCACTCCTCAATTAAAAGCCACTCCCCTTATAGTATACACTATACTCCACTCCTCACACCCATCTTCATTCTGTCTCTTATACTGCACCTACATTATACCTCCCTCTCTACTCTATCTTATAAACTTATACCACCTCATTATGCATTCTGCACTACTACAAACCCTTCGCATCCCCTCTATCACCTTGTTAATTCTAAATCTACTATACCATACTACCTCCTATTCCTCCACTCCTCTTCCCCCTTCTCTCCTGTCTCACTGCACCTCTCCCAGCCCCCATCTCACCCTCACAATACCTCACTTCCATATCATATCATCCTCATTAGTTCAGCCCAACCATCTCTTCTACTTCAAACCAAAGATCTTACCCACATTAACAAAATACAACTTCCCTAAACCTCTTTCATATTATCCCCAACACCCAAAAGGAAAACTAAATCACCTACTAACTTCTTTCTTCATCCACCTATTTCTAGCAGGTGATATACACCCAAACCCCAGACCTAGTACTACTAACAACCCCATCGCCCCAAAAACAACCAAAACCACCAGCTTCAAAAGCCTGAAATTAGTTACTTTCAATGCCCAGTGTCTACAAAATAAAGCAACTATCTTCCATGTCTGGCTTAACCAGAACCAACCTGATATTGTAGCCATCTTTGAGACTTGGTTAAAACCATACATCTCTGACTCAGAAATTCTACCCCTTGGTTACCAAGCCCTTATATATGACCGCTTGAATAGAAAAGGTGGAGGGGTAGCCTTGATATTCTCTAATATACTCCCCATTATTCCATACCCAAATCCCATTCCTCAGTTTAACAACATAGAACTTGTAAAAGGTGTTCTACAAATGAATAATCATAAAGGTATCTGCATCATATCCCCTATACTCCCCCCAGGTAACAACACCACTACTTTAGAAGAAAACCTCCAATAGGCCTCAACTAATATTAACCTAGAGACCTACATTCTAGGTGACGTTAACATAGACTGGAACAAAATTAACAACCAAAATCCTGCCAATATCTGTTACTCTTTTCAACTTTACTCAACTTACTAACTCTATCACCAGACCCAATAAAATCAATCCTCCTGGATCCACTCTGGACTGGATCCTAGCTATCCACTCTAACAACATCTTAGACTCAGGCATCCTTCCTGACTCTATTAGTGACCACCTGCCTGCCTTCATCCACTGAGCAACCCATTCCTCGCCTCACCGGCACCAATATATACATACTCATAACCTTACAAACTTCAACCCTACAACCTTCTCACCCTCATACAAACTAACTGGAATAATCTAAAAACACTTCCTCTAGATAACGCAGTTGATTACTTCAACTCTACTTTCCTAAATGTACTTGATACCCAAGCCCCACCACGATCTATATGAGTCAAACACAACACCACACCATGGCTAACTAAGGAAACCAAAAAACTTATGCAACAACGAGTTAAATGCTGGAAACTTTCTCAGTGCAATAAACATCCTGAAACCCTTCTTAAATATAAGCAACTCCGCAACCTCACCAAAAGACATATAATCAAAGACAAACCATCCCACTATATGAAACTGCAAGCCAACCACTCCAAAAACCCCAAACAGTTCTGGAACTCCATCAACTCACTCCTTAACCCAGGCACCAGAAACAACCCTTGCCCTGACACTACTAAGACTGATCCAAAAATTGCCACTCTATTCAACTCCTTCTTTACTAACTCTATAGCTGAACTAATTCCTTCCTAAATACCCCACTCATACAAGTTAGTCACTCTACCCCAGCCTCTAAACCCAACTCTCCCCCTACTTTTGAACTTAAACCAATTTCTACCTCCTACATGAAAAAAAATCCTCAGCAAGCTAAAACCATGTGCCAATGCCCCAGACATTCCCTCTAACTTCTTAAAAATTGCAGCAGATGGCATTGCCCTCCCCATTAGCATCTTAATCAACAGATCCATACAAGAATCTTATATCCCAATGCTTTGGTGTGCTGCCTTTATATATCCTCTCCACAAAGGTGGTAAAAATAATACCTCAAACTTTGCACAATAGCCATTCTCTCCCCAATATCAAAAATATTGGAAAAATGCATTCATACCCAACTAATGTCCTTCCTAACCATAAGCTATCTTATCTCTCAAACCCAACATGGCTTCCACCCTGGCCATAGCACTATTGCTGCTATTCACTTATTCCTCGATATAGTCAACCATGCCCGTGACTCTGGAAAAATTGTTTCTATAGTTCTATTAGACCTCTCCAAGGCTTTCAATACAATCTCCCATAACCATCTTCTCGGCCACCATGCTAATCTAAACCTTTCTCACAATACCCTGTCCTGGTTTTCAAGTTACATATCAGACAGTTCTCAAGCTGTAAAATGGAGGAAAGGCACCTCAAACTTCCTTCCCACTCCTACTGGAGTTCCCCAAGGATCCATTCTTGGCCCAATGCTGTTTAACATTTTTGTCAATGATTTCCACTCTGCCATCCCAAATACTAAAATAGTATAATATACTGATGACTCCACTTTAATCTGCTGTGCCACCTACCTCCCAGAACTTCAATCATATACACAAACTGCCTTCTCCACCACTGAGAACTGGATGCTCCAAAACCATCTATCTCTAAACGCTAACAAATCCAAAATACTACTCTTCCCACCCTCAAAATACTCCCCTCTTGATAAAAATTCTTTCCAAATTAGAAGTCACAACAATTCTACTATAGAAATTGTTCCCTATGCTAAAACTACTTGGGGTTACCATAGATGAACAACTACAATTTGACATCCATATTCAACTAAACATCAAGAAAACACATCAAAAACTTGGCCTGCTTTACAGAAACATCCACTATCTCCCTCCTTCTCCTAGACAAACCCTCGCCACTACCTACCTTCTCCCCTCTCTATTGTATGGTGCCCATATACTAACTAACTTATCTGCCTCCATCTCTTCCAAAATGAAAACTTGTTATAATAAAATCTCCAAATTTGCCATAAAAGCTAAATACTCCTCCCACCATTGCTCTGCCCTCCACTTACTTAACTGGCTAGAACTTCCCAACCATCTCGACTACCTCCAACTTACTACTGCCCATAGGACATTATTTAACCCTACTATATGCCCTGGTCTTTCCAACATCCTACAACCATACACCCCTAACAGACCACTTAGATCTTCTCACCTAAACCTTATCATTGTCTACAAACCAAACCACCATGCTGGACAGCACCTCCTGTCCTTCTTCTTAGCCAAAAAATGGAACTCTCTCCCTCCTTCTCTACAAACTATTGAAAACTTTGATAACTTCAAAACCCATCTCCCTTCCTTATTTTTCTCTAACTGGAAGTGCAATTGCACTTTCCTCACCTAGCCATCTCTCTCCACTCTAAATTGTATTTTCTTTACTTCCCCTTTCCCTACTACTTAACTCCCCTGGAAATGACTCACTCTTCAGTGTTATCTCGTGTGCATTTTGTGTATACTGTAAATAGTTTGCTCTCCCTTTTCTTCCCTCCCTATCATTTGTACTTGTTCTGCCATAACTGTGTTAACAAGACTCATATTCTATGTAACCAATGAAAAATTTCATCTCAACATATGACTCATATGCTAAGTAACCAATGTATCATTTCATGTCTCTGATTTTATAATGTATCTGCATTCTCAATGTTAACTTTAATTTGCTTATCTTAATGTATCTGCATCTTGAATTGTAACTTTGATCTGAAAATTTAATGTTTACTATGTAATGTGGAGCTTTTCCGGGCATCAAACTGAAATAAATAAATAAATAAATACATAAATAAACTTTATCACCCTCTCCCACTCAACCTTCCCTCAGGAAATCCCATCAAATATAACTCCCCTTGCTATCACTAGGGAACAAGTCCCTCATGCTATCTCTAAGGCCAAGAACACTGCATCAATGGGCCCAGCCAATATCCCAGGATGCCTTCTAAATAGCATGAAACATGTCCTATCAGACCCTCTGCAATTGCTATTTAACTGTAGTCTCCAAACAGGCTTTGTGACTCATGAATGGAGAACAGCAACTGTCATCCCTCTAAGCAAAGGTGGGCCATCTACAGACTCTGGAAACTCAAGACCCATAAGTCTCATTAGCCTCATATGCAAAGCCATGGAGTGAATTATCATGGGAATGATCATTAATGACACAGAAAAACCCTCCAGACAATGGACCCAACCCAGTCTGGTTTTGTCAAGTGCAGGCCATGTCTACTCAACCTGGTGGACTTGTTTGAGAAGGTCACCAAAGCAATGGATGGAGGCAAAACAGTTAACACTGCCTACCTTGACCTGACCATGGCATTTGATACAATACTCAACTCTGGCATTGTTGACAAACTCAAGAGGTTAGGTACAAACCCTTTTGTCTCCTGGTGGATAGCCAGCTGTCTCACAGAGAGGATCTAGGAAGTTAGAATTGGGGAGCACACTTTTACAAAAAGGCCAGTCACAAGTGGAGTCCCTCAGGGATTGGTCCTAGGACCACTCCTTTTTTGGTATTAACTTCTCTGTAGTCAAGGCCAATATAAATGATATCTGGCTGACTAAATTTGAAGATGATTGCAAAACAGGCACTGTCAATGAATCCCCTACCAACACAACTGTTGTCCAGGAAGGGCTGGCAAAGGCAAACAACTGGTGTCACAGCCATGGACTAAAACTAAATGACAAGAAATGCATAATAGAATCCTTTGGAAAGTTATCCACTCCTGGTATCTATCATATTGACAACACACCACTAAGAGTTGACTTAGCAGTCAGGGACTTGGGGACACACATAGACAGTAATCTAGCCTTTGACCATCATGTGTCTACAGTAGTGATGAAATCATTCTATGTTGTGCAACCTATAAACAAAGGTATGGCATCTACGTCCAAGGAAGTCATTGTTCCACTGTATTTGGTATTCATCAGACCTATCACTGAGTACAATGCACCCTTTGGTATGTACCTAACCAGGCATATCCAACAATTGGAATGTCCTCGGAGGTTCCTCACTAAAAGAATACAGAGTATAAGTAGCATGTGCTATGTACACTGCCTCAAGGCTCTATCCCTGTATTCTGTCTTCTGCAGTCTGCTGAGGGGAGATCTATGCCTGGAGCCCACTCTGATGAACCTCCTGATAGCCACAAACCAAACAGCACCAGCATTACCTTTTCTGAAGACAGACCATGCCTGTGATATAAATAGGACCTGCTGGAGAGACAGGTATGTATCTCAGAGACTATTCCTTCTCTGGAACAGGCTCCCCATAAATTTGAAGCAGAGTTCCTCCCTAACCCAATTCAAGTGTAACTTGGACAATTGGATGGGGAACAAGAAATTCATCCCTTATTTGGCACTTGTGTCTCTAGTGGACACAGGCAGCCTGTAAATGGTTCATCTCCCAGGACCCTACCTCCCAAGTCTCTGGTTACACTTATCAAGGGTGCCAGAACTTGTCAGAGATTTGGGATGTATGACTAGGCTTAAAGAGACACCTGAGGTAGTTAGCCTAGTTTTGGTAGCTGAAAGGTTGCAGTGTATAACCTTTAAGCTTTTAAATATGTTTTACTTCTGCTTTAAACTGCAAATATTTTCTTATTATAAACTACTCTCTTTGCCTTGATATGGTGACTATATATATTTTATTACTGTGGTCAGTGGAAGGTCTACTTAATATTTTTTCTTGCAAGAAATTTTGGCTTTGTTGACCTTCAGCTTCTGTGTTTAAAGGTGAGACATTTTTGGGGGGTGAGGTCTTCATAACTTTTGAATATGTAGTGGTGGATTATTGTAGTATAATTAGAGGTTGAGGCTGCTTCTCTGAGAGCTCATGTTCAGTATTCTGCATACATTTTCAGTTCTTCTAGATACTGCGTAGTACTCAGATAGCAGAGTGCTTTATAAGAAATAGCAAGGTGAGTGGCAACATGAAGGGAGGAGGGCAATTCAGAGACCCATACAGTATGACCACACTGCTGGAGAAATAACATAGCATGCATTGAATGCCAGTGGCTGCATAATATAAATGAATGTCAGCATGTTGATTGCATATGCAAATGATGAAATCAAACATGGTGCTGCAATTAAAAAAACATACAAAATTAACTTAAAGAGTTTTAGTGATTAGCTGTTATGAACCCCAGGATTTGACAGTGTACAAGCACATCACTCACATTAAAATGCTAGGAATAATATCTGAAGTAGCTGGGTAATGTATTAGTGGCTACCTTTGGAGCCAGTGTCCACAATTTTGTGTGTCACCAACCTTTGCATCATGGATGGGTGCACCACTATCTGGCATATTTGCCCTTCCACAACCATGGTGTTGTCAACCACTGCTATGTGGAGAGTAACAGCATACAGAAGTTAAATTCCAATGGAGACAGTTTTGTAAAATTAACAATTCTTGCTTTGGGGACCTTTCAGAGTCTGACATGGGATACGTTAGGAGTTTCACTGGCTTTGTCATGGTGATTTCTATACTATTTTATTAACATGATGTTGCAGCATGCAGATGACCATACTTACTGCACAAGGACAGCAAATGATAGAGCCATTACTATGCAGACATTTTATCACATAATCCATTTCTTTGAGGTTCTGGGGGCATTATCTGCACCCATATTGCTATCAAGACCCCAGTTTTTCCACACAATGTTCATTAGATCTGCCAGAAAGCTACTTTATCAACTGCCAGGTGGTGTGTAGTGCATAGATTATCATATACAATGTGTCTGCTCACCATCCAGGCGGTTCCAATGATTCCTACATCTGGCATATGTGCAACCTATACTAGCATTTCATGTGGGCTGAATTTTCATAAGGGAATCTAGTTGACAGATGGGTAGCAACAATTTGTAATAGTGTCCTCTGGTGTGTGTTGCACATGATGCTGGATACACTATGACTTACCAGCTGCAGCCCACAGATCATGAGGCTGATGACATAACTTTGTACTGTTTCAGACTTGCAACATCATGGAGCATGTCTTTTTAGTTTTAAAAGACTGCTGTTTGCCTACATCTGGTTATGAATTATTATATGTTATGGAGGTATACAACAAGAATGTATGCTAAAAGTAGTTACAGCTTGGAGACACTGCTATGTGGAGAGTGACAGCATACAGAAGTTAAATTCCAATGGAGACAGTTTTGTAAAATTAACAATTCTTGCTTTGGGGACCTTTCAGAGTCTGACATGGGCTGACTGCCTAACATACATATGTGCAGCAGTAAAAGAATAGTTGGGTGAGGAATTGTCAGAGAAGTAGGCTTCAGCAGTATACCATACAAGGCAGAGGCAGGTACAATATATCATGGCACTAGCAAAGAAGCAGTGTCTGTTCTACAACTATGGAATGTGACAAGACAAATAGACAAAAAAATGATATATGCAATAACATACCCAGAGTATGCATTACGGTGCACTTACTGGTTATGCCATGCATCGGACATTACCATACCCATACAAGTCAGAGTGGTGGGCAGGGCAGAGTCATCATGCTTTGCACAGATGGGGTGGGGTCACTAGCCTAGAGGGAAAGGGGCGTACAGTTGTAGGACAGGTGAAAGGGTCATGGGTGGTAGATGAAGTAACTATGCACAAGGCTACTATGTTGGATTGGAGTGAGTCAATGATCACATTCTGCAGTGATGGGGTGAATCTTCCATGTGTGGAACATTGGCTCATTGTACCATGTTGTCCTTAGGTATGAGGACTGAAAACACCCTGTTTGAGAGTCTGTGCATTTATTCATCTATTTGTTCATTTTTATTTGTTTTCTAGGGTACAGCAATGATCTCCACGGACCTTTTTCAGACTCAGCCAGGGAGCAGCGTTTGGTTATGTGACTTGCCCAGAGTCACACAATTAGGCAATGGAGGTTGAGGAAACCACACCTTGCACCACTAGACCACTAGAAATAGCTTGTTAACAGCTCCTTAATCCTCTAAGCCAACTGCCAGACCACAATGTGTACCACATTGGGAGTGTGTAGAGGATTTATGTAGCAGCCAAACATGGAATTCCAGTAGACTGTTAGTATCCAGGACTTCATGAACAGGTAGGTGTTGCTTGCAGTAGGGCTACAGGAGACAGTGATTGTGTTGAATAGTGTGACCTTGATTAGGTTACCCACTAGGATGTGTCTATGGTGTAGTCAGAAACATGTCAACTACAAGTGACATGTCCAGGATCAGACATAGCTATGGATGAATGTGAAGGGAGAAGCTGTCTCTGGTATGGTATTTGCCATCTGTATCAGCCTGGCATGGTATCATGCAATATGCATCCATCCCCAGCATGGTCACGGCAGCTAGTGCTGCACCAGTGGTTTTCATCTGGGTCACCAGTGCTTTTAACTGATGTGAATGCACCAGGTCCCTATATGCCATGTCGATCAGAATGCATTGGAGGATGTCCTACAGTCCTTGAAGTCATCACAGTTCCTCGTACAGGCCACATGACCCACTCATCATCTCTGACATGGTGTGAGTAGTGTGTACCTATGCCTAGATCACTGAACTTCATATTTACTGTTTAATGTCAAGAGTTACATGAGGTTTGGGAATGTCCTGGAGTGATGTAAGTGATAGCCATCTGCTTGCTTTTCCTGTATACTGGGTGCATGCACCTCAGAGGCAGTGTGGCCCTCTGACGTGTTTGGTGGTAGTGGCAATTATGTAGCTGTTGTGGAACTGACATGCATATATAGTTCTTTGCTGAACACAGAGGATGCAGGAGGTTTATCTAACTCCTCTAAATTAATTCATTTGTGGGTGATATGAGTGCGGCCTCCACTATTATCAGTGCTGACAATGGCACTGCATCATCAAATTGTGCCATGTGAATGCTCCCATAATTTTTGGCCATCAGTGACCTGCAGGCATCAAACATGTTTCAAATTGGTGTATTGGATCATTTGTCTTCATCCTTCAGATGAGACGGTAAACAGAGGTCCAATCTGTTTGAGTTGATGGCAGCTCAGGTAGATATAAAAGATCCTAGACCACCTATCAAAAAGAGTAATGGAGTTTCCCAGATTCCCTTTTCAATTATTCCCTTGTATCAGAAATATCACCTTGTGTCTCCCCTGACAGGAGGCCACTAGCCAAGTGAATCTAACCTGGTCAACGGGATAAATACAATTTACCAGTAGAAACTGTGAATGTATAGTGATAACATACCTGTGCCAATGATGGATCATATGTGTAACTCCCACAAGCCTGTGGCACACAGACTGCAATGTCTCAATCATATACACAGTCTATGGGCTGATACATATCTTGTAGTGCAGGTTGTCACTGCTGTAGCTTTGTTGTAACTGTATGACAGATATGTAGATTTGCTGGTCTGAGTAAACCATATACACTTGCAAGATGCTGTCTTACAAGAATGGCACATGCTACTACTAATCTGGTGCATCTCATAAAAACACATAGACAATTGCCTGCAGCCATTTTTCCATATTCAAACTACCACAATGTATGAGAGTTTTCTTACCTTCTCTGATGAGGGATACTGGGAATTCATTCACTTCTGTGAGACATCTTTTAGTCGGTGTTACACCACCAGTGGTCACCATCTGTGCCATTTTTCTGTGTCTTGGTCATGGCATGTAGTAACACATCAGTAATACTGTAATGTACCAGTACTAATGTCCAACTATGGCTTCCCACTGTCTTGATGCTTTGCGTCATTGCCTGTCATCTATAGTTCTGGAATGACTCAAGAGTTTTCACAGTTCTCAAAGATATACATTTCGTGTGTGCATAAGGCCTGCAGTATCATTTCTTCATAATATTTAGTTGACTTTTCCAGTTGCTGCATTTCATTCAATACCATGATAAGTTGTTTGAACCTGTGGGTTGCACATGTGGGTTAGTATATGTATTACCGTCCACACAAGCTGGCAACTGACTCAGTACTGCTCCACCCCAACTCTTTCAGTGACCACATTCTCATGGCTACTTCCTCGTGTGCAACTATGGTGTAGCTATTCTAACACTGTGCCATAATTTGGAAACAGTGAGCATGTTAGTCATGATTACTATCTGTCAGATGTGCAGACAAGACAGTGTACCTGCTTTACTGGATACCTCATATCACCCATAGCATGTTATGCAGTCCATACACATATCTTTTATTGTTGTGAGGCCTATCCAAGACCATAGCTGGGCTGGATTGTTACCTATGCCCTATCAGGTTGAGCCTTCCCCAAGCAGGACTGCAACCTGTCCTTTCTTGTTCCCTGTGCCTTAACTGGATGATCCTCCACAACATGATTGCAACCTTTCTTGCCCTTTTCCCTGTGCCTTGCTTCATTGATTCCCCACAGAAAATCTACAGCCAGTTCTGCCCTATACCCTGCATCATCTCAGGTTTTTCACCAACATAACAGTCCCCTGTCATGCCCTGTGCTAGTTTACCCAATCCAATCATCTGCTCTGCCACTGTCTCTGTTTATTACATGTATTTCCATGCACCCTCATGAGGTCGCTGCAGCCCTCATGTTTACAAGCAAGTAGTAATGGCAGATGTCACTCTGTTCATATGTTCATAGGTTCATAGGTTCATACTAGGCTATCTGCCCTAGGGCATTTATAAGCCTAGCCAGAGTGTGTTTGGCTTTCGCCACCCATTTTAAATTAATTTTGCTATACCCTTTTTCGAGGTTAGTATACTGTGCCTCTGTCTAACAGTGACACAGAAGTGATACCCGGGGTAAACCTACAATTTCCCATCCACTCATCAAGATTCCTCTTGAAGACAGTCAATGAGGGACTCTGCCTAACCTGGACTGGGATTTTATTCCAGAGTGAAGGGAGCCTCTGGGTTATGAATCTGTCCCTCCAGCATGTCCTATTTATTTCAGTGCTGAGGTTCAAGTCTCTTGAGCGCGTAGCTCGATGGGATTTGGATTTTCTGAGGTGCAGCATGTCCATTAATTCTGTGTTGGACATGGCTTTATACATCAGGCACAGATTGCCTCTGAGCAGGCGGTATGCCACTGAGTAGAGCTGGAGTTTCTTTAACTGGGCAGCATATGGCATCTGTTTGAGACCTATGATCCTCTTGATGAGGTACGTTTGGGGTCTTTCCAGTTGCTGCAGGTGTCTGGTAAGGTACATCCCAAAAGGGGCATTGTACTCAATTATGGGCCGGATGAAGGATGAGTAAAGAGGCACAATGACCTCCCCTGATCTAGATGTGAATCCCTTCATGATTAGGTGGGGTATATAAAATGTTTTTCTAACCACTTTGGCCACGTGGTTGTCAAATGAGAGATTGCTATCAACTTGGGTCCCCAGGTCCCTAATTACTTCTTCTGTACTTAATGGATTACCACCTATGTGGTAATTTGTGGGCACTTTGTTTTTGCCAAAGGGGATGACTATACACTTTTTGGCATTTAGCTTGAGGCCATGGCTCTGGCACCAGTTGTCTGTTTCTATGAGGCCCTTTTGGAGGATGCTTGTGTCGGCTGGAGAGTTGATTATGGCGCCCAGTTGGCAGTCATCTGCGAACTTAGTCAGCCACAGTCCTTCCATGTTGGCCTGTACCTCCGAGAAATATATACCGAACAAGAGAGGTCCCAGGACTGAGCCTTGTGGGACGCCACTTGTAACTGGTTTGGAGTCTGACATGGCTCCAACAATTCTAACCATGTGGGTTCTGTCCTTGAGCCAGTTTGCAACCCATCTAGTGACATAGGGGTTTATATTTAAGCAGGTGAGCTTATCTATAATGCCCAAGTGGGGTATTGTATCGAAGGCTTTTGCGAGGTTCAGGTAGGCTGTGTGGACCACCTTCCCCTCATCAATGGCCTTGGTGACTGTTTCAAAGAAATCAACCAGGTTTAAGAGGCAGGATCTGCCCTTAACAAAGCCGAACTGGGTAGGATCCAGTGTCTGTAGGTCCCCAATATCTTTATTTATGAGGTCCATGATGATCCTTTCCATAGCTTTGCAGACCAAGCTAGTCAGGCTTATGAGGCAATAGTTTCCAGGATCCACTGAGGCACCACCTTTGTGGAGAGGGACCACTGTTGCTGTACGCCAGTCTTTGGGTGCATATCCTGTAGTAAGGCTGAGAATGAACAGTAGTTTTATGTTTGGGTTTAGCTCTTCTTGAAGTTCATGTAGGACGCAGCCCGGGACACCGTCTTGTCCCATTGATGCTGTGTTTTTTGCTTTGGAGAGGGCAGCTCTTACCTGAGCATCTGAGATGTCAGGGTGGCAGCACTCTGCTGGGATAAATATTTGCCCTTTTGGTGGGGGGGGTTGCGCTGAACCTGTCAGCTAGGATGTTGGCAATGTCTGTGGGTTTGGTGTATTTTTTGTCATTTTCTGAGCATATCTGGGAATTCCCACCCAGGTTCCTAACATAACTAAAGAACACCTTGTGATTATCCTTAGTGCCCTGTGTATTTTTTCTCTTGAAGCTGGCCTTAGACGATTTTATGAGTGCCCGTAGTTTTTTGCTAATACTGATCAGAGATGCCTTCCCTTTTTGGGATTTTGCTCGATCATGTAGTAGCTTCCTCCTTCTATTGTATAGTTTGTTTATGGCTGGGGTTCACCAGACAGGATGTCTGTCTTTGGAGGATTGGGTCTTGGTTTTATTTGGGATTGCATGATCCATGCATTCCTGAAGGTGTTCATAGAATGTGTTTATAAAGGATTCTGCGGTCTGGGCCGTATTTTCCAAAGGCCAGCGGGCTTTGAAGGATTACACCTTGGTTTTGAAGAGTGTGAACTTTGCTTTAGAGAAGCTTTTCACTGTGGTTTTCAGGGCAGGGGGTGGAGTCTGGATGTGAATATCCAGTGAGATTAGTTTATGGTCTGATCTTACCAGTGAGGGATACATTTCTGGTCTGGAGCATAGAGTCCCCATGTTGGTGATGATCAGGTCCAGTATGTTTTCCCCTCTTGTGGGAGTGGTAACATGTTGTTCCATAGCATTTGAGTTTATAAATTCTGGGAACCTTTGGGCTAGGGTGTTGGAGCTAGAGTAATGCTCCCAGTCTATGTTTGGGCAGTTGAAGTCACCCAATATAAAGGTGTTTGGAGAGACCTTCATATTTTCCAGTATTTTCAGGAAGGCCGAGTGGGGTTCCTGGGTTTGGGAGGGTGGTCTGTAGTACGCTATAAACTGGAAGGCAGTTTTACCCACTGTTAGTTGCACATGGATATTCTCTGATGCTTCGTGCTGTGCCACCAACCTGGAGGTGTGGGTATCTTTGACGAATATTGATACTCCCCCTCCTTTTGTGGTATGGTCCAAGTTTTGGGGCCGAAAAGCATGGTATGAGGTATAACCTGGTAGTGCTGGGGTGCTCTCAGGAGCCTTGAAATAGGTTTATGTTACTGCACAGATATCGATGTTCTCCATGCTATGGAGAGATTTGAGCGCATGCATCTTGAGGTTTAGACTTCTGGCATTGAGTAGCATTACTCTTAGTTTCTTATCCCTTGTAATACCTATGGAGGCCGGTTTGTCTTTTGAGCCTTGCCTAAAAAATGCACTATGGGGGTAGCAAGAGCCATTGCCAATATCTGAAAGCCCAGGGGTGACAGGTGCAAGCCGCCCCTAGCGAAGCATCGTGGCTTGTCGAGCATGTCATCCCAGTCTGACAGGCATTGGATCCCCTTTGAATGACACCAATTCTTAAGCCAGTTGTTGAAATTGATCATCTTGTCTTCATATTGTGGCATAATTCTTGGTGAGGGTAAGATGCTACTCAAGGTCAGGGTCATACCGGCCTGGGCTACATGCTCAGAGAGCTCCTCTATGTCTCTTTTCATGTAGTCCAGGGAGGTACGTCTCAGGTCATTCACACCAGCATGGACAATGACTGAGTCATATTTGTACTTGCCTTGGAGTGACTTGAGTGCTTGTGTTATGTGGCGGATCCTAGCGCCCGACAGGCAGCTCACCATGACCTTCTCCTTGTTCAGCCTGGTGAAAGGGACGTCAGTGTGCCTGACAATAGAGTCACCTATTACAAGTGTATCAGGTGTGTTGTTTAGCCATAAGGGCTGTGACTGTTCGGCACACTGGCTTTGTGAGCTATGTGTTGCATGTGTTTTGTTTTGGGGTAGTGGTTGCTTGGGTGTCTGCTTTGGAGGTCTCTGCTGCTTAGGCAGATTTTTATTTAGAGCCTCAGAGTATGTTTTTGTGTGTTTATGTGTTTGGTTTGCTGTCGTGGTAGGTCTATGTGAGACTGGAATTGTAGTGAGTGTGGTTTCCTTCTCCTCCTGACTGGTTTCACCAGTACTGAGTTGAGAGAGCTTAGCCTCCAGTATGGCTATATGGTTGCATCTCTCACATGTGTTGGAATTTGTTGGGAGGAGGAGAGGGTTGTCTGTGTACATGAGGCAGTTGTAACATTGCCTCAAGATTCCCAGATTCACCAGCTGGACCGGAGAGGAGATTGACAACTGACCTTTGGACATGCTAGAATAGTATTGTGAATTCCTTTATAATTGAAAAAAAGGGCCAATAGGGAACGAGGTACTCAAGGGGAATTTGTGAGGGTGTAGTGTAAGGTAGTACTCATTGGGCTGAGCCAGAAAATGGTCCACTGGGATCAGTGCCCTTTTTTGTCTAACAAATAAAAATAAAATAAAATGGTGCTCACTGTAGTCTTGCTATCTGTAAACAACAGAACCACACTAATATCAGTGTATATAAATAAACTCATTCATTAAAATATGCAAATATTGCATATATTACCTTCAATGACGTTCAACACATGTTTTGCAGGGAAGCAAGTCCCCCTGCACCTCCCATGTGGGGGGCTGCACCCTGCACACCCCCTGCTACTTATATATTACAACTCTGAGATCACACTACAGTTTGGAAAAGGGCAAAGTTTCCGATCCCCAACGTAGTGCCATCTCCAATCAATATGTTGATCTCACAATAGTGAATGCACACTAGCATTCACTGTTGCAAGGTCAACATTTTCAAACCGCTGTTATGAAACTTTGATAAACTGACTTTCAACAAAATCAAAGTTCGCATAACAACATTCGAACTTTTGATAGTAAGCCGTATATACATATATATATATATATATATATATATATATATATATATATATATATATATATATAGATAGATAGATAGATCTAGAACTATTGAATGAAAGTTCAATATTCTGAATCTACAATCACCAAACACACTTTAACGAAAGCGCTTTCACCAAAAAAGTGCTTTGTTAAAGTGTTAAAAAAAAAAAAAAAAAAAAAAAACATTTACTTTTATGCAGGGGGGCAAGCCCCCCTGCACCCCCCTTCTTTAATATTCTCACTCTGAGATTGCACTACAGTGAGGAAAAGGGAATTTTCCCTTATCCGCACTGTAGTACTTTCTCCGCAACAGGCATACTTGCGCGAAAGTGCTTCTTTGGTGAAAAGTTCTTTCGTGTAAGTATGCCTGACCGATAGTGATTCAGTGATGTTGTCATTCGGGCATCAGTACAGATCTCGTATATATATATATATATATATATATATATATATATATATATATATATATATATATATATATATATATGTGTGTATGTGTGTGTGTGTGTGTGTGTGTGTGTGTGTGTGTGTGTGTGGAGCTACTTTCAAATTGCAAAATACCACAATACCGAATTGTAAAATGCTGAAACCATTAACTTGAAAGTTTACAAAACTGAAACTTGAAAACATCAGGACTGATGCTAGCAAAGTTTATAATATTGCAAGTGAAGCTGTGTGGAATGGCAAAATCTTCTCATTTACTAAATGTAGTGTGATATGACAGTTTATATGTTTAATTTTCAGGAGGTTTGGAGGGCGTAGCCCACATGCAGGTGGTGCAGGTGGGTCACCCCCCCTGCAAAAACAAAAAATAAAACAACTTGTTTGCAGTAAGTTTTTAAATTGTTAATGGTGTTTATATGGATGGTAGACATATAGCTACATCAGCAGTGTTTTTACTTTTATATTTTCTCTATGTTATATCTTATAGTTTTAATGAAAAGCACTTACAATGTTTTTAATTGATTCATTTCCATAGCCTTTTACTGCAGCTCGTAGTATGTTGCATGTAATGTGTGCCATGTTGGTTACATTAATTTTCAGGATATTTAAAAGGACAGAAGGTTTTGTTCAGTAAAGTAAATGTCAATATTTTAAGGTTTCAGTGTTTTGTAATATTGAGTTTCTTGTCTAAAGATTTTGCAATTTGGCATTGTGTTATTTCGAAATTTTAAAGTAAATCCATGTACACACATACACACACACACACACATATATATATATATATATATATATATATATATATATATATATATATGGTTCCCATTCAGAATCCTGAAACATCATAAGCCTGAAAATCAAAATCTTGAAACCAAAAGCCTGAAAATTCAGAATCCTGAAAATTCAAAATCCTGAAAGCCCAAAATCCTGAAAGCCCAAAATCCTGAAACTCAAAATCCTGAAAACACAAAATAGACATACTGATGTCATTATGGCTTTGCTATTGTTAGCCCTGTGGTGTTAGGTCATGCGTTGGGGTCAGGTAAGTGTGCGGTTGGTTTTATGTTAGGGTTAGAGGCGGTTTAAGTGAGTTAGGTTAGGCAGGTTAGGCATGTATGCAATAGTGAGAAATATTGGGGTTAGAGGCGGTTTAAGCGAGTTAGGGTTAGGGCGCGGCTCAGGTGAGTGTGTGATAGTGACAGACCTTAGGGTTAGGGTTAGGGTCAGGGTCAGTTGGTAGATATTAGTGTCTTTATAGTGACATATTAGCATTATTTGTGTTTTCAGGATTTTGGGCTTTCAGGATTTTGAGTTTTCAGGATTCTGAATTTTCAGGCTTTTGGTTTCAGGATTTTGATTTTCAGGCTTATGATGTTTCAGGCTTCTGAATGGGAACTATATATATATATATATATATATATATATATATATATATATATATATATATATATATATATACACACATATAGACATACATGGTTCCGCTTTATAATCTCAAAATACTCTAATATCGAACTTCAGTATATCGAGACTATAAAGCCGAATTTCCTAAATATCGACACCTCAAAATAGCAAAATTCAAAATTGCGAATGTAAACACACCATACACCACACAACATATGCACCAGCCTTCCGACATTACAACAAACAAACAAAACACACACAAATACAAAAACACAAATAAACAAACCTACCCTACAAATAAGCAGGGAGGTAAGCCCCCTTGACCCACCCATGTGGGGGGCTGCACCCCCACACCCCCGCTACTTATATATAATAACTCAGAGGTCACACCAAACAGAAAAAGACAGTACACTCACCACTATACACTCTACAGTCCCCTCGTACACACACATCGCATATATACAAATACCACCACTTTCAACACTTAAACACTCATACTTTCACCTACCTACCCTAACCCATACCTAAAACTTCCAAACACACTTACATACATTCCAATACCTACCCAAAACCTTTAACAAATATTCACTTACATCAAGCTGCAGCCAAATCCACACACCAAACCGTACATCATGCACACAGTACATCCCATGTCACGTACTGGAACACCATTAAATATGAAGCCTACAACGTTTGCAGAAGCTAAGCCTAATCCACTCTATGAGGGGACACTTAACTAATACTCATGACCCATCAGGCCAAGTAACTAAAATTCAGGGTGTTAGGCTTCTGTGGCCCATATCATGGCTTCTAATAATATACCCAATTTATCTTTAATCTCAGGGTACTGCTAGATCATGTGGAAGTAGTATGTTGCAGAACTATTGCAATAGCAAAAATTACTGGAAAAGGACCATCTTTTAGTAAAAAAGATGGTTAGGGGAGTCTTGCCATGTTTTGGAAAGGTAAATTTATGGATGCAAGGTGGATTGGTGAGTGGGGATTGATCTGCATAATTATTGCAAGTATAGACATATCCATATTCTCTGGTAAGATGGGGTTCCAATTTGTCAGTATCTTTGAGTTTGAGTTAAACAAGAACCATTTTACCCTCCTTACAAAGAAGACAGATTTTTAAATTGTCCAGTTACTGCTTCATGTTGACCCCATAGGTTTTAATAATACAGTCATCTCTTCTTCTACAGTCCTTTGCCCTGCTTTAGCTCTACCCATCATGTTCTGTACTTGTAAATATTGCCCCAATAACAGTGTATCTTTCTTTTTTTAATTTGATGAAATCTTACATCTTATTGCCAAGGGGATTCCAGATGGCCCACATATGCCAGATTCTTATCTTAATCTAACCTGTCCAGTGAATAGAATTACCTTCAATGAGAAATAATTTTGAATCCCAAATTCTCTTTTAATGAATACCCTATATAACCTAAACTGTTTCTATTTAAATATCTTATCTTCTACCCAAAATGCCCATTCTCCAGTGTCCCATAATTTGTAAGATGTTGGGAAGGTATCCTTATTCTGATCAGACCTGATGATGTCAGGTTTAGTGAATATCCAAATGGGCCTAAGTTTCAGTCTGAAGTGGATGTAAGAACATTTGGCTACTGCTTTATTATGTAATTTTAGTTTGGGCAGATCCAACCCTCCCATCTAAAAGGGGATAAATAAATTTTGACTACTAATTCTTGGATGAGATTTATCCCAAAGAAAATAAGAATTCAGCTTCTTAACTGTGTCGGTGCAAGAGAATTTTTAAGTATGGTGAGATGCCATATCAGAAACAATATGTTAACTAGCATGTTTTTTTTTTGCCATTTGAAACTTTGTGAGAAACTGCAGGAGGTATTTACCCTTTGCTATATAGCTGAGTAAACAAAAGTTGATAATTTGCTTGCATCACCTTAGAAGAGTCAAAAAACATTAGGATCTCATGGTATCTACATTCCAAAGGAAGATTTTGGACAGTTTGTTAAAGATGAGACCAAATAGCTTCCTTTGGGGAGCTACTTCCAGAAAGTTTAAATGCACCATAATTGTCCATCAAGTTCCAATTAAACAGAGTCAAATGCCTTTTTGAAGTTAACCATAACTACTGCACTACAGACACTATGCTGCCAATACCATCTTTGGACATCCAGCCATAGCCTAATCAGGTCTAGGCTCAAGCCTTGCTACAAAGAGGATATAAGGCTGGTGAGAACCAAAGGAAGTTTAGAAAAAATTCTCAATTCTAGTTATAAGAGAGAGATGGGTCAGGAACTGCTTGGCAAGACTCTGTCTTTGGGAGGCTTTGGAAACATGAACTGTAGCTATTAAGGAATCACTAGGAAAATTCCTCGTGTTTTCCCCCTTGTCAAATCAAATTTTAAGTATGTCTTTTAATTGCTCTTTGAATTCCTTAAAGAATTCAGGAGTAAGGCTATTGAGGTCCGGGTCTTCTCCATCGGAAGGTTTTCTATGTCTGTGATTATATAGTTAACCTATATCAGCTTTGCTAATCTTTATTTTTCTAAATCTCTTAGCTTATAAAGTGTGACACTGGAAAAACTTGGGATGGGTTAGCATCTTGTTTGAGACTGAGATTCCTACCTCTCAACCGTACATATTTTCGCAGAATGTCCAGATTTTTACCTCATATTTTTGGTCCATTTTTCATAAAATTGTGTTTTTCTGGCAAATTAATGGTAGATCTTTAAAGACTGAAGCTAGAAAATAATGACAGACAATCAAGTTTTGGACTTCATATCTTTCTGAAAATTCATGCTAATGCAAACCCTGTTATTCTCTCAACTTTCTAAGTTTGTAAGAGCAATATTTAAAAATGGTCCCTATTTCTGTGCCTTTGTCCCACTTTTACTTATGGCTTTGTCCAAATTTCTTGCTATAAGAGGTTGAGAGGTATGCTGGGTCTGGTTTAATATATGCCTATACCAGAATGCTATTTTTTATATCAGGGTTCTGTGTAAAGGTCTTGTTGTGATCTCACAGGGTTGAGATGGCCATCTCCATTTGCTTTTTAGTTAGTCTATTAGCAATCAATTTGGGGAAGTGATTCTCAGGGCCCAACACAAAGTTATAAATTTGCCCCATTCCTTTTCAATCCTAAGATGTAGCAGATTTCTAAAGTGTCTTTTTTAACTCATTAAAGCATAGAAGTACACATTTATCTCTATATCCTGAATTCTTATATAACTTATACATGCTTATGCATGTGTTACATCTCATCTGGTCCTGTTCCTGTCCTCAATTAAATGTCTTGACATTTCTCTAAACTTTATCTTAAATAAGACCCACTTCTTTCAGGCTATACCTCCCTCAGTTCTAGCCTCCAATCAATGCTGCCAAATAAATTGTCTTTCCCTCTATACTGTAGGTAGTGTTGGGAGTGTAACAATAAAGGGTACAGTTCCCATCAGTATGAACTGATGTTATAGCTAGACTTCTGAAGAGACATTGCCAGCCCCATCTCGTCTGACCAAGCCAAAGAGTGGATCTCAATTTGAATTGTATCCTTCAAAAGCATATTGAACAAATCAGAAATCCATTTGACTCAGTATCTCTAATTTGTGTGCCACATAGGTTCTTAGGTTCAAAGGTAGGTATTAGGCTATTTGGCCTAGGACCTATATAAGCCTAGCCAAAAAGGTACCCTGGCTTTCGCCACCCAAGAAAATTATTCTCCTGTGCCCATGTTGAGCAGAGCCATAGAGATGATCCCGGGGTGAATTTCCTATTTCCCATCCAATCATCAAGATTTTTCTTGAAAAGAGTGCTAATGAGAAGCTTTGTTCCAAAGTATGGGAAGTCTCTGGGACAGGAATCTATCCCTCCAGCATGTTCTGTTTATTGCGGAGACAAGGTTTAGGTCCCTAGAGCGTGTAGCTGGGAGGGATTGGGATTTCGAGCATGTCCAACAGCTCTTGGTTTGACATAGCTTTGTATGTTAGGCAGAGATTGCCTCTAAGTAGGCAATATGTAACAGAGTAAAGCTGGAGCTTTTTGAGACAGTTTGCATAGGGCATCTGTTTGAGGCTGGTAATCCTCTTTGTGAGGTATTTCTGCAGCCTTTCCACTTGTTGTAGATGTCTTGTGAGGTACATACCAAAAGGGACATTGTACTCTATAATGGGTCTAATGAGTGATGAGTAGAAGGGAACAATGACCTCTTTTTTCCTGGATGAGAAACCTTTTGTGATGAGGTGTGCCACATAGAAGGATTTCCTGACTACTGTGGCAATGTGATTATCAAAGGAGAGACTACTGTCCACCTGTGTCTCTAGGTCACTTCTCACACTTTCAGTGTTAAGTAGACTACCACCTATGTGGTAGCTCATGAGATTTTACCAAAGGGGATGACAATGCACTTTCTGGCATTGAGCTTGAAACCATGGCTTTAACACCAGGCATCTGTCTCAGTGAGGCCCTTTTGAAGGATGTCCACATCATTAGGAGTTTCAATTATGGCTCCTAGTTTGCAGTCATCTGTGAACTTCATTAGCCAAAGACCTTCTGTGTGTTAGCCTGTACTTCAGAAAAGTAGATACCAAACAGGAGAGGACCCAGGACTGAACCCTGTGGTACTCCACTTGTCACTGGACTGAAGTCAGATTTGGAGTCTGCTACTTTCACAGTGTGGGTTCTGTCAGTGATCCAGTTGGCAACACATCTTGTGACACAGGGATTTATACCTAGTTTAGTAAGTTTATCTATAATTCCAGAGTGAGGGATGGTGTCAAAAGCCTTGGTGAGATCTAGATAGGCTGTGTGAACCACCTTACCCTCGTCTATGGGTTTGGTGACTGCTTCAAAGAAGTCTACCAGGTTTAGGAGACATGATCTGCCTGTTATGAACCCGAACTGGGTGTGGTCCAGAGTTTGGAGATTACCAATGTCTTTGTTTATAAGCTCCATGATGATACGTTCCATGGCCTTGTAGACAAGGCTCGTTAGGCTAATGGGGTAGTAGTTCCCGGGGTCTGTGGTGGCTCCCCCTTTGTGGAGTGGGATAACCGTCACTGTGAGCCATTCAGTGGGCACAAAGCCTGAGGTGAGGCTATGATTGAGCATGGTGCTTAGGTGGGGTGCCAGTTCATTCTGTAGTTCATGTAGAATGCAGCCTGGGATGTTGTCAGGTCCCATGGATTCTGTGTTCCTGGCTTTGGAGAGTATGTTTTTTACCTGGGCAGCCATGATTACACGAACTTTGCATTCTTCCGGTATAGAAATGGGTCCTTTAGGGGGTGAGGGGGTGGGGGTGGGGGGGTAAAGTTAGCACTGAACCTAGCTGCCTGGATGTTGGCAATATCATTTAGTTCTGTATATTTAGTGCCATTGTGCTGTAACTCAGAGCAGATCTGAGTGTTGCCATTGAGATTCTGGAAATAGCTATAGAATACTTTGTGCTTGTCTTTAGAATCAGTGGCAATTTTGTTTTTGTAAGTAGCTTTGGAGGATTTTATGAGAGATCTCAGCTTCTTACAGAGGCTGACCAGGGAGTTCCTCCAATCATGGGATTTTACTCTTTTTTGCAACAGTTTCTTTCTTCTGTTGTAGAGTTTGTTTATGGCAGGGTACCACCACAGTGGCTTCCTTTTTTTGGAGGATACCACATTGGTTCTGTTAGGATTAGCACGATCCATGCATTCTTGTAAGTGTTTATAAAGTGCATTTGTGTAGGAGTCAGCAGCCATACCTCTATTATCCGTCTGCATAGGTGCCGTGAAGTTTGGCACTTCTGTCTTAAGAAGAGTGAAGTTGGCTTTGGAGAAATTTTTTCCGGTGGTTTCCCTAATGGGGGGTGGGGGCAGGATGTGGATGTCTAGGATCATTAGCTTATGATTGGATCTGGTCAATGAGGACTTGACCTCTGGTGTGGAACACTGGTCGCCCATGTTGATAATGATTAGGTCAAGGATATTGCTGCCCCTGGTGGGAGTGTGGATAAGTTGATCCAAGGTGTTGGAATTTATGAATTCCAGAAAACATTGAGCAAGGAGTTGGTACATGAGTAGTTTTCCCAGTTAATGGTGGGTTAGTTGAAATCACCCATTATTAGGGTGTTGGGTTGTACCCTAATATTTTTCAGTGCATCAAAAAATGAGGAGTTGGAATCCTGGGACATGGTGGGGGATCTGTAACAAGTTACAATTTGGATTGCAGTCTTGCCCAGAGATAGCTGCACTTGGATAATCTTGGATGCATTATGCTGAGCAACTAGTCTGGAGGTGTAGATATACTTAATGAATATGGACATGCTTCTGCCTTTAGTGTTTCTGTCCACATTAGGTGGCCAAAATGTGTGGTATGAATAATAGCCTGGTAATGCAAGGGTGCTCTTCCTTGAACCAGGTCTCTATCACTGCACAGATGTCGATGCTCTCCATTTTAAGGAGTGCCTCGAGTGAATGCATTTTCAGGTTTAGACTTCTAGCATTGAGTAGCATTACCCTCAGATTTTGCTTTCTTGTACTTGTTACAGTGGTGAATTTGTCATTTGAACCTTGCTTAAAAAAGGCACTATAGGCGTGGCAAGAGTCTTAGCCTGTATCCGGAATCCCAATTGAGATAGGTGCAGGCCATCTCTGGCAAAGTATCTTGGTCTGTCGATCATGTCATCCCAGGCAGACAAATACTGGATCCCCTTAGAATGACACCAGAAGCTTAGTCAATTGTTGAAGTCAATGACTTTGTCCTTGTACTGTGGTATCATTCTTGGTGATGGCAGGATGCTACTCAGGGCAAGGGTCATACCTGCCTGGGCTACAAGTTCGGAGAGCTCCTCCATGTCTCTTTTCATGTAATCCAGGGAGGTATATCTCAGGTCATTCACACCAACATGGACAATAACAGAGTCATATTTGTACTTGTTGTGGAGTGACCTGATTGTGTGCATTATGTGGTGAATCATTGCCCCCGACAGGAAGCTGACAGTAACTTTCTCCTTGTTTAGCCTGGTGAGTGAAACATCAGTGTGTCTGACTATAGAGTCACCTATGACTAGAGTGTTGGATACATTGTTATGCCTTATGGGCTGTGGTTGAGTGGCACACTGAGTTTGTGGGCTATGTGTCATTTGGGTTCTGTTGGGGAGTGGAGGTTGCTTGTGTTTCTGCTTTTGAGGTCTCTATTGCTTGAGCAGATTTTTATTGAGAGCTTCGGCTAATGCAGGTGTGTATTTTGTGTTGCTCTGTGTGTTTTTTGGTGGTGTTGGTTTTGAGGGACTATGTGATGAATGTGGTATGGTGCAAGTGTTTACCTTCTCCTCTTGACTGTCTAATCCAGTCTTGGGTGAAGAGAGCTTTGCTTCCAGTTTGGCTATATAAGTGCATCTCTCACAGGTTGTAGTGTTGGGTGGTAGGAGGAGAGGGTTGTCTGTGTACATGAGACAATTGCTGCATTACACCAAGATGCCCAGCTTCGTCATGTAGACAGGAGAAAACACCAGGATCTGACCCTTTGACATGCCTGGATAGGTGCTTATTTATTAAGTACTAAAAACAGTTTTCCTCTAGACAAGTGAGGAAAGTTTAGTGCTGTAGTAATATATAGCTTATTTAGTGCTTATAACGAGTTCTGAACAATTGCTGAGCTCAAAGAAACAGATTTGAGTGCTAACACTAAACAACTGGCTAGTTCTAAGGGAAATTTTGAAGAGCAGACTTTATGGCATCGAGAATAGTTTAAACCTAGCTAAGCCGCCATGCATAAAGTGAATTTTTTTTAAATATAGCAGTAGCAAATGAGCAAACTGATTTAAACAAATTAACCAACTAACCAATAAAAAGCTAAAAATCCTGTTCATGGTGTTGTAATTCCCTCCAAAAGTCTACCAAATTGAGCCCTTCTATTATGCACTAGAACTAAGACCCTGATTTAGGTTGGGCTTGCATCCCTTTCGGTCTTTTATCTGTGCTCGGCTCAGCACAAGATTAAAGTCTCTATCAATAAAACAGAAGTCAGTATTTTCATGAAAAGTGAGAATTGTCTCAAAAATTGTAATAAGTGGGATGAATTGTCAATACTAGGACCATAAAATTTAGTCAGAAGGATTATGTGTTTATGGGCCTTAAGCACAGATATCCCCCATTTATCATGGGCATCAATAACTTCAGGGAACTGTTCCCATCCCTGTGTCTCATGCACCAATGTAATAATGTCCCTTTCAGCTATACTGTATAAACAATGCTTGCCTTGTCCCTTCCATATACAGTCATTATCTTTTCATTTCATTTCATTTTTGTTCATAGCAAGAAAATTACCTGTAGCGATTTCTGTTCATATAATCCAAAATAGCTTTACACCTGTGAAGAGTGGACAGTCCTCTAACATTTAAAGATAATAGCTTAATATGTCTGCTAAGTAGCTCTAAATGTCTGGATGTAGCAACTAAAGACTGTTGAATTCTTATCCCATTATTGGTAACATGTTAGGAATGGCCAGTCTTATTAGTTAAATGAGAGGAAGTGATTAAACCGTTACTTTCTTTATGTGCATAAAGACACTTACTTTGAACCAGGCTACTGGCCATGTCTTCCCCATATCCCCACCTATCTCATCAGTAAGAGATGAAAGAGCATAAACATAAAATAATGCATTTCAATGCTGAGACTTAGAACCCTAACTCCTACAACTGAAAATCAGAACCCTGACACATACAGGCTAGTAGAGAATAAAGATAAAAATATTGCATGTCATTACAGTCTAGTGGCTAAAGAGAACAAACACTAAAATGAAGTGTGCTTTTGATTTATGTGGCTGATAACCATATGTATACAGCTAGTATACAGCTCAGCAAGCTACTGCCTGGTGCCCTAATGAGTTCTACAGCAGAAGAGAGACAAAAGAGAGACTTAGAAGTGATTAAGTATCATTTTTCTGCATTTTCTTGCTTCCTTTAGCTAATTCTGCCTAAAACACCAATTTTCTAGAGTTTCTGATATTTAAAAAGCTTATTTCAGCTACATATTGTACTTATTTTATTGCCTGCACTTTAACAAAGTCATTTTTGTGTTTAAATTACCTGTTTAACTGTTGTAGGCTACAAACACAAGTATGATAGACATTTATGTGCATTTAAATTGTTTTTTTTTATTGTATCTGCTTTACTTTCTGGAAAAAGACAAAAAAAACTAAAATTTATACTTGTTTTCCTGTCTTTCCTAGCTAGAATAGTCCAGTTTTCAGGTTAGTGCTGAATTCAGGGCTGTGTTACAAGTTTCTGTGTTTTCCCATACCTTACTTGGATAGAAGGAAGTTTCCCTGTTCACTGTGAGAGAGGGAGCTTTGAACAGCCTATCTGTCCCTGGAGGAGTAGTTTCAGCCCATAAATTAGTAGTTTATTGGCCAATTTGGGCTAATTTCAATCTTTTCTTTTCCCTGCTATAAAACCTACTTTTACAAGTTTTTTGCGCTAGTATACAGTTCAGCAAGCTCCTGCCTGTTACTGTGCACAGTTCTACAGCAGCAGAGAGACAAAAGAGAGACTTTGAGGTGATTAAGTATCATTTTTCTGCATTTTTTACTGCCTTTAGCTAATTCCACCTAAAAAGCCAATTTTCTAGAGTTTCTGTGATTTAAAAAGCTTGTTTCAGGTACATATTGTACTTATTTTATTGCCTGAACTTTAAAAAAGTTGTTTTTGTTTTTAAATTACCTGTTAACTATTGTAGACTACACACTCTAGTGTGATAGCCATTTCTGTGCATTTAAAGTGTTCTTTTGATTGGATCTGATTAATTTGCTGAAAAAAAAAAAAAAACAACAGCATATACTTGTTTTCCCGCCTTTCTAAGCTAGTATAGTCCAGTTCTGAAATTAGTGCTGAATTCAGGGCTGTGTTACAAGTTTCTGTGTTTTCCCATACCTTACTTGGATAGAAGGAAGTTTCTCTGTTCACTGTGAGAGGGGGAGCTTTGGACAGCCTATCTGTCCCTGGAGGAGTGGTTTCAGCCCAAAAATTTGTAGTTAATTAGCCATTTTGGGCTAATTTCAATCTCTTTCATTTCTCTTCTATAAAACCTGCATTTACAAGTTTTTTTAGCTAGTATACAGCTCAGCAAGTTCCTGCCTGGTGCCCTGCAGAGTTCTACAGCAGCAGAGAGACAAAAAAGAGACTTTGGAGTGATTAAGTATCATTTTTTTTTGCATTTTCTTGGTGCCTTTAGCTAATTCCACATAAAACACCGATTTTGTAGAGTTTCTGTGATTTAAAAAGCTTGTTTCAGCTACATATTATATTTATTTTACTGGCCTGCACTTTAACAAAGTTGTTTTTGTTTTTAAAATACCTGTTTAAATGATGTAGGCTGCACACTTAAGTGTGATAGCCATTTCTGTGCATTTAAAGTGGTTTTTTGATTGTATCTACTTTATTTTCTGAAAAAAAAAACAAAAAACAAAAATATATACTCGTTTTACAACGTTTCTAAGATAGTATAGTCCAGTTTTCAAGTTAGTGGTGAATTCAGAGCTGTGTTACAAGTTTCTGTGTTTGCCCATACCTTACTTGGATAGAACGAAGTTTCTCTATGCACTGTGAGAGAGGGAGCTTTGAACAGATTATCTGTCCCTGGAGGAGTGGTTTCAGCCCATAAATTAGTAGTTTATTGGCCATTTTGGGTTAATTTCTATCTCTTTCATTTCCCTGCTATAAAACCTGCATTTACAAGGTTTTTGCGCTAGTATACAGCTCTGCAAGCTTCTGCCTGGTACACTGCACAGTTCTACAGAAGCAGAGAGACAAAAGAGAGACTTTGGAGTGAATAAGTATCATTTTTCTGCATTTTCTTGCTGCCTTTAGCTAATTCCACCCAAAACGCCAAAAGAGGTTCTGTGATTTAAAAAGCTTGTTTCAGCTACTTATTGTACTTATTTTATTCCCTGCACTTTAACAATGTTGTTTTTGTGTTTAAATTATCTGTTTAACTCTTGTAGGCAACACGCTCAAGTGTGATAGCCATTTCTGTGCATTTAAAGTATTTTTTATTGTATCTGGTTTAATTTTGAAAAAAAACAACAGAAAAGTATACTTGTTTTTCCACCTTTATAAGCTAATATAGTCCAGTTTTCAGGTTAGTGCTGAATTCAGGGCTGTGTTACACGTTTCTGTGTTTGCCCATACCTTACTTGGATAGAACGAAGTCTCTCCGTTCACTGTGAGAGAGGGAGCTTTGAACAGCCTATCTGTCCTTGGAGCACTGGTTTCAGCCCATAAATTAGTAGTTTATTGGCCATTTTTAGCTAATTTCAATCTCATTTCCCTGATATAAAACCCACATTTGCGAGGTTTTTGCGCTAGTATTCAGTTCAGCAAGCTCCTGCCTGGTACTCTGCACAGATCTACTGCAGCAGAGAGACAAAAGAGAGACTTTAAAGTGATTAAGTATAATTTTTCTGCATTTTCTTACGGCCTTTAGCTAATTCCGCCTAAAAAGCCGACTTTCTAGAGTTTCTGTGATTTAAAAAGCTTATTTCAGCTACATATTTTACTTGTTTTACTGCCTGCACTTTAATAATGTTGTTTTTGTGTTTAAATTATCTGTTTAGCTGTTGTAGCATACACACTCAAGTGTGATAGCCATTTCTGTGCATTTAAAGTGTTTTTTTTTATTGTATCTGCTTTATTTTATAAAAAAAAAACAAAAAAAAAAAAAACATATACTTGTTTTCCCACCTTTCTAAGCTGGTATATTTCATTTTTCAGGTTAGTGCTGAATTCAGGGCTGTGTTACAAGTTTCTGTGTTTGCCTATTCCTTACTTGTATAGAAGGAAGTTTCTCTGTTCACACTGAGAGAGGGAGCTTTGAACAGCCTATCTGTCCTTGGAGCACTGGTTTCAGCCCAAAATTTAGTAGTTTATTGGCCATTTTGGGCTAATTTCAATCTCATTTCCCTGATATAAAACCCACATTTGCGAGGTTTTTGCGCTAGTATTCAATTCAGCAAGCTCCTGCCTGGTACTCTGCACAGATCTACTGCAGCAGAGAGACAAAAGAGAGACTTTAAAGTGATTAAGTATCATTTTTCTGCATTTTCTTACGGCCTTTAGCTAATTCCGCCTAAAAAGCCGATTTTCTAGAGTTTCTGTAATTTAAAAAGCTTATTTCAGCTACATATTTTACTTGTTTTACTGCCTGCACTTTAACAATGTTGTTTTTGTGTTTAAATTATCTGTTTAACTGTTGTAGGCTACACACTCAAGTGTGATAGCCATTTCTGTGCATTTAAAGTTTTTTTTTATTGTATCTGATTTATTTTCTGAAAAGAAACAAAAAACAAAAATGTATGCAAGTTTTCCCACCTTTCTAAACTAGTATAGTCCAGTTTTCAGGTTAGTGCTGAATTCAGGGCTGTGTTAGAAGTTTCTTTGTTTGCCTTTACCATACTGGGATAGAATGAAGTTTCTATGTTCACTGTGAGAGAGGCAGCTATGAGCAGGTATCCCTGGAGGAGTGGTTTCAACCCAGAAATTTGTAGTTCTTTGGCCATTTTGGGCTAATTTCTATCTCATTCATGTCCCTGCTATAAAACCTGCATTTACAAGGTTTTTGCACTAGCATACAGCTCTGCAAGCTCCTGCCTGGTGCCCTGCAGAGTTCTACATCAGCAGAGAGAGAAAAGAGAGGCTTTGGAGTGATTAAGTATAATTGTTCTGCATTTTCTTGCTGCCTTTAGCTAATTCCACCCAAAATGCCTATTTTCTAGAGTTTCTGTGATTTAAAAAGCTTGTTTCAGCTACATATTGTACTTATTTTACTGCCTGTACTTTAACAATGTTGTTTTTGTGTTTAAATTATCTGTTTAACTGTTGTAGGCTACACTCTCAAGTGTGATAGCCATTTATGTGCATTTAAAGTTTTTTTTTATTGTATCTGGTTTAATTAAAAAAAAAAAAAAAACAGAAAAGTATACTTATTTTCCGGCCTTTCTAAGCTAGTATAGTCCAGTTTTCAGGTTAGTGCTGAATTCAGGGCTGTGTTACAAGCTTCTGTGTTTGCCCATACCATACTTGGATAGAAGGAGGTTTCTCTGTGCACTGTGAGAGAGGGAGCTTTGAGCAGCCTATCTGTCCCTGGAGGAGTGGTTTCAGCCTATAAATTAGTAGTTTATTGGCCATTTTGGACTAATTTCTATCTATTTCACTTTCCAGCTATAAAACACACATTTGTGGGTTTTTTGCACTAGTATACAGTTCAGCAAGCTCCTTCCTGGTACTCTGCACAGTTCTACAGCAGCAGAGAGACAAAAGAGAGACTTTGGAGTTAATAAGTTTCATTTTTTCTGCATTTTCTTGCTGCCATTAGCTAATTTGACCTAAAACGCCAATCTTCTAGAGTTTCTGTGATTTAAAAAGCTTGTTTCAGCTACCTACTGTACTTATTTTACTGCCTGACTTAAAAAAAATTGTTATTGTGTTTAAATGACCTGTTTAACTGTTGTAGGCTACACACTCAAGTGTGATAGCAATTTCTGTGCATTTACAGTGTTAATTTGATTGTATCTGCTTTATTCTCTAGAAAAAAAACAAACAAAAAAAAAACAAACATAGAAAAAAAAACGTGTTTTCCCACCTTTCTAAACTAGTATAGTCCAGTTTTCAGGATAGTGCTGAATTCAGGGCTGTGTTACAAGTTTCTGTGTTTGCCCATATCTTACTTGGATAGAAGGAAGTTTCTCTGTTCACTGTGAGAGAGGGAGCTTTGAGCAGCCTATCTTTCTCTGGAGGAGTGGTTTCAGCCCAGAAATTAGTAGTTTATTGGTCAATTTGGGCTAATTTCTATCTGTTTCATTTCAGTGCTATAAAACCTGCATTTGTGAGGTTTTTGCGCTAGTATACAGCTCAGCAAGCTTCTGCCTGGTGCCCTGCAGAGTTCTACATTAGCAAAGAGACAAAAGAGAGACTTTCGAGTGATTAAGTATCATTTTTCTGCATTTTCTTGCTGCCTTTAGGTAATTCTGCCTAAAACACAGATTTTCTAGAGTTTCTGATATTTAAAAAGCTTATTTCAGCTACACATTATACTTATTTTATTGCCTGCACTTTAACAAAGTCATTTTTGTATTTAAATTACCTGTTTAACTGTTGTAGGCTGCAAACACAAGTATGATAGCCATTTATGTGCATTTAAAGTGTTTTTTTATTGTATCTGCTTTACTTTCTGGAAAAACACAAAAAAACATAAAATTTATACTTGTTTTCCTGTCTTTCCTAACTAGAATAGTCAAGTTTTCAGGTTAGTGCTGAATTCAGGGCGGTGTTACAAGTTTCTGTGTTTTCCCATACCTTACTTGGATAGAAGGAAGTTTCTCTGTTCACTGTGTGAGAGGGAGCTTTGAACAGCCTATCTGTCCCTGGAGGAGTGGTTTCAGCCCATAAATTAGTAGTTTATTGGCCAATTTGGGCTAATTTCAATCTTTTCTTTTCCCTGCTATAAAACCTACTTTTGCAAGTTTTTTACGCTTGTTTACAGTTCAGCAAGCTCCTGCCTGTTACTCTGCACAGTTCTACAGCAGCAGAGAGACAAAAGAGAGACTTTTAGGTGATTAAGTATCATTTTTCTGCATTTTTTACTGCCTTTAGCTAATTCCAACTAAAAAGCCGATTTTCTAGAGTTTCTGTGATTTAAAAAGCTTGTTTCAGGTACATATTGTACTTATTTTACTGCCTGAAGTTTAACAAAGTTGTTTTTGTTTTTAAATTACCTGTTAACTATCGTAGACTACACACTCCAGTGTGATAGCCATTTCTGTGCATTTAAAGTGTTCTTTTGACTGGATCTGATTAATTTGCTGAAAAAAAACAACAGCATATACTTGTTTTCCCGCCTTTCTAAGCTAGTATAGTCCAGTTCTGAAATTAGTGCTGAATTCAGGGCTGTGTTACAAGTTTCTGTGTTTGCCCATACCTTACTTGGATAGAAGGAAGTTTCTCTGTTCACTGTGACAGAGGGAGCTTTGAACAGCCTATCTGTCCCTGAAGGAGTGGTTTCAGCACAGAAATTAGTAGTTAATTAGCCATTTTGGGCTAATTTCAATCTCTTTCATTTCTCTTCTATAAAACCCGCATTTGCAAGGTTTTTGAGGTAGTATACAGCTCAGCAAGTTCCTGCCTGGTGCCCTGCAGAGTTCTACAGCAAAAGATAAACAAAAAAGAGACTTTGGAGTGATTAAGTGTCATTTTTCTGCATTTTCTTGGTGCCTATAGCTAATTCCACCTAAAACACCAATTTTCTAGAGTTTCTGTGATTTAAAAAGCTTGTTTCAGCTGCATATTGTAGTTAACGTACTGCCTGCACTTTAACAAACTTGTTTTTGTGTTTAAATTACCTGTTTATCTGTTGTAGGCAGCACGCTCAAGTGTGATTGCCATTTATGTGCATTTAAAGTGTTTTTTGATTGTATCTGCTTTATTTTCTGAAAAATCAAAAAAACAAAAACATATACTTGTTTTCCTGCCTTTCTAAGCAAGTATAGTCCAGTTTTCAGGTCAGTGCTGAATTCAGGGCTGTGTTACACGTTTCTGTGTTTGCCCGTACCTTACTTGGATAGAAAGAAGTTTCTCTGTTCACTGTGAGAGGGAGCTTTGAGCAGCCTGTCTCTAGAGGAGTGATTTCAGCCCAGAAGTTAGTAGTTTATTGGCCATTTTGGGCTAATTTCTATCTCTTTCATTTCAGTGCTATAAAACCTGCATTTGTGAGGTTTTTGCGCTAGTATACAGCTCAGCAAGCTCCTGCCTGGTGCCCTGCATAGTTCTACATTAGCAGAGAGACAAAAGAGAGACTTTGGAGTGACTAAGTATCATTTTTCTGCATTTTCTTGTTGACTTTAGCTAATTCCACCTAAAATGCCAATTTTCTAGACTTTCTGTGATTTAAAAAGCTTGTTTCAGCTACATATTGTACTAATTTTACTGCCTGCACTTTAACAAACTTTTCTTTGTGTTTAAATTACCTGTTTTACTTTTGTAGGCTACACACTCAAGTGTGATAACCATTTCTGTGCATTTACAGTGTTTTTTTTTATTGTATCTGCTTTATTTTCCGAAAAAACAAACAAAAAAAATACTTGTTTTCCCACCTTTTTAAGCTAGTATAGTCCAGTTTTCAGGTTAGTGCTGAATTCAGGGCTGTGTTACAAGTTTCTGTGTTTGCCAATACCTTACTTGGATTGAAGGTAGTTTCTCTGTTAACTGTGAGAGAGGGAGCTTTGAGCAGCCTATCTGTCTCTGGAGGAGTGATTTCAGCCCAGAACTTAGTAGTTTATTGGCCATTTTGGCTAATTTCTAATTCTTTCATTTCCATGCTATAAAACCCACATTTGTGAGGTTCTTGTGCTAGACACATACAGCAGCTCAGTCTCCTGGTGCCCTGCAGAGTTCAACAGCAGCAGAGAAAGATAAGATAGACTTTGTAGTGATTAAGTATCATTTTTCTGCATTTGCTTGCTGCCTTTAACAAATTACACATAAAATGCCAATTTTCTAGAGTTTCTGTGATTTAAAAAGCTTGTTTCAGCTGCATATTGTACTTATTTTACTGCCAGCACTTTAACAAACTTTTCTTTGTGTTTAAATTACCTGTTTAACTGTTGTAGGCAGCACACTCAAGTGTGATTACCATTTCTGTGCATTTAAAGTGTTTTTTGATTGTATCTGCTTTATTTTCTGAAAAAAAAAAGAAAATATATACTTGTTTTCCTCCCTTTCTAAGCAAGTATAGTCCAGTTTTCAGGTTAGTGCTGAATTCAGGGTTGTGTTACAAGTTTCTGTGTTTGCCCATACCTTACTTGGATAGAAGGAAGATTCTCTGTTCACTGTGAAAGAGGGAGCTTTGGGCAGCCTATCTTTCCTTGGAGGAGTGGTTTCAGCCCTGAAATTTCAGTTTCTTGGCCATTTTGGGCTAATTTCTATCTCTTTCATTTCCCTGCTATAAAACCCGCATCTGTGAGGTTTTTGCTCTAGTATACAGCTCAGCAAGCTCCTGCCTGGTGCCCTGCAGAGTTCTACAGCAGCAGAGAGACAAAAGAGAGACTTTGGAGTTATTAAATATCATTTTTCTGCATTTTCTTGCTGCCCTTAGCTAATTCCGCCTAAAGTACCGATTTTCTAGAGTTTCTGTGATTTAAAAAGCTTGTTTCAGCTGCATATTGTACATATTTTACTGCCTGCACTTTAAAAAACTTGTTTTTGTGCTTAAATTACCTGTTTTACTGTTGTAGGCTACACACTCAAGTGTAATAACCATTTCTGTGCATTTAAAGTGTTTTTTTTTATTGTATCTGCTTTATTTTCTCAAAAAAACAAACAAAAAATATATAATTGTTTTCCCACCTTTCTAAGCTAGCATAGTCCAGTTTTCAGGTTAATGCTGAATCCAGGGCTGTGTTACAAGTTTTTGCGTTTGCCCATATCTTACTTGGATAGAAGGAAGTTTCTCTGTTCACTGTGAGAGAAGCAGCTTTGAGCAGCCTATCTTTCTCTGGAGGAGTGGTTTCAGGCCAGAAATTAGTAGTTTATTGGACACTTTGGGCTAATTTCTATTTCTTTTATTTCCATGCTATAAAACCCACATTTGTGAGGTTTTTGCTCTAGTATATAGCTCAGTAAGCTCCTGCCTGGTGCCCTGCAGAGTTCTACAGCAGCAGAGAAACAAAAGAGAGACTTTGGAGTGATTAAGTATCATTTTTCTGCATTTTCTTGGTGCCTTTAGCTAATTCCACCTAAAACGCCAATTTTCTAAAGTTTCTATGATTTAAAAAGCTTATTTTAGCTACATATTGTACTTTTTTACTGTCTGCACTTTAACAATGGCATTTTTGTGTTTAAATTACCTGTTTAACTATTGTAGGCAGCAAGCTCAAGTGTGATTGCCATTTATGTGCATTTAAAGTGTTTTTGATTGCATCTGCTTTATTTTCTGAAAAAAAAAAACAGAAACATATACTTGTTTTCCTGACTTACTAAGCTAGTATAGTCCAGTTTTCAGGTTAGTGCTGAATTAAGGGCTGTGTTACAAGTTTCTGTGTTTGCCCATACCTTGCTTGGATAGAAGGAAGTTTCTCTGTTCAGTGTGAGACATGGAGCTTTGAGCAGCCTATCTGTCCTTGGAGGAGTGGTTTCAGCCCAGAAATTTTATTTTATTGGCCATTTTGGGCTAATTTCTATCTCTTTCATTTCCCTGCTATAAAACCCGCATCTGCGAGGTTTTTGCTCTAGTATACAGCTCAGCAAAACTCCTGCCTGTTGCCCTGCAGAGTTCTACAGCAGCAGAGAAACAAAAGAGAGACTTTGGAGTGATTAAGTATCATTTTTCTGCATTTTCTTGCTGCCTTTAGCTAATTTTGCCTAAAATGCTGATTTTTTTTAGAGTTTCTGTGATTTAAAAAGCTTGTTTCAGCTGCATATTGTACTTATTTTACTGCCTGCACTTTAACAAACTCGTTTTTGTGTTTAAATTACCTGTTTAACTGCTGTAGCATACACACTCAAGTGTGATAGCCATTTCTGTACATTTAAAGTGGTTTGTTTATTGTGTCTGCTTTATTTTCTAAAAAAAAAAAAAAATATACTTGTTTTCCCACCTTTCTAAGCTAGTATATTTCATTTTTCAGGTTAGTGCTGAATTCAGGGCTGTGTTACAAGTTTCTGTGTTTGCCCATTCCTTACTTGTATAGAAGGAAGTTTCTCTGTTCACAGTGAGAGAGGGAGCTTTGAGCAGCCTATCTGTCCATGGAGAAGTGGTTTCAGCACAGAAATTAGTAATTTATTGGCCATTTTGGGCTATTTTCTACCTCTATTTCATTTCCCTGCTATAAAACCTTCATCTGTGAGATTTTTTGCGCTAGTATACAGCTCAGCATGCTACTGCCTGGTGCTCTGCAGAGTTCTACAGCAGCGGAGAAACAAAAGAGAGACTTTAGAGTGATTAAGTATAATTTTTCTGCATTTTTCTTGCTGCCTTTACCTAATTCCACCAAAACACCAATTTTCTAAAGCTTCTGTGATTTAAAAAGCTTATTTCAGCTAGATATTGTACTTATTTTACTGCCTGTACTTTAACAAAGTTGTTTTTGTGTTTAAATTACCTGTTTAACTGTTGTAGGCTACACACTCAAGTGTGATAGCCATTTCTGTGCATTTAAAGTGTTTTTATGATTGTATCTGCTTTATTTTCTAAAAAAACAAAAAAACAAAAATATATACTTGTTTTCCCATGTTTCTAAGCTAGTATAGTCCAGTTCTGAAATTAGTGCTAAATTCAGGACTGTGTTACAAGTTTCTGTGTTTGCCCATACCTTACTTGGATAGAAGGAAGTTTCTCTGTTCACTGTGAGAGAGGGTGCATTGAACAGCCTATCTTTCCCTGTAGTAGTGGTTTCTGCCCAGAAATTAGTAGTTTATTGGCCATTTGGGGCTAATTTCTATCTCTTTCATTTCTCTGAAATAAAACCCGCATTTGCAAGGTTTCTGCGCTAGTATACAGTTCAGCAAGCTCATGCCTTGTACTCTGCAGAGTTCTAAAGTAGCAGAGAGACAAAAGAGAGACTTTGGAGTCATTAAGTATCATTTTGCTGCATTTTTTTGCTGCCTTTAGCTAATTCCTCCTAATACGCCAATTTTCTAGAGTTTCTGTGATTTAAAAAGCTTGCTTCAGCTACCTATTGTACTTATTTTACTGCCTGACTTTAACAAAGATGTTATTGTGTTTAAATTACCTGTTTAACTGTCCTAGGCTACACACTCAAGTGTGATTGCCATTTATGTGCATTTAAAGTGTTTTTTGATTGCATCTGCTTTATTTTCTGAAAAAACAAACAAAAAAAAACATATACTTGTTTTCCTGACTTTCTAAGGAAGTATAGTCCAGTTTTCAGGTTAGTGCTGAATTCAGGGCTATGTTACAAGTTTCTGTGTTTGCCCATACCTTACTTGGATAGAAGGAAGTTTCTCTGTTCACTGTGAGAGAGGGAGTTTTGAGCAGCCTATCTGTCTCAGGAGGAGAGATTTCATCCCAGAAATTATTAGTTTATTGGCCATTTTGGTCTAATTTCTAATTCTTTGATATCTATGCTATAAAAGCTGCATTTGTGAGGTTCTTGCACTAGTATACAGCTCAGTAAGCTTGTGCCTTGTGCCCTGCAGAATTCTACAGCAGCAGAAAAACAAAAGAGAGACTTTGGAGTGATTAAGTATAATTTTTCTGCATTTACTTGCTGCCTTTAGCTAATTCATCTAAAATGCCAATTTTCAAGAGTTTCTGTGATTTAGAAAGCTTGTTTCAGCTGCATATTGTACTTATTTTACTGTCTGCACTTTAACAAACTCATTTTTGTGTTTAAATTACCTGTTTAACTGTTGTAGGCAGCACGCTCAAGTGTGATTACCATTTCTGTGCATTTAAAGTGTTTTTTGATTGTATCTGCTTTATTTTCTGAAAAAAAAAAGAAAACATATACTTGTTTTCCTGCCTTTCTAAGCAAGTATAGTCCAGTTTTCAGGTTAGTGCTGAATTCAGGGTTGTGTTACAAGTTTCTGTGTTTGCCCATACCTTACTTGGATAGAAGGAAGATTCTCTGTTCACTGTGAAAGAGGGAGCTTTGAGCAGCCTATCTTTCCATGGAGGAGTGGTTTCAGCCCATAAATTTTAGTTTATTGGCCATTTTGGGCTAATTTCTATCTCTTTCATTTCCCTGCTATAAAACCCACTTCTGTGAGGTTTTTGCTCTAGTATACAACTCAGCAAGCTCCTGTCTGGTGCCCTGCAGAGTTCTACAGCAGCAGAGAGACAAAAGAGAGACTTTGGAGTTATTAAGTATCATTTTTCTGCATTTTCTTGCTGCCCTTAGCTAACTCTGCCTAAAGTACAGATTTGCTAGAGTTTCTGTGATTTAAAAAGCTTGTTTAAGCTGCATATTGTACATATTTTACAGCCTCCACTTTAAAAAAACTTGTTTTTGTGCTTAAATTATCTGTTTTACTGTTGTTGGCTACACACTCAAGTGTGATAACCATTTCTGTGCAATTAAAGTGTTTTTTTTTTGTATCTGCTTTATTTTCTCAAAAAACAAATAAATATATAATTGTTTTCTCGCCTTTCTAAGCTAGCATAGTCCAGTTTTCAGGTTAGTGCTGAATCCAAGGCTGTGTTACAAGTTTCTGTGTTTGCCAATATCTTACTTGGATAGAAGGAAGTTTCTCTGTTCACTGTGAGAGAGGCAACTTTGAGCAGCCTATCTTTCTCTGGAGGAGTGGTTTCAGGCCAGAAATTAGTAGTTTATTGGACAATTTGGGCTAATTTCTATTTCTTTTATTTCCATGCTATAAAACCCACATTTGTGAGGTTTTTGCACTAGTATACAGCTCAGTAAGCTCCTGCCTGGTGCCCTGCAGAGTTCTACAGCAGCAGAGAAACAAAAGAGAGACTTTGGAGTTTTTAAGTATCATTTTTCTGCATTTTCTAAGTGCCTTTAGCTAATTCCGCCTAAAATGCAAATTTTCTAAACTTTCTATGATTTAAAAAGCTTATTTTAGCTACACATTGTACTTTTTTGCTGTCCGCACTTTAACAATGGCATTTTTGTGTTTAAATTACCTGTTTAACTGTTGTAGGCAGCACGCTCAAGTGTGATTGCCATTTGCGTGCATTTAAAGTGTTTTTGATTGTATCTGCTTTATTTTCTGAAAAAAAACAAAAAAAAAACTGAAACATATACTTGTTTTCCTGACTTTCTAAGCTAGTATAGTCCAGTTTTCAGGTTAATGCTGAATTAAGGGCTGTGTTACCAGTTTCTGTGTTTGCCCATACCTTACCTGGACAGAAGGAAGTTTCTCTGTTCATTTTGAGACAGGGAGGTTTGAGCAGTCTATCTGTCCTTGGAGGAGTGGTTTCAGCCCAGAAATTTTAGTTTATTGGCCATTTTGGGCTAATTTCTATATCTTTCATTTCCCTGCTATAAAACCCGCATCTGCGAGATTTTTGCGCTAGGACAGCTCAGCAAGCTCCTGCCTGTTGCCCTGCACAGTTCTACAGAAGCAGAGAAACAAAAGAGAGACTTTGGAGTGATTAAGTATCATTTTTCTGCATTTTCTTGCTGCCTTTAGCTAATTTCGCCTAAAATGTTGATTTTTTTAGAGTTTCTGTGATTTAAAAAGCTTGTTTCAGCTGCATATTGTACTTATTTTACTGCCTGCACTTTAACAAACTCATTTTTGTGTTTAAATTACCTGTTTAACTGTTGTAACATGCACACTCAAGTGTTAAA
>NC_056731.1:1478405922-1478671139 GCF_019279795.1 Protopterus annectens | reverse complement strand
GTGTATTTTACCAAAATACAAATTAATGGGAAGACTTATACATTAATTAATGTATATTGGATACCTGGAATTGGTATCAATACAGTGAAATACCATCTTGATAAGATCATATCATTTTCTATAGGAAATATTATTCTAGCTGGTGATTTTAATTGTATACTACATGAAAGTGACACTACCACTATAGGAAAAAGGAAAATTACATCTAATGCAAAACATTTAAAGGATTTTGCTAATTCTTATCATTTAAATGATATTAATAATCATTACCATACACCTTTTTTTCTAACAGATACAAAACTTATTCAAAAATAGATAGAGTCTTTATTTCTAACCAGATGGTAACAGATTTAATCAACTCTAAAATCATTTCTTGTCCTATATCTGATCATAATTCAATTGTTTTTGAGTTCATGATAAAAAATATTCACAATGTTCAGATCAAAAGGATACCAGCATACTTTACTCAGCTAAAAGACTATAAAGAATATATACTTTCAGAAGTACATTTTCTAGATATAAATAATACTCCTGAAGTCTCCATTGTTTATGTTTGGGATGCTTTAAAATCATATCTATATGGACAAAGTATCCGATGGTATAATAATAAAAGGAAATCTTGGGATAAGGAATTGTTAGATATTCAAAGTAAACTAGACTCTTATAAACATAATAATAAAGAAAATATTATGGATAAGAAAGTCATTGAAGAAATAAACAAACTAAATAAGAAATACAAAGAAATTTTAACTCATAAAGTTAAAATAACTTTAGAGAAATACAAGTTTTTGTCTTACTCAATAAGCCCCAAATACTTACATAGACTTAAAAATAAAACAAAAAGGTTGAATAAACAAAATCATATCAAAGAAATCTTTTCTCTAAGGAAAAAGAAGAATGTTTCTAGTTTACCAGAAATACTAGATGAATTTAGAAATCACTTTCACAAAATTAATCATAATAACATCAACATGGAACCTAAAGATAAAATAAAGGAATTTATAACCACAAACATGAATAAAAAGCTTAATAAACAACAGACTAAACTATTGGATAAAAGTATTTCATATACAGAGGTTGTTACACAAATAAACAAGCTTAAATCAAACAAAGCACCAGGTAATGATGGTATTATACCAGAGATATATAAAATACTTTCTAAAAGTACATACTCATTTTGGCCCAAAATGAGCTAATAACACCTCCATCTTGGCAATATACATTTATTTCGCCAATTTTAAAACCTAATAAAGATCCAACTAGATGTACTTCATATCGACCTATCTCATTACTTAATGTTGATTATAAAATGTTTATGAGTATTTTTGCTGATAGATTGAAGACAATCATCCCTGGTATTATAGATATAGATCAGACAGGCTTCATTGTAAATAGAAATACCTTTGATAATATAAGGAGAACTCTAACATTGATTGATTTTGCAAATAGGAAAAAGAAAGATTTAACACTTATTAGTCTTGATATAAGTTCAGCATTTGATTCAGTAAGTTGGGACTACCTGTTTACCTTACTGAAGTGCACAAACTTCTCAGATGCATTTGTAAATCTAATTGAACATCTATACAAAGGAACATTGGCTTATATTAAGGTAGGAACATATGTCTCACAAAAAATACCAATTTTTAAAGGTACAAAACAAGGGTGTCCACTCTCTCCATTATTATTCACTTTAATAATGGAGCCTTGGGCTAATTTGATCAGAAACAGTACTGACATAGAGGGATTTGAAATAGATGAAAATACAACATCTAAAATTCAACTTTTTGCAGATGATGTTCTAATTACATCAGCAGGATCTAATTATTCTATGCAGTCTCTATTTGATAAAATGATGAATTTTAAAAGTATTTCTGGTTTAATATTCAATGAAGAAAAAAACAAAATACTACCTATATATACACGAAAAAATTTTCTCATTAGTGATTTTACTAAATATGTACCCAGTTCAGGTCAGATAACTTATCTAGGTATAATATTATCTAAAGATATTAAATATATTATACATAATAATTATAATCCCTGTCTTCTTAATATACAAAATCTTTCCACTACCTGGAATAATATGTTTTTTACTATGGAAGACAGACTTACAATTATTAAAATGATAATATTCCCCAAGATATTATACTTAATACAATCAATAATACTCCCACCTACAAAAATAATTATCAAGAAATTGAATACACTAATGTTAAATTTCCTATGGGCACCTAATAGACCTAGGATTGCATTAAAGAAACATATTAATAGCTGGTCTCAAGGGGGTATTTCTTTTCCAGACTTTAATTTATATACTCTTTTATTATAAAAGTTATTACTTTATTAATAGATCAGTCATATCTTGCAAAATGGAAAGATTACTGGGAGCTAAATAGTATTCACTTTATGAAATTCTCCTTAACACATAAAAATATGATTGTAAATAACTCCATGTTATGGTTACTAAAGGAATTTTGTACTTCACCTATTACACCTAAACATATAGTTAGTTACCCATTAAACATTATTGTTAGCTATCGTAACTTTATATTCATGCATCCTAGATATAGGGAATGGAATTTTATTATATTCCCTATAATGTATACTCGGGGTATGCTTCTGTCATCCAATTCTGAAGGAACTCATTTAGCTATAGATAATGATCTAAAGTACTGGTATCAGTTGATTTCTGATAATAAAGTTAAAAATCTAGATTTCTTAAAACAAGAATTTGATCTAAGAGAAACTTGCTGGTTAGAGGTTCAGACCTTTAGACAACATCTCATTGATAAAATAGATCTAATGTCTATATCAGTTAAAGAATCTATTCCAACACTGATTGATTACTTGATATTAAATTTACAACATAAAGTTTCTGATAAAGGTAAGCTTTCATACATACATAAAATTATCAGACAAGAAACTTTTTACAGTGTAGATACCTACTGGAATTATTTCACTTCCATTAATGGTGACCCACCAAATCTACAAGATAAACAATACATATTGGAATGTGCCTATAAAACTACGTCTTCCATTGTCTGGAGACTTTTTACATGGAAATTTTTACATATTTTATACACCTTTGATGATGAATAAAATAAACAATAAAGATAATCTATGTAAAAGATGTAATGTAGAAATTAATGCTGATTGGGCTCATATGTTTTATGACTGTATAAAATTGAAAGAATATTGGAAGTCAATTAATGAATTTTTGCAGGCTCTTTTTACAGATAATTTCATTATTTCTAAATCTCTTATATTATTTAATACACCTGTACCTCAAAGTCTTAAAAAGGTTAAGCTTCCCTTGTTATGGTCCATTCTAGCAGTGGCTAGAAAAATAATAACCAGAAATTGGGTTTCAGATACACCTCATTCGTTCAATGAATTTAAAAATGTTATGAATATAGTGTGCCATATGGAATTAAATACAGTAAAGTCAAGAACTACTAGAAAAACATCTTATTATATTGTATGGGATAATTTACAAAACTTGTTAAAAAAATCTTAATTTCAATAGCATGGTATTTTAGTTTAATTAATTGATCTGATTGTAGTGGATGTCTTTGTAAATACTTTGGTTGTTTTGTTGAATGTTATAATCATATCTATTTTAATTACCTGTATAAAATTGTTATGATATTTCTTTTGTATGTTAAAAACAATAAACTTGTTTTAAAAAAAAAGAAACACGCTCACAGTGGCTTACACGCGCGCACACATGCTTACACGGTTCAGAATCTACTTATTTAGGTTAAAACGCACGTACACCCGTGCAAACACTGTTACACGTCTGTCAACAGCCTCCAACATACTCAGCCTGCCCTACACGCGTGCACACCCACAAAAACAGTGTTAAACATCTCCCAACATGCTCCCACATGCTCAGTCTGCCTTACACGCGCACACACTGCCCTACTCACGCTTCATGGCGCGCACACGTGCAAGAAACTTTGGTGTAAGTAACAGTGTATACCTTCCATTTCTTGACTTTCCATGACTTATCTAGTGGCACACCTCTTTCCATGATCTGTGTCTGTCATCTGTCATGTTACACTGACCTCCAATGAACTGCATTTCTTTCAACCATTCCCCCCCTGTGATGTCACCTATCTCCTACTCTATTCCTCCCCCTTATGTATCTCTTACACTACTCAGACTGTGCTCATTTGCTATGTGACTGTGAGATTCAGTATCCTAATCCTCATTTACATGAGATTGCCTACTAATGCTTAGTTACATGTCTTAGACTCAGCTTCCCCCCTTAGCAACCACTACACGGTGGCCATGTTGTTTTTGGTCTGCTGGTCCCTGCATTGTCATTCCATGTATTGCATGAAACCCACATTTGTGGGTTTATAACCTTCTTTTTTATGATTTTATACAGTGCAGCCCATTTAAAAAAAATATATTTTTAATATTTTGGCATCGGGTTATATTGCCAATGGCCACATATTTGGCCATTGGCATGCTGCCTGAGTCATATGCACCCTTTTTTTGGAGCTGACATGGCTCCGTTGTGGAATATGCAGAAACATACTCAGTTGTCAACTGAGTACATTTCTGCAGCTAAAACGTCTCTTACACGGACTGGTTTCTGCTTTGCGGATCGCTAATATACCTCATTTGCATACCTTTCAGCTGCAAGTGAGGTATTTAGCATGTCCACGCCCAGTCCATGTAAGAGACGTTTTAGCTGGTCTCTTACACGGAGTTTAGGGCTGTTCCTGGATCGCAAGGCTTGCATGGAGTGTTGCACGTCTCTTACACTCCGTGCAAGCCTTCGTGAATCCTGCCCAATGTCTTTGTTGAATACAAGGTAACACTTCAAGTAATAGACTTTAATTAAAAATAAAAATGAGAACCAATATTTAATCGGAATTACAAAGTAAAACTGCTGTCTTTGAAACTGCAAGTGGACAGTTTTCAATGACTGGAACAGTATGACTGCATATTTGTGCATAATCTATGTAGTGAAATATGGATTTTTGACTGTGAAGCCACAGCGGTTTTAGCAGCAGCAACACACATGTGCCTGGATTCAAAAACAATCCACATTGTAGGTAACAAGAAATACTGTGGTGAGTGGCAATACACATGGTGGGACAAATTCACACACATAGGTAGCACGTGACCATAGTAAAATTGCATGGTTCGTACTATATGCAAATGACCATATAATGCCATGGAAATAAGTGTTATTATGTGAATGAGAGCAATTATAAATGCAAATGAGGATAAACAACATGATGGAACAATCTAGAAATGCATTTTTACAGTGTGAGAAGACATTTAAGGTGGTGAATTTATATGACATTATTTTTTGGTGAACAAAGAGAGAGACTGCATTAAGCAGCTAGGGCAGCATTTGTTAGGGGTTGTTCTCATATCCAATATCCAGAATGGTGCATGTTGTCACCCAATGTGTCACAGACAGCTCATACCATGTCTCGACTAAGATCACCTCCATGACATGGTCATAGTTGAATGAGATTGTGTGGGCAGAGACACCGTACAACAGCTGATGGTCATGTGTTGCCCTTATGCAGAATACATAGGATGTATGGTGTGTGTGTGTGTGTGTGTGTGTGTGTGTATATATATATATATATATATATATATATATATATATATATATATATATATATATATATATATATATATCCATCCCAATAGAGGCTAAGGTGTATATAGCATTAAACATCATGGCTACGGAGACTTTTCAAAGGCCATCAGGGTATATGGTGGGTAATCATCATTTTGCAGCATATGGAGGAGCATACATGGCTCACACTGACCTCAGAAGAGAGAAGCATAACCATTTTAGTATTCAGTGACATAGTTCAATTACTTCAGGTTCCAGAGACTACTAATTTCACACTCATTGCCACAAACAGGAAGGGATTCCACTCAAGCAACTGGCAGATGGCATATAATGCACAAGGTTTTATATGTCTGTGTGCTTTTTGGGACATTCTTCCAGAGGATGATGCATATCTGGTACACAGATCCTTGGTAAGAGACTCCCACCGACATTGAGTCAGTCCATACAGTGATAGAGTGCATGAGCATTTTCCAGTTCAGAAGGAAATGTGAAATGAACTGTGAAATGTGAAAAGTTCATTTTCAAATCTAGGTGTTAGGATTTCCCTCTCTCTTCCTCCCTTGGCTGACCTGGTGTGACTTAGTTTGAACTCTACATTTACCTACAAAACGGAGTCTACAGGACTGCAATTGGTCACCATAACAAAATCAGTTTCTCTCAGCATTTAAGCAGAGTAGGTTGCATACAAAAAGCATTTGTTAAGCTTTCACTTACAGTGCTATGTAATTAAGCAGGTCACCATTTTGGTCAGCCATAGGGCTTTTTTATCTACTTGAGTGTTTGCCTCCTTCCCCTGTAACTTACGTAAACTGACTCTTACCTTATAGCTTTAGGCCACCTTAGGAAACCTTGTAAACTGCAACAGCCTGACATTTGAACAAGTAATCCTTGTAAAAATTCCCATATTTGTATACTGTTGGTCTGTCTTTCCTGCTAAACAGAAGTGAAATTACAGTGCTGAGTGCAAGTAACATTGAAATTAAAGTGCTGAGTGCAAGTAACATTGAAATTAAAGTGCTGAGTGCAAATATCATTAAAGTGCTGAGTGCAGATTTTAGGCCCTTACATTCAACTTACCTCTGGTGTGGTGTCTTGAGTCAATCAGGGTATTCCCTGTAACCACTCCTACTGCCTTCTCTTTCCCCCCACCCCCTCTTTCCTCAAACAGGTTAAACTGCTAAAATTTAGTACAGGCATAATTTTCAAATCTAAGTGCTTAGGATTTCCTTCTCTCTTCCCCCCTTGGCTGACCTGGTGTGACTTAGTGTAAGTTTCTTCATTGTATGGATCTTTTACTGTTTTTTTGTGTAACTGAATGACCTGCTGCTAAATTCTGATTCTGCACAGACTGCTCTATTTTATTTTGCACAGGCTCTATAAGTAGCTAGTGACTTTACTGAATTTCTGTGGTAATATTTGTGTTTAAACTGAACCTGTACCTAGAGAAAGTGTATAATCAGAGCTCCTACTTGCTGCATGTGTTTTTAATGTTTAAATTGCACACACACATTGAAGAAGTGCATTTATGACCTGAATAACTTGGGCTAGCAATACCTGAAGTGCTTTTACTGGCAATTTTCCAGTTGTACAATTGTGAACAATTGATTTAGTTTTTCTGGTATATATTTAAAATCTGGCAAGTGTTTATTTACTGCATTGCTCTCTTGCTTAGGTTTCTTAGCTATAAATCTTAGTTCATTCTGAAGTGTGCTACTTTATCCCCCACCCTCAAACCTTTCTGAATGTATTATTATAAAATAAGTGCCTGTGTTTGCCTTCATGCTTACTCTAGAATCTCTGCTTTTTTCTTTTCTTAGTTGAACTCTACACTTACCTACAAAACAGAGTCTACAGGACTGCCGTTGGTCACCATAAAAAAATCAGTTTCTCTCAGCATTTAAGCAGAGTAGGTTGCACACAAAAAGCATTTGTTAAGCTTTTACTTACAGTGCTGTGTAATTAAGCAGGTCACCATTTTGGTCAGCCATAGGGCTCTTTTTTCTACTTGAGTGTTTTCGCATGTAACTTAAGTAAACTGACTCTTATCTTATAGCTTTAGGACATCTTAGGAAACCTTGTAAATTGCAATAGCCCCGCTATGTTCACCCTCACTATGTTCAGGCTCTCTTCGCTCCCGTAGGGCTCTTTTTTCTACTTAAGTGTTTGCCTCCTTCCCCTGTAACTTAAGTAAACTGACTCTTACCTTATAGCTTTAGGACACCTTAGGAAACCTTGTAAACTGCAATAGCTCTGCTACGCTCAGGCTCTCTTTGCTCCCCTCCCACCCCCAGTACCTCTAAATTTAAAGTACTATAGCCAATCCCCCACTTTCTAGATCCTATCTGCTTTCATCTGGGATAATTCCTCCCACCCCCATTCTTCTATCTACATAGCACCTGTTAGCTTTCATCTAGCCTTCTCCCATCCCCCTTCCAGTACCTTTACCTCACCACTCTATCTTCTGATGTTGCATAATCAGGTAAAACAGTTCCTTAACTCACTAGCTGAAACACAAATAATGATATACTCCTCTTTACTACCCCACTTGTTCACACCATACCTTCTTACCTTGTATGAAAACCAGTTTCTCACGGCATTTCAGGTCACGAAAGGCCATACTATCACCCCAGCTGTAAATCCTCCCACCTTCAACCATACTTACAGTACCAGGTCCTATCCAACATCTTGTTCAGTCTATCAACATCTCAACCCCAGGCACATTAGCTCTAGATCCAAACACTACCACAAACTAATAAACAAATTCCTGAAGTTCATCACTAAGTGTAGACTTAACCTAATACTTGGTGGTGATATTCACCCCAACCCTGGCCCACCCACTTCAGATACATATACCCCCTGTAATTGCAATCTAAGCTACAAACCTACAATAAATAGGCCAACTAACTCTCTCCTAGCCTGTCATCTCAATATTAGAAGCATTAATAACAAGGTACATGAATTGCATGCACGTCTGGATATCCACTCCCCTGAGATTCTCTGTTTATCTGAAACCTGGTTAAAACCTAACACTACAGACAATGAAGTGTTACCACCTGGGTACAACATACACAGGCTGGATCGTGCTTACAGGAAGGGGGGGTGGGGTAGCTATACTCTATAAATCTGAGTTGAATGTCACCATAGATGTAATACAACCACCTCAGATTAATAACTCAGGGATTCTTGCCACCAAATTGCAACTTAATAAAAATAAATGCAGTAATATCATCTGTATGTACATTCCTCCAGGTAACAATGTATCTACACTTGAAGATATCTTGCTCTGGCTATCATGTCACTACCCCCAAGAATCCCTACTACTTGGAGACTTTAACATAGACTGGGGCACCTGTTCCTCAGAATCCCCAACCACCCATAGTAACCTGCATGCATTTACACAAATCATATACACCTCTACCAGGATTGGTAAACCTAACCAAAAAGAAAGCCTACTTGACTGGGTACACTTAAATAGTCACCCCCAACTGTACACCTCTGGTACTCTCCCTGATGGCCTAAGCAATCACCTTCTCACATATGTAATTAAGCACAAAGCCATTAATTCCCAATAACCATTACTCAGAAAGGTTAGAAACAATAAAAACTTTGACCTTGCCAAATTCCAACAAGAACTAAACCCATGTGATTGGCCTATTCTAAAACACCTCCCCTTAGAGGAAGCAGTAGCATACTTTAACAACAAATTCTTTGAGATCCTTGATTTGCATGCACATGTTCGTTCTAAAACGAACAAAGACAAACACTGTGCCATGGCTTTTTAAAGAGTCTAAACTCAAAATTACCCTTAGAAACAAAGCATGGGCTTTATGGCATTCTTCTAAATACCCCAAAGATCACATTAAATACAGGCAATCCAGGAACGAAACTAAAAAATCCATTTTACGAGACAAAAAACAATACTACTGTAATTTACAGACAGTAAATCAAAATAACCCTCAGAAGTTTTGGGCAGGTTTAAATAATCTACTACATTCTGGACAAACTTCAACCCCAGTCCCTGCTGCTACTATTGATAAAACCCCTGAAGATGTTTCTGACAGTTTTAAACGATTCTTTACTGAGACAATTCAAGCCCTAGCAAGCCAACTACCTCCTAGCTCCCCTAGTCCTGAAAGTACCACCCCTAGAACCCTACTCGCGTTCAGCTTCCAACCAGTCCCCACTTCACTTATCCGTACCTTGATCAAAAACTTAAAACCCACTACACTTTCTGCTAATCAACTCCCGAGTACCTACAAAAATCAGCTGATGCTATTGCTTACACCGTCTCAATACTAATCAATTGAACCATCGTAGAAGCTAAAATTCCCACCATCTGGAAAATATCCTATGTAATCCCACTTCACAAAGGAGGCAGCTCTACTGAATTCTCCAATTATAGGCCAATAGCTATACTCTCCACTTGCAAAGATTATGGAAAAATGTATTCATAGACAACTCATGCACCACCTAATCAAGAATCACATTATGGCAGGCAATCAGCATGGCTTACATCCTCATCACAGCACTACTTCAGCTCTCCTAGCCTTTACCAACATCATAAACCATAATCGCAATGATAATTATATATCCTCAGACCTCTTCTTGTATCTTTCCAAGGCATTCTATATGGTTGATCACCAACGTTTAATCCACACCCTGCAAACATTCTGCCTAGATACTAGAGTCCTTCAATGGTTTCAATCCTACCTGAATGGTCGACAGCAGGCTGTCCTCTGGCAGAACAAACTCTCTTAATCTTCTACCTAACACCCTTGGAGTACCACAAGGCTCTATACTAGGGCCCTTGCTGTTCTCCATTTTCATTAACAACCTTTATACTGTCATCCCAAAAGTCAGCTGTATCCAATATGCTGATGACTCTACTCTGATTTGCTCGGCCACATCTCCAATAGAGTTATGGTCAGCTACCCAGACCACCTTTAATACAATAGAAAACTGGCTTTCTGAATGTCATCTTATCCTAAATCCCTAAAAAAACTAAAATGATGTTATTTTCACCAACACGTAGGTCTACTGCTTTCACCTTTACCGTAAATTCAAATGATGGCACAATAATCTCCCCTGACCCCTCTACAAAACTATTAGGTGTCATCCTAGATAATAATCTAAAATTCAACCTACATGTTAACCAAACTATCAAAACCATCAATAAAAAACTAGGGTCACTTTACAGAATAAAAGCCTTCCTAACCTCTCCAGCTAAAATTGCCATAGCTCGCTCTCACCTTCTTTCAACCTTTCTGTATGCATCCCCTCTACTCTCAAATTTAAACAAGACTGTCCTTAACAAACTCTCAATTTGCTACAACCACATTGCCAGGTTTGCCACTGTGCTGCCTTTTAGGACACATCATTGCATCAATCTAAATCAGCTTGGGTGGCTTGAACTACCCAGCCTAATCCAGCATAACCAACTGATTATGGCCTATAAAATCCTGTATAATCTGGACAATACTCCTGCACTTAAAGAAATTATCACACCCTATAACAATCCTAGACCGCTTCGATCCTTTAACAAACTACTAATTCAGACTAGCAAAATTAATAACACAGCCAGTGACTCTCTCTTTGCAAACTCTGTAAGTAGATCCTGGAACTCTCTTCCAGCTGATATTACCTTACTTTCTACCTTTGGTCAATTTAAAATTAAACTCAAACAACGTTTGGCACTTAACTGGCTATGTCAATCCATCAAGCCTGGCTAACTCTCTCTAGAATGTATAAAATCTGTTAACCAGTTTGCTGTGTAATTTAATTTAATCCTGACACGCTCAGGATTAACTCTAACCTGTGGAACTTGTTTAACTTGCTTACTTATGTAATCACTGTAAATAGTCTGTAATATGTAATGCTGGTATTATGTACTGCTGTATCTGCTTACCCTTGGAGCTTTTCTCCCCGGGCCTCCGCTGAAAATGGACACGCATCCAGTCGGACTATCCCGGTCAACAAATGTAAAATAAAATAAAATAAATAAAAAATGTGACCATTAATGGCAAACATGATATACAGCTGAATTTACTTTAACATACATTTGCTATGTGCCCTTGCATTAAAATATTAAGAAAAGGAAATCAGGCATACTTTAACTGTGTTTAAATGCAGATCTCTGACTGTGTCTGTCTTTGTGTGTGTATGTGTGTGTGTGTGTGTGTGTGTGTGTGTGTGTGTGTGTATGTGTGGTCTGTGCAATCATATATATATATATATATATGTGTGTGTGTATATACACACACACACATGCACACACAGGTATATGTATGTATGTATGTGTATGTGTGTGTATATATATATATATATATATATATATATATATATATATATATATATATATATATATATATATACATATATATTTATATATATATATATATATATATATATATATATATATATATATATATATATATATATATATATATATATATATGGGTCTACTTTAAATGACTGACAGTTCAAAAGACTGAATCCCAAAAGACTGAAAATTCAAAATACTGAATGCATTTTAATACAGGGGGCAAGCCCTCCTCCACCCTCCTGTGGGGGGCAGCGCTCCCCAAACTCCCTGCTAGCTATATATACCAGCTCCAAGATCACACAGCATAGGTTCGGGTCACATTCACATTGTCGAACTTTTACAAGTTCGAACATCATATGGTGGAAAATATATCTTCAAACTTGTAAAACTTCGAACGTTTCAACAGAGATCTCCATAAGGGAAACTTTCCCTTTCCTGCAATGTAGTGCAATCTCGGGGCTGGTATATTTACATAGTTTTTTTTTTTTTATTACGTTTTTGAACTTTTAAAGCTTGCACATACGCTGTCGACCATATGGTGTTCAAACTTTAAAAATTTGATAACATGATATAGACTCCATAGGTTCATAGGTGTGTACTAGGCTAATGGCTCTGGAGCCATTACAAGCCTAGCCCATAGAAGTGCTCTGACATTGTGCCACCCGACATTAGTTCCCAGTGCCTCTATCAAGTAGAGCCAATCGAGTGATCCCCAGGTGAACTTTCTATTTTCAATCCACTCATCAAGATTTCTCTTGAACAGGGCCAGTGAGGTGCTCTGCTTGACATGTATGAGAAGTCTATTCCAGAGCATGGGCAGTCTCTGAGTAATGAACCTGTCCCTCCAGCATGTTCTGTTGGTTGAGGTCTGTGGAGCGTGTGGTGTGGAGTGATTGGGATTTTTTTAGATGTAGCATTTCTAATAGAGCTGGGTCAGACATGGCTTTGTATGTCAAGCAGAGATCACCTCTCGATAGATGATATGAGACAGAGAACAGCTGGAGTTTTTTTGAGTCTATCCATGTAGGACATGTATTTAAGGCCTAGGATCCTCTTCGTGAGGTACTTTTGTGGCCTATCCAGCTGTTGCATAAGTCTAGTGAGGTACATGTCAAATGGGGCATTATACTCAATTATTGGCCTAATGAGGGAAGAGTAGAGAGAGATGATGACCTCTTTTTTCTTGGATGCAAAACCCTTGGTAATGAGATGTGCTACATAGAAGGACTTTCTCACCACAGTGGCAATGTGGTGGTCAAAGGAGTGGCTGCTGTCAGCCTGTGTCCCCAGATTTCTTATAATGCCTTCAGTGGAATTGGGCTCCCATCAATGTGGCAATTAGTGGGAGCTGAGTTTTTCCCAATAGGGATGACAATGTATTTTTTGGCATTAAGCTTAAGGCCATGGTTTTGACACCAGCCATTGGTCTCAGTGAGGCCTTTCTGCAGAATGTCTACATCACTTGGGGAGTTAATAATGGCTCCCAGCTTGCAGCAGTCATCTGTGAACATAGTCAGCAAGAATCCCTCTGTGTTGTCCTGGACTTCTGAGAAGTAGATGCCAAACAGGAGAGGACCCAGGACCAATCTCTGTGGGACTCCACTTGTGACTGGTCTTCAGTCGGGCTTGGAGTCCGCTACTTTCACGCTGTGGGTTCTATCTGTGAGCCAGTTTGTAACCCACCTAGTCATATAGGGGTTGATGCCTAGTTTGGTGAGTTTTTCAATAATTCCTGAGTAGATAAGAGGCAAATTCCATCATTCAGTATTTTGAATTTTCAGAAGTAGACCCATATATATATATATATATATATATATATATATATATATATATATATATATATATATGTATATATATATATATATATATATATATATATATATATATATTTATACATATACAAATTACATGTGTATACAAAAATATGCGTATACAGGGTCTATGTTAAATGAACAAACTATCAAAATGTTGAGTACAATATACTTGATAATGTTTGATCGATCGTTTATTTAATCGGGCACTCCAAATGCTGAAATTTGGAGTTAAGAAGTGTTTTTGTCGGCCATCCCAGTCAGTGTAGCATGTGACATAGACACGCTACACTGTTTGGAATGGCGACATCACAGGCTGCTTTGTTTAATATACCAACTCCAAGATCGCTATATATTGGGGGAAAGGGCAATTTCCCAGTAATCACTTGTGATTACCGGGAAATTGCCCTTTCCCCAATGTACAGCAATCTCGAAGTTGGTATATTTAGTTAGGGGCATGCTCCCCACTTTATTTTAAAAGTAGGTGTGTTTGTGTAGGTGTGTTAGTGTTTGAATGATGTGAGTGTATAAGGGTTTGTATGCATTGGTTGTATGTGTGTGTTTTTTATGTTAGTGTAGGGGAGGTGTGGGACAAACAAAATCTTTTGATTTTGTTTGTTTCAGGCTTTTGAGGGTTCGAGATTTTGAACTTACGATTATAATTTTTCGAGTATGTTGTACTCAACATTATGATCATTCGTTCATTTAACATAGACCCCTATACATGTGTGTGTGTGTGTGTGTGTGTGTGTGTGTGTGTGTGTGTGTGTGTGTGTAATGGAGAAATAGATTATATGACTCTGTGTGTACTTCATGTCCTTTAAAAACAAATCAAAATGGAAGTTTTGTGTAAATGTATGTGCACATATACACATACACACACACACACACACACACACACACACACACACACACACACACACACACACACACACACACACATATATAATATGTACATATGTAGCATGTATAATACTATACGTGGGATGTAGTAGAGCATGAATGCATCCAGAGATAAATATGCAATGGATATTTTTGTACGTAGTCACACCTGCACTATGTGAATGTGTACATCTATATCTATATTTATATCTATATCTCTATATCTGTATCTTTTTTTCTATGTGTGTATGTATATATATATATATATATATATATATATATATATATATATATATATATATATTTCTGTGTGTGTATAACACACATATACAGATGCACACAAATATATACACACACAGGTGTGTGTGCATACATTTGTGTATTATATAATTGCCATCATCCTAATCAACCTATTTTTCCTACTTTCTACATGTCCCCAAATCTTTTTACCATAGTAGTTATTAGGCTGTACTGTAACGATTGTTCCATTTCAAAATTTGTAGATTTATTATGTTTTTATACTATCTTAGGATAACAAAAGTGATAGAAATATAATTTTCTCCTGCCCTTTTCTTTTGTGCAGCCATAAACCATTCACTTGCTGATTTATAATCATTTAGAGAACAGTAACATTTCACAGTGCTGTGAAATGTGCAATATGGGTTCATGCAATTTGTGGGTCTATATTAGAACATTGAATGTTCTAAATATCAAGCACTCTAAAGATTGAAAATACAGGACCTCGAAGTGCTTTTTTTGAGATCGCAGTACAGTGAAGATTGGAATATTTGCCCTTTCCTCACTGTAGTGAGATCTCTGAGTTGGAATATATATTTAGCAGGGTGTGTAGCCCCCCCACAATAACAATTTTGAGGTCCTGAATTTTTGCTCTTAAGAGCGTTTGATATTTAAAACATTCGATGTTCTAATATAGACCTACAATTTATTTATAATAAAGTTAACGTAGTAGAGTTAAGTATTGTTAATGTTTATGTTCTAGTAAATGTTGCTGTTTTACTTATTCACAGTCACACTTAGGCTGTGTGCTGTACCTGCAGTCTTTGTCAAGTTTTTATGGCAGTATTTTTTTTGTATTGCTTAGTGCATTTATTACTTGTTATCTTTGCCAATGTAGCCTGGGTCATGGCTGAAACGGGCCCTGCAAGCCATTCACTTTCCTGGTTAACAAAGTATAAATAAATAGAAAATAGAAAAAATGGGGGGGTGAATATGATAGAAATAATTAAGGAAGTAGTAAAGCATGTTTTAATAGTGTATCATGCACAAGAGAGGAAAAAAAACTACTCATCGAAGAATTTGGACATAGCAGTCAGAACTACTTTAGAGTTCTTTCTAGCAGAAGATGTCAGCTTTACGTGATACAGCAAGGATCATGTACTGCAGTGACGTTTTTCACACCTGAGGATGAGAGTATGGGGGGTAGGTCTGTCAGTTCCTTTAGAACTACAAAATAATCCATTTACAAGAGCCTGTTATTTGCCTACTTTCTTTTGCTGGAAGTAGCTAACAGCTATTTATAGCATAGATCAAGCTCTGACAGACACATAAATGAAGCTCACTCAAGGAAAAATAGAAGCAGTTCTGTTATAGAAGGTGTGTTAGATGACAGTGCTTCTCATTCCTGCCAATCTACCTTAATGGCATGAGAAAACACCACCACTTCCTTATATTTAGCATGACTTGAAATGCATTCTAAGGAGAAGGTATGAAAGCAAAAAACAAGATCACATTACCAAGTCAGCCCCCATCAGCTGCCATTTTGTGGGAAATACATTAAAATTGTAAAGGAAGTGATTTTGAAGAAGTAAAATAGTTCAGAAAACAAAGATGCAATAAAAAACATGTTTTTCTTGAATTTTAAGGTAGAGTTTTCTTTTAAGGAATATGTGCAAAAAGCAGTCCATTAGCAGTTAAAACATCTGTGCTAATATAAGACGGAAGGGCAACATAGATGCAGTAAACATTGTGTTTGTTTTCCTGGAATAAATTACTATGTCACAATCACCTCTTATCTTGTAACAAAAAATGAACATGGACACTTTTTTTGTTACCATGGGCTAGCACGACCAGTAATTTCTGATTTGTTTTTGATCAAGTATACATATGACTGAGTGGTGCTTGCATCAAAAGGAGAAAGACTGGCTGTGGAAGGTAAGTGTGGGTATACCATGAGTTTTGTTTTTTAAAGGTGGTAGAATCTATGTGGTAGGGTTTATGAGTTAGTGTCAGAGTAAGGACAAGGAAAGGAAGGGGATACATTTAGTGTTGTGCATGTGTGCTGTTGTATGTGGTATGTGACTGGATGATTTTTGTAGTGATAGTATTAATGTAAGGTGTATCTTTGGGGTTAGGGGCATGGTAAGGTTGGGGTTAGCATGCATTAGTTAGGATGGGGCAAGGGGGCTGATTAGGTCTAAACAAATCCTTGTCTGCTCAGTTTTATTTCTAATTTATCACCTTTAATATCTAAACCTACCTTTTCTAGCAAATGGAAATTATATTCTTAAAACTGAAATAATTTACCTCTTACTGATATTAAGCACTATACTCTTCTTTCCTCCTTATTGAGGTTATATGATCTAAAATGTTTTGTTTAAATTTTCTGCTAATCTTACCTATTCATAAGACATTACAATAATTGCATTTTGCTATATATGTGACATGTAAAAGGACCACTGTTTCCATATGGCATACCCGAATCATAATAATAAAGGCTACTACTAACAGACTGATAAGCTATATATGTACCACATGAAATGTGTAAAAACCCATAGTCTCTCCCATTTTGTTAAATCCATTATGAATTTTGTCCTCTTTTATAAGAAAAAAAAGCACTGACTGGGATTCATTCCCTGCACATACATGTCACATTGAAGCTAACATGACTAGCCTGCTATGCTCGAGGATGAGTACTGCTAACTGAATATGCAAGAAGGCAAACCTCTAAACATGTCAAGCAGCCTCTGCTCATGCCCACAACTCATGATTGTGGCTACATTGAGATGAGGTAATGCTCGTATACACAATTTAAAAAAAGAAATGTAGATAAACCTGACTTTGTTATGTAAGCACATGCACAGGTCATAACAACAGATATGGCAACTTGGAGTATAGGAAAGACAGGAGAAGCTTAGCAATGCAAGTGTACAAGAAATTTGATACATTTTTAAGTTGCAATGAGTGAAGTAGTGGACATGTTGGAACTTCACTCACATTGTCATGTCCAGTGGGAAAGAAGACACAGCCAGTAAATGTTCAGAATAAAAAAATGTGTTAATTCATCAGACATGCAGGTAACACAAGTTTGCAAATTCCCATGCATGATATGTATGGAAAGACCATTGCATGGGGTAATAGGAAAGCACATAACAAAACAGTGTACTAACTGAGAAAAGTAAAGAACACCTGCACTGTACATACTGCCCATACAAGTACTTATAGTATATAACAGTTGTGATAGCAATACGTATGTTGTGAAGGATATGAACTAAGATAGTTAATACAAAGCACATCAGTTTGTACTTCAACCCCTAAGGATATGCCACAAAAACAGAATTGTCAAATTGAACAGAAAATAAATAGAATATTATGTTGCAATACACTGCACATATTTTAAAATATAACAAAGATGTAAGTACAAAGGAGATGTGGGGCCGGTCATGAAATGTAAAAAATATGCTAAGATGGAAATCGTTAAAGACACAAGTCATGTGGAGTCAGTCCAGTACAATCTGCTGTGTATGTATGTATGTTTGTATATATGTACGTCAGTGTATAAGGATGACTACTAATAACAGTCACCCCCTAGGAGAAGTAATCAAAACATATGAGTGCTTGATGTCAGTTTTGTGTAATGAAAACTGCTGTATGCATCATTTCTGTTTATTAAACATGACTAGATTGTAAAGTACTCCACTATCACAAGTCACTGACAAAGTCTTCTCACATACTGATCATGGAGGAGGCCCCATGACAATCAATAGATACGCTTAAAACTTGTTTTTAAATAACATTGTTTTTAAATATGTGAATCATGCATATTTCCAGAAAGGCTGGTTGACTTTAAGAGGATCACAAGATCATGCTGTTAACTTTATGCACAAGCTGACATTGCGGTTATATAAGTGCAGATAATAGTGCTCATGGGAGGTATAATAGTGTTGCATACTTGTGGGATGCATAACAGTGTTGCATACTTCTGCGAGGTATAATAGTGCTGCATACTCATGGGAGGTGTAATAGTGCTGCATACTCATGGGAGGTATAATAGTGCTGCATACTCGTGGGATGTATAATAGTGCTGTATACTCATGAGAGGTATAACAGTGCTGCATACTCGTGGGAGGTATAATAGTGCTACATACTCGTGGGAGGTATAATAGTGCTGTATACTTGTGGGAGGTATAATAGTGCTGTATACTCATGGGAGGTGTAACAGTGCTGCATACTCATAGGAGTTATAATAGTGCGGCATACTCATGGGAGGTGTAATAGTGCTGCATACTCATGGGAGTTATAATAGTGCTGCATACTCATGGGAGGTGTAATAGTGCTGCATACTCATGGGAGTTATAATAGTGCTGCATACTCATGGGAGGTGTAATAGTGCTGCATACTCATGGGAGGTGTAATAGTGCTGCATACTCGTGGGAGGTATAATAGTGCTGTATACTCATGAGAGGTATAATAGTGCTGTATACTCATGGGAGGTATAATGGTGCTGCATACTCATGGGAGGTGTAATAGTGCTGCATACTCATGGGAGGTGTAATAGTGCTGCATGCTCATGGGAGTTGTAATAGTGCTGCATACTCAAGGGAGGTGTAATAGTGCTGCATACTCATGGGAGGTGTAATAGTGCTGCATGCTCATGGGAGGTGTAATAGTGCTGCATACTCATGGGAGGTGTAATAGTGCTGCATACTCATGGGTGGTGTAATAGTGCTGCATACTCATGGGAGGTATAATAGTGTTCCATACTCAAGGGAGGTGTAATAGTGCTGCATACTCATGGGAGTTATAATAGTGCTGTATACTCATGGGAGGTATAATAGTGCTGTATATTCATGGGAGGTATAACAGTGCTGCATACTCGTGGGAGGTATAATAGTGTTGCATACTCATGGGAGGTATAATAGTGCTATATACTCATGGGAGGTATAATAGTGCTGCATACTCATGGGAGGTGTAACAGTGCTGCATACTCATAGGAGTTATAATAGTGCAGCATACTCATGGGAGGTGTAATAGTGCTGCATACTCATGGGAGTTATAATAGTGCTGCATGCTCATGGGAGGTGTAATAGTGCTGCATACTCATGGGAGGTATAATAGTGCTGCATACTCATGGAAGGTGTAATAGTGCTGCATACTCATGGGAGGTGTAATAGTGCTGCATACTCATGGGAGTTATAATAGTGCTGCATACTCATGGGAGGTGTAATAGTGCTGCATACTCATGGGAGGTATAATAGTGCTGCATACACGTGGGAGGTATAATAGTGCTGTATACTCATGGGAGGTTTAACAGTGCTGCATACTCATGGGAGGTATAATAGTGCTACATACTCATGGGAGGTATAATAGTGCTGCCTGCTCGTGGGAGGTGTAATAGTGCTGTATACTCATGGGTGGTATAATAGTGATGCATACTGGTGGGAGGTATAATTGTGCTGCATACTCATGGGAGGTAAACAGTTTCATTAAGCAGCTCAGTGCCTTTTTGACAGATATGGTCTGTGGAACCTGGTGTAGTTCTTAGCTTCACTGCATGGACAGCCAGAAAACCATGCAGGATTCAGAAGGCTTCAGTTTGGGACACTCCAACAATGTCCCCTATACAGGAACTAGAATGCCCCATATGCTAAAAGCCACAAAGTTAGACATTTTTTTGGTTTGAGATGGAAGGTATTTACCAGCAGGCTGTAAGGAGTAATGTTTGGGGCACATAATGGGTTTCTCATGTAATTCCAGTGACATTAAATGCAATTCTTAGAACACTGAGATTGAAAGCGTGAGCGGGTAGATATTACAAGTTGGAGGCTGTGGTATCTCAGACTGCATGACATACTCCACGTTTCAGTGATTTTTAGTATAGTTTATGCAGGTAGAAATGCATTAGTGCACTAATGCCATTATAATACGTTTTGAAATTCACTTAATTTTTGTTAGTCACACTTTATTTGTTGGTATTGTGGGGCTTGCATTTATAGGCCATATTGTTGAATAGGCAGCCCACATATTTCATAAACAACCTAAACACTTCTCATATCCAGGCAGCTTTGCTCAGTAAACTTCTAGTTAAAGCATTAAAAGGAGTCCCTGGTAACAGGTAAGTGCCTGCCTCAGCACTGCAGGACATGAAACAGGAGGTAAAACCTCCTTGGCTAACAGCACAGTTGCTTGGAATACAACAGCTTTTCCAAAGGACAGCATTTTTCCTTTTTCTGATTTGGGTATGCTTACTACATTAATTTTATTTCTACCTTTTAAAGTGTGACCCCACATCTTATAGATCTCCACATAAAACAGAGATCTGGCAATGACGTACAGAATACTTGAATTAATTCTGTGTTGACAATCATTCCTTTATAGTCACATCTGTCTCACTTATCTTCACAACTTATTCAAAATCTTGTACTTGGCTTGCTGTAAATTATTTTTAAATCAGTTCATGCATGAAGCCCATAGCCATCATTTTATACATACTATAATGCTGAACAATTGGTGATGTCACATTTTTCTTGCCCCATTTGTGCTGACCATAAACTGTGACATATATATCGATACATAGATAGAAAGATAGATATAGATATGTATATATGATTTATGATATATGACTGTGGCTAAATTTATAACTTCCTTTTAATGTTTTTGCTCACGGTAAGCAAGGATGGAAGCAACTTTATATGTTTGACACATTGCAAAAAGTAATAATAACAATAAGAGTAGGAGTAGGAGTAAGGAAAAGAATCAGAACAAGAAAGGATTAGAGGCACAGGAAGGGCAGGAGGCAGGGCAGGAGGATGGGAGTGTGGGGTATAGTGCTCATCTATCCTAGAAGATGTAAGGTAGCTTAGTTCTCCACTCGGTGACACCCAGGGGGATCTCTAGGTGATGCTGCCAGTCGAGTGCATGCCAAAGGGTCATTATATCACTGTGTAGCCATGAAGGACAAGGGCAGTCTTGTAACAAAGTTTGTGTGGTTCTCCCCCACAGACTGGCAGCATTATCATCCCTAGGAGGCTGATGAGGGGAAGTTAAGAGCTCCTAGGAGCAGAAGAGACCATCATGTCTGCCTAGATGACAGCCCCATGATCATCTGTCTCCTTATGGGGGATCAAATGGTCTGGTGATGTCTCTTGCCACTCATTAGAAAGAAATGAGCAAGAGACGTCACAGAGAGCTGATGGAAGGCAGACAGAGGGGTTAAAAAGAAGAACAAAAATAATAATGAGGATTATGTCTATATCTATGATTATAACAAATTTATTATATATTTAAGAAAGGTTAATCAGAAATTCACCTTGAAAGTGAAGCTCAAAAGGTGATTCTTGATATACATTTAAAGAACATGTTGTATATTTGCTATAACTTGCAAAATCCAATGATAATTCTTCACAACAAATAGACCTTTAGCTGCCCCAGTGTATTAAACAAGATTGGAGTGCAAAGTGTTTGGCAGTTTTAAAAGCTTTAAAATACTTAGTGCTGCCAGAAAAAGGCCAGAGATGAAGCAAGTCTCTCATTAAGCAACTGATTTAGAAAATTATGAGAAATACATGAAACTGCATAGCAAAAAAAAGTCTGACAGTAGACTGACCACTATGGTAATATGGCTGGCTAAACATTTTTGTGACTCTGTTTGTCTGTCTATCTGTCTATTGTTGATCTCTTGCTCATGTTGACCATCTGTTTCTGTTGACCAGATGATGTCGACCAAACAGGTGTTGACGTCAGAACTAATACATATATATAGATGTATATCTACATATGGCAGTCCTGGCATAAGTCGATAAATCAAAATTGTGGATGGTCAGCCTGCATATTGTCAACCCACATTGGTCAACATTTGCAGATGGCTGACAACTGTGTGAGACTGACGGTCCCCAGGGTGGGGTAAAATGCTCTTTCCCTAGGGATTGTGCCATCCCAGAGTTTGTATTTATAATAAGCAACATGTGTGGAGGGATGCAGCCCTCCACATGAGGGGAGCAGGGGGGCTTGTCTCCCTGCCAGAAAAACTTTATTTTTGTTTACATGATCCAATGATTAACTTTGGAGTATGCAATGTAGAGTGTCATTGGTTTTTGTTGACTTAAGTGTGTCAACATAAAATGCATCAACAATTCTGTGGATCAACTATTACAAGCCGATCCATATATATAAATACATATATATATATATATATATATATATATATATATATATATATATATATATATATATATATATATATATATATGGGTCCAGGGTCTACTTCAGTAGGCTAAAATTACACTTAATCGAAAAGTACTTTACCTAGATGACATCATCATACTTTGAATGAACCAAAGCTTCACATTACTGCATTTTTTTACAGGAATGGAGGCACTTTGCCGACATTCAATGTAAAAACACAGCTTAGTATATCAAACCCACCCAGGTGGGGGCTGCACCCCCCCCGCACCATCCCTAACTAAATATACTAACTCTAGGATCGCTGAGCTATCACACACTAAAGCCCATGGGGCTTTGTTTAACTATTCATTAGAAAGATGGGACACTCAGGAATGCAGCACCCCCCTTATACTGCACTGCAGTGTTAGAAATTGATCTGCTTGGTGTGAGAATAGAACTTAAAGCCTTCTGCACCAAAGGCAAATGTGCTAGTTGTTGTGCCAATGACACTGATGTCAGTGGTTTCTCCACCCCTGATCTACCTGTTAACATTGATGCTAGTATGACATTTTAAGGATTAATCCCTGATGTCTAGCATATCCCCCACCTTCCAATCACCGTTATGATGTCTGTGTCTTAGGGTACCTTACAGATTATTCCTTGTTGGAAAATCACATTTCATTAGCAATGACCCCTTATAAGAAATATTTTTATAACCGACTATTGATAGGCCTATACTTTTTGTTCATCTCGATCCATTCTCCCCACCTAAATTCATGTAACATTGTTGCCATCACAGCTTTTAAAGTATTCCCAAGTGTCTGATGGTTCATCCCCACCCCTGGTCCCTATTGCAAAGTTCATGCCATTATGGCATTTTACAGATGAATCCCTAGTGGTCTAGTCTAGTCTCCCTCCACAAATCTCCATTTTGCTGTCTGTGCCATTATATCATAAGCCCTGGTGTCTAGTGGTTTACCTCCACGATGTTCATGTTTGGAGGCTAAGTAATACTTTCTTGAATCGTTCAGCTGTGTAGTTGCCTTCCTGGAGGTGGGTCTAGGAAGAAAGCACATGGTTAATTAGAATATGTCTCTCCACCCTCAGAATGCCCTTTATGGTGAAGTATGTCTCTGTGTTTGTGGACCATGCAGCACCATGAACATGTGCTTGCTGAATCATTGTTCTAAATCTCAGATATAATTGGTATGTGCATAAGTGGATTTTCATATAGCAAAATAAACAGAGCATTAATTTTAGAAGTCAAAAAGAAAAGAGAAAGGTAATTGTTTAGTTCAATAGTTAACAAATAAGATTAATTTATATTCTGCTGCAGGATATTTGGGTGTTGCAACATCCTCATACAGTCTCCAAAAGGCTTTAATATGGCTTATTTGTGTTTCTTCTTGGCATCATGTGTGTGTTATTAATACCTTTCTATCACATATGAGTCTTAGTATTATTTGATCTATATCTTATTCTGTGAATATGAGTGTTATGAAGATCTTGTTCTGAGCATTTCTGAAGAATAATGCCTTTTAAGCCTTATCAAAAATTGATGAATTTCTATTTTAAACTTAATCTGTTCCATGTTTAAAATTTGTAGACTGTTGGGCAACATTTTGCAGGTACTATTAGTATAATGCCTGCTGACATTTTAATAAATGTTTTCTGACATTGAATAATATGGGACATTTTCATAAGATAAGGTATATTTTTTGCTAAGTTTATTACCTAGGGAAAGTATTATTATAGGTACTACAGTTTATATAATCTTGAACATAGAAAATGAACTGCAGTGTTATTCCTCAGTATATACATGCACAAGCACACACACACACACACACACACACACACACACACACACACACACACACACACACACACACACACACACACACATACATTTTCAACAGTCATCAGACAACAGTATTGATGATTACTAGTTTTGGGCTATCTCTATTTCAGCATAACTCATTTGAGCTAATGTGAGATAGCATGACTGAAAAATAAAGAAAAAGAAAATACTCAGGACCAAAGTAAATATAAATACAATACTACACTATAGTACTTTTTAGATTCTAAAACAGGTAAGTCCAAAAGCTCTGAAAAATTGAAATTCTATGGTTGTAACAAAGAAGTATTCCCCACTCGGGCATAATAGATAAACTCCCAACTAGGCATCAACCTGTATGTTACCAGATGGGTAACTAACTGGCTCACTGATAGAACCCACTCAGTCAAAGTAGGGGAAGCCACTTCTAGTAGTAGACAGGTAATGAGTGGTGCAGCCCAAGGATCAGTCTTGGGGCCTCTACTGCTTGAGATATACTTTTCTGAGGTGCAAGCCAAAACCAGTGATCTGTGGCTGACCAAGTTTGCAGATGACTGCCAGCTGGGTGCTGTCTTAAATTCCCCTAGTGATGTGAACATCCTCCAAGAGGGCCTTACCCAAACTAATGACTAGTGCCAGAAGCATGGCCTCAAACTGAATGCCAAGAAATGCATCATTATCCCCTTTGGGGAAAATGTCATCCCCACTAATTATCAAATTAATAACAAAGTACTAAACATACAATCAGTTGTGAGAGACTTGGGCACCCAGGTTGATAGCAACCTGACTTTTGACTACCACATTGCCTCTGTTGTACGGGAGGCTTTCTATATGGCCCACCTCATAAATAAGGGTATTTCATCCAGGAACAAGGAGGTCATAACATCCCTGTACTCCACCTTTATCAGACCCATTATCGAGTACAATGCCCCCTTCGGCATGTACCTTGCCAAGCACATGCAACAGCTGGAGAGACCACAGAGGTTCCTGACCAGGAAAATCCATGTTCTCAAACACCTATCCTATACAAATAGGCTAAAAGCACTGTCCCTCTACTCAGTCTCATACAGACTGCTCAGAGGTGACGTGTGTCTGGCATATAAGTCCATTTCAGACCCAGCCTTGATGGAGTTGCTGCATATCCATAAAACAAACTCCACTCATGCAACCTGCATGCAAGGCCTTAACCTGGTGCATGACATAAATAGAACTTGTTGGCAGGATAGATTTCTGTCCCAAAGACTCCCCCATCTGTGGAATAGACTCCCTCTCCACATCAAGCAGAATACCTATCTAGCCCTCTTTAAGTGGAACCTGGATGACTGGATGGGAAACAGAAAATATACCCCTGGGATCCCACCTGTGTCCCTGCTGGACAGAGTAAACAGGTGCTGACTTTGAGGGAACATGGGCAAAATTCTTGGCAAGGCTTATAAGGGTCTCTGGGCCAATAGCTTAGTATCATCCTATCAACCTATGAACCTATATTAAATGTGTTTTTTGCAGATGGGTATCTCCCCTGCACATCAGATGTTAATGGCTGCATGTGCCACACTCCCACTACTTACCTATGCTATCCCTGAGATTACTGTACCTCAGAAAAGGTGGAATTCTCTGAAAGTAGGTTTGGATTTGTTATGTAATTCCTATAACTCTGCTCAGTTTTTTGCTGTGTTGAGACTCACTTTATTGGGTCTCAGAGAAATAACAGAATTTCCCAAATATGAGAATATTTTGTCAGTGCAAGAATACTGAGGAAACCGAAATAATACTGTAAAGCAGAGAACAACAAATGATAAGAAAGTGTAAGCAGGATAGTTATTGCTTTGAAATGATAGATTACTGATCCCTCTAAATTCATAGATGAGTTTTTCATATAGCTAGTACATTTATGGTTAACTGTCCTTGAGCAGCAGCCATTTAAAGTGATGCTTATTTTTTTCAAATTATTAATATCCTAAGCTTCACTGCCCTTTAACCTGAACTTTCTTAATATTTTACTAGACTGGATTGGAATAAAAAAAAAAAAAGCTAAACATAGCCGACACACCAAACCAAGTAGTGTTGTAAAAGCAACAAAATAGATTCATAGGTTCATAGGTATATATTTACTTAATGACCATCATAGCCTAGCCAAGCAATCCAACTCCAGGGTGCCCCTATATATTATGAGCATTTATTATCTGGGGGTATGCTAGAAAGTTTTAAGAGGTTAATGGGGGAAAGTTACTTTGGGCATTATTCTCTGCCTCTGTCTATCAGAGACACGGAGGCCAGACTCGGGGGGGGGGGGGTTCCAATTTACTATCTACTGGTCAAGTTAGGGATAGACCCTGTTACACATAGATGGGAGCCTGTTCCAGAGTATGTTAGTTTAAAACCAGCCCTGGAAGCACACCCTTTGAAATAAAATAAAAATATAACAGCATTGAATGGAACCATAAAATAGAAGAAAATGTGAAATAGTTAGCTATAGTGGAATTGAAATAACACCATAACATAACACCATAAAATATAAACAATGTAAACACAGAATATATTATATTATGTTATAATGGTGTATAGACTTCTTTGTTGTTGTTTTTGTTATTATTGTTTTATTTGATTTGATTTTATTTTGTGTTCATCTATTTATATGATGCACATTTAGATATTTTACATCTATATATTGTTTCATGCTTTTGATAATGTTGCTTTTATATTTGTGCACCTACGTATATGTTTCCTCTGTTCGTGCAACATGAAATGTGTTAAATATCTGTAGTCAGTATTTGCTCCACTGCCTAAAGGGTTAATTAAATAATTAGAACTATGCAAATCTGATTGGCCAACATCATTTTAAACTTGTTTAAATTAAACTGACTTTTGAGATCAGAAGCAGCATTTTTTTACATGTGAAAGCGCTTATCTAGTGATTGCACAATAAATTTGTTTATATATTTTTAAGCCTGGTGGTCCTGCCTTGTGTTTCGTTTTGGACTTTTTAGTATTTTCTTGGCTTGGACCTTTGGGTAGCAGGATACTTTTTGTATTCAGGCTACCTTCCTCAAGGTGAGCTGACTAAAAAGGCAGATTTGGGTGCCAAGCCCTTTACAGCTTTACTGCTGAAAGCAATTACAATCCACTGAGACTTTTAAGGATCAATGGTCAGCTTGTGCTGTTCCTTTGCTGGGCAGATAAGTTCCCTTTGGAGAAAAAAAATCCTATTCACAAAATAAAAAAAAATATTGGCAACATGTTTCTATTCAGGGAACTTATTTTAAAGCTAAGAATGTGGTGTTTTAATGGACTGTCATGAGACTGTATTGTACTTTTAAATGGGAAAGCTCCTTTTTCTGTCAGTTTAAAATTTGTTTAAAGTACTTAGAAAAACATTTTTTTTCTGTGGAGAAATTATTTTACTTTTGGGGCTAGCAAACTATTTAAAGTGCTTTTTACTGTGTCTTTCTGTGAAAAAAATGACACTTAATGACATGAAGTTTTTCTACCAGAGCTTGTTTTCCACAGGAAAAAGACACATTTTTGGATTGATCATGGAACAAATTGTCAGTCCCCCTGTCAGTCCTTCTTCCAGCCACAAAAAGAAAAACTTAAGCTAATAGTTAGCTATTAGCTCCTCTACTTTTTTCCTTCCATCTCCCAAAATGTATAAGTTATAGTAATATACCCATATAGCTCAGGCTAGTGCACCAGTGGTCAATATGAAGGACCTCTCCTGTTTGGTATCTACTTCTCTGAAGTACAGGCTAACACAGAAGGCCTCTGGCTAACGAAGTTCACAGATGCCTGCAAACTAGGAGCCATAGTCAAGTCCCCAAATGATGTGGATATCCTACAGAAGGTCCTCGCTGAGACAGATGCCTGGTGTCAGAGCCATGGCCTCAAGCTCAATACCAAAAAGTGCAGTGTCATCCCCTTTGGTAAAACCTTTGTACCCATAGGCAGCAATCTACTTAACACCGAATGTGTGATAAGAGACCTTGGGACCCAGGTAGGCAGTAGTCTCTCCTTTGATAGTTACATCACCACAGTAGTCAGGAAGTCCTTCTACATGGCACACCTCATCATAAAAGGGTTCTCATCCAGGAAAAAAGAGGTCATTGTTCCCCTCTACTCGACAGTCATTAGACACATTATAGAGTACAACGGCCCTTTTGGAATGTACCACACAAGACATCTGCTGCAGCTGGAAAGGCCACAGAAGTACCTCACAAAGAGGATTACTGGCCTCAAACAAATGCCCTACACTGACCGCCTTAAAATACTCCAGCTTTACTCCATAGCATATCGCCTACTCTGAGGTGATCTCTGCCTAACATATAAAACTATGTCAAACCCAGAGCTGTTGGACATGCTACACCTAAAGAAATCCCAATCCCTCCAATCTACATGCTCTGGGGACCTAAACCTTGTCACCACGATAAACAGGACATGCTAGAGGGATAGATTCCTGTCCCAGAGACTTTCCATACTATGAAACAGGCTACCCATCTATGTCAAGCAAAGTTCTTCATTAGCACCCTTCAAGAAAAATCTTGATGAGTGGATGGGAAATAAGAAATACACCCCGGGGATCACGTCTGTGTCTTGACAATGGCACAGGAAAATAACTTTCTTGGGTGGCATAAGCCAGGGAACCTTGTTGGCTAGGCTTACGTAGGCCCTTGGGCCGATAGACTAGTACCTACCTATGAACCTATGAACCTATAATACAGCTGTGTAAGTAAACTTTCCATGACAGTAGATGTTCAAATGATCACTGCTGCAGTAGCTGCTCCCTCCTTCCATCCCCCTTGTTTCTTGGTACGTTGTTGTTACCAGGGTGTAGACTTCTATTTTTTGCTGTTCCTAGCATTGTCCTTTCATGGTTCAGCCTTCTTCTCTGTGTTGGCATGAAAGCTCTGAAGGTTTTGGTACCCAGTCTGTCTTTTTAGTCATCTTCACTTGAGCTGACTAGCTGATTGGGTGAAAGGAAGATGCCCTGAGGCTTTGGAAGCTGCCAGGTGTTATTTCCTTGTAGGATCACTCAGGCTACTGCAGCAGTGATCATTTGAACATCTACTGTTAGATAAGTTTACTTACACAACTGTACTTTCTATAGCTGATAAATTTTAAAATCTAGTATGCGGCTTATTACCAGTTAACTCCCTAATTTCTGCCTTGCAATTAGTGTCACATGTTGCAAATTTTGGGTGAAGAGGAAAACTGCATGAACTAGATTAAGTGAATACTTTTCTTTTGTTTTATCAAAAGAACCCTTAAAAGGGTACTTTCAAATGCAATTTCCTAGTGAAAGACTTTAAACCAATTATAGTTCCCACTTCAGTGGGTTTTAAGCTTCAGATATAGTACTTAGTACATTGTCTAAAAGTCTTGAATACTGAATTCCCCTATTAGTATGAACCCAGAAATGAATGCTAACTTGGTTCCTGTAGGGGAATGAACCCAGGAAAAAGTACTAACATGGGTCCTGCAGGGAGGCAAATTCAAGAGTTTGATGTTGTGGTCTTCAGAGTTTTGATCTTTCGATATTATAGTCTCAGGATTGTGATTGTTATATGTAATAATTTAGATATATAACAAGGGGCACAATGTATTGATACTGCTCAGTAGCAATGATAAGACTGTTTTCAATAATGGGGTATAGCTACATCTTTACACAGCAAGAGGGGGAGCTACATAGTTGATCAGAAAAGTCAAAGATGCATGAATTTGGTTTGTACATATCAGCTGAGTTGTTTTGGTAGATGGAATCCCAGGCATCATGGTATCCATTTTTGCTTGGTAATATGAGTGAGTACATCATGTTCAACCATCTTAAATGTTTCTTAAAAGAAGAAAGCGGACTTGCAGAGATATTATTTTTTATTATTTATTGTATGCTGTTGGGTAATATTTGTGTTTTTGAGCTGCAGTTCACCAACACTTGATTTGCTTCTACCTGCAGGATTGAAAATCACTACCTATTGTGGATTCAGTGAAAATGTTGTGGTTGGGGATATCCTTTTTTACCTAACAAGAGAATCCTGGAGATGGAGTAATCAAGTCTGGAGGGCAGCGGTAGATGGAGAAAGCCCTCCTGCACCTGAAGCATAGGGTAGCATCATTGCCAACAAGCAAAATCTTCTTCTTCTTCTTCTTTCGGCTGCTCCCGTTAGAGATCACCACAGCAGATAAACTGTTTCCATTTCTTCCAGTCCTCTACATCTTGCTCTGTCACACCAACCACCTGCATGTCCTCTCTCACCACATCCATAAACCTTATCTTAGGCCTCCCTCTTTTCCTGTTACCTGACAGCGTCATCTTTAGCATCTTTTTCCCAATATACTCTGCATCCCTCCTCAGCACATGTCCAAACCAATGTAATCTTGCCTCTCTGACTTTGTCGCCAAACCTTCCAACCTGGGCTGACCCTCTAATATACTTATTTCTAATCCTGTCCATCTTCGTCACACCCAGTGCAAATCTTAACATCTTCATCTCTGCCACGTCAAGCTCTGACTGCCTTTTTGTCAATGCCACTGTCTCCAACCCATATAACATAGCTGGTCTCACTACCCTCTTGTAGACCTTCCCTTTCACTCTTACTGGTACTCGTCTGTCACAAATCACTCCTGACACTCTTCTCCACCCACTCCATCCTGCCTGTACTCTCTTCTTCACCTCTCTTCCACACTCACCATTACTCTGAACTGTTGATCCCAAGTACTTAAACTCATTCACCTTAGCCACCTCTACTCCCTGCATTCTCACCATTCCTCTATCCTCCCTCTCATTCACACACACATATTGTGTCTTAGTCCTGCTGACCTTCATTCCTCTTCTCTCTAGAGCATATCTCCACCTCTCCAAGGTCTCTTCCACCTGTTCCGTACTCTCACTATGGATCACAATGTCATCTGCAAACATCATAGTCCACGGGTCTCCTGTCTGATCTCGTCTGTGAACCTGTCCATCACCATTGCAAATAAGAAAGGGCTCAGAGCTGTCCCTTGATGTAATCCCACCTCCACCTTAAACGCATCCATCACTCCCACTGCAGACCTCACCGCTGTCACACTACCCATGTACATATCCTGTACCACTCTTACATACTTCTCTGACACTCCTGACTTCCTCATACAATACCAAAACTCCTCTCTAGGCACCATGTCATATGCTTTCTATAAATCCACAAAGACACAATGCAACTCCTTCTGACCTTCTCTGTACTTCTACATCAACACTCTCAGAGCAAACATCGCATTTGTAGTGCTCTTTCCTGGCATGAAACCATACTGCTAATCACTAATCATAACCTCGCTTCTTAACCTAGCTTCCACTACTCTTTCCCATAACTTCATGCTGTGACTGATCAGTTTAATCCCGCTGTAGTTACTACAGCTCTGCACATCACCCTTATTCTTATAAATCAGTACCAAAAGACTTTTTTACATCCTCTCACTTTCCAAGATTTCATTAAACAATCTAGTTAAAAACTCCACTGCCATGTCACCTAAACACCTCCATGCTTCCACAGGTATGTCATCTGGACCAACAGCCTTTCTGTTCTTCATCCTCTTCATAGCTATCCTTACTTCCTCCTTGCTAATCCACTGCACTTTATGATTCACTATCCGCACATCATCCAACCTTCTCTCCCTCTCATGTCTTCATTCATCAACCCCTCAAAGTACTCTTTCCATCTGCTCAACACACTCTCCTCACTTGTGAGTATGTTTCCCTCATTATCCTTATCACCCTTACCTGCTGTACATCTTTACTAGCTCGGTCCCTCTGTCTAGCCAATTGGTACAGGTCCTTTTCTCCCTCCTTACTGTCTAACCTTTTATACAACTCTTCATACGCCTTATCCTTAGCCTTCGCCACCTCTCTCTTTGCCATGCACCTCATCTCCTTATACTCTTGTCTACTTTCTTCATCTCTTTGACAATCCCACTTCTTCTTCACCAACCTCTTTCTCTGTATACCTTCCTGTACTTCTTCATTCCACCACCAGGTCTCCTTGTCCTCCTTCCTCTTTCCAGATATCACACCAAGCACCTTTCTAGCCATCTCTCTTACTAGCTCTGCTGTAGTTACCCAGCTATTCGGTAACTCTTCATTGCCACCCAGTGCCTGTCATAACTCTTCCCTGAACATCACCTCACAATTACCCCTTTTCAATTTCCACCATTTGATCTTTGGTGCTGCCCTCACACTCATCCTCCTCTTCTTGATCACCAATGTCATCCTACAAACCACCATTCTATGCTGCCTAACTACACTTTCACCTGCCAACACTTTACAGTCTCCAATCTCCTTCAGACTGGCCCTTCTACATAAGATATAATCCATCTGTGTGCATCTTCCTCCACTCTTGTATGTCACCCTATGCTCCTCCCTCTTCTTAAAATATGTATTCATCACAGCCATGTCCATCCTTTTCGCAAAATCCACTACCATCTGACCTTCTGCATTCCTTTGCTTAACAACATACCTGCCCATCACTTCCTCATCCCCTCTGTTCCCTTCACCAACATGCCCATTGAAATCTGCTCCAATCACCAATCTCTCATCTTTGGGTACAGTCATCACCATTTCATCCAACTCACTACAAAATTTTTCTTTTTCATCCATCACACACCCAACTTGTGGAGCATATGCAATAACAACATTCATCATTACACCATCAATTTCCAGCTTCATAAACATCACTCTATCCGACACTCTTTTCACCTCCAAAACACTCTTAGCATACTGTTCCTTCAGTTTAATGCCTACGCCATTTCTCCTACCATCCACACTATGATAAAACAATGTTAAACAACCTCCGATACACCTAGCCTTGCTCCCCTTCCATTTGGTCTCTCGCACACACAATATACCAACCTTCCTTTGGTCCATCATATCAGCTAGCTCTCTCCCTATACCAGTCATACTGCCAACATTCAAAGTTCCGACCCTCACTATCACAGTCCTAGCCTTTACCTGCCTTTGGGCATGCTTTCCCCCCTCTTCTCCTCCTTTGGCCAACAGTAGCCCAATTTCCGCCAGCACCCTGTTGGCCAACAGTACTGGTGGTGGTCATTGTTAACCCAGGCCTCGACCGATGTGGTATGTATTTCTGTACTGTTGTCTGCATGTATGATTTGACAAAATTTTACACCGGATGCCCTTCCTGATGCAACCCTCCCCATTTATCTGGGCTTGGGACTGGCACAAAGAAATGCACTGGCTTGTGCATCCCCAGTGGCTGGGTTTGCCAACAACCAAAATGTTTCCATTTAATTCTAAGTTTTGCTGATACTTGTTTATTGATCTTGTGTTTGCTTGTAAATTGGATGTTACCAATGGTAGTGTACCTGTAAGCTAAAGCAGTTGGAAACATAATTATATATCAAGTAGTTGATATGGAAGCTGTCACAAAACTACATCATCCAATCAGCCTTTTATTTATCTAAAACATATCTATGAAAAGGTATTTAGTTAACACAAAACAGTATACCTAAAACATGACTAAACCAAACTTATCCAAGGTTGTTCTGGAAGGAAGCAAATAATCTTATTTAACTTAGCTTGTGTTTCCTTCCATATCAGCCTAGTAGTATATCATAATGACATCAGTTCTTTTAGTTTACAGGTAGGTCAGTTCTGTGTTTTTCCACAGTACGTGTGTTTTTAGATGTGAAGTCTACATTTATAACAGCAGTTCCCTAAGAACTAATTTTTGTAGCACGTTTTTCAGTAAGTGAAATTTATTACTGATCACTGTTTTGCTGTGGCTATGTCTAGCAAGAAAATACTTTATGAACTAAAACTCTGTGTTCTAGATTTGATGATAATGAGTGTAAATTCTATTTTGGTGCACCACAGGAATAGAGTTATTAATTAATCAGTACTTAGCAGACATATGCTGAGTGAAACTTTTCATGACCTGCTAGTCAATATTAAGTCTAAAAGGTGTGTTCTGGTATGCCTAGCTGGGCTTCTTACCATCTGTGTGAGATTATGTTCACAAATAAATAATAATAATAATAATAATAATAATAATAATAATAATAATAATAATTGGCATCTTTTCCATGATGCCTATCAGCAATCAGCTTTCACTATAAAAATATGGTTACTACCTACCTGTTTTATTTTTCTAGATAGTCATAAACATTAACGGTTGGTCCAATAATTTGGAACAGAATTTACTAACTCTTGTCATTTTGTTTGGCACAGCAAGTAGAATACTGGACTTTGCAAATTCACTACCTCCATCCATCCATCCATCCATCCATCCATCCATCCATCCATCTATTCACAGTCCCTTTTTCCCATTTTTGCACATGGGGTCATGGTGTCACATGGTAGTTTTTATATCAGCATCACTGCAGTACAATGTGGATTGTTAGAAAAAAATGATTCTTAACTAAAGTGATGCATCCATTTACATACTGAAATATGTGGGTGAAGGGGTGAAGGGGAAGTAAAGAGTCCAAGAATGCAGACCAAGAAGAGGTAAGAGGGAAGCAAGTAATGTGACTTTTTTTTTGTTTTGTTTTTTACCAGTTCTAAAGATTTTAAACCTAATTTTGAATTGAGTCTAAGTCAACATGTTAACAGTCAGTTCATTAAACAAAAAAAAATGATCAAATTGAAGCTATTGACAAAAATAGCTCAATGGCAAGATAAATTAAGTTGAAACACCACATCTTGACTTGTTAGAAATCTGATCAGCAAATTACAAAACCCACAAGTAGGCATTTTTGTAAGACACCTTCATGTGGGTAAAGGCAACCGGCAACCATCAAGCTCCCTACTACATATATACTAACCTTTAGATTACACTACCACAGGGGAAGAGGAATTGTTCAATCTGTTTGTAAAGAATTGTTACCCCAGTTGATGAAAGCACTCAATAAAAACAGCACACAACAAATTGTCCAACCAATCACACAGGCCCACAATGAGAGAAAAATGACCATGAAATCTAAATGAATTATGACTTGACAAGAAAATGTCAACACAGTAGGGGTCACTGGGAAGCCATCTTTATTTGTGATGTACATCAGTAAAAAGTAGGCCACTGTTATGAGGAATTTATCATGTTGGTTCAGAGAGAAAAATCTTACTGCTAACCAATGGGAATATGGCACTGTTTCAATTACCTGCACAGGGTGATATTCTTAAACAGTATAGTTTCCCCATCCCTTCATGTGTTTCTTGGCCTGTAATAATGCTGTTCCCATTTATAAGACGAATTTGCTTTTTTGTGCCTGAAGTTTAGCATTAACACAACTGGCTATTTAGGATTTTTTATGTTGGTTGTTTTGAAGGATAAAATACTTGAGAAACAACAATGGGACAACCACAATAAAGCACATATATTTAATAAACAATAAATAGTAAACAGATAAGCACTTTCGAAGATGCCTTCTTCATCAGATCAATAAAAAAATATATAAAATCAGTCTGCATATAAATGCACTTGAAAAAACAATTACATTATTTAAAACTGTTAACCAATTAACATTTTCTAGCCTTTAAAATAGGTTTTAAAGGTATAAAACCATTTAAGCCTGGTGGAACATCAACTCTCAAACCAGCTATCCAGTGGGTTTCTTTAACTTCTGTGGCATTCTTTATATCACCACCTCTAGGTGCCGGAGTGTAAATATCCAAAGCCATAAATTTAAAATCATGCTGTGGAAATTCATTAAAGTGTTGAGCTACTGCACTACTTTGCACATTTCTCCGTATATCACCCATATGCTGTAAAATACATTCCTTTAACATTCTATTGGTTTTACCAACATAAAAAGAAGTGCATTCGGAACAGGTTGCTATATAAATCACATTTTTAGTAGAACAGCATACATAGTGTGAACACTTGTATATCCTTTTAGTAACAGGATGCTCAAACACATTATCAGTCTTAATATACTTGCATTCCTTACATATTTTACATGGATATGTACCTGATTGGCCACTATATAATTTACCTAGGTTAGTCTTATTACCTGGTCCTGGTCTATAACATAACACTCTTTAAGTTACGATTTCTCTTGTAGCTGAAGTTTGGCACATCACCTACTATATTTTTCATCCTGTCATCAGACAGTAATATCTTCTAGTTATTTTGTATTATATTTTTTATATATTTAAAATCAGTACTAAAGGTAAAGGGTATCCTAACCTTACATATATTTCTCTGTCTCATATTAACTGAATATCCAGTATTCTTTAAATACCAAGGTCTACCTTTCCCATCTCTCATGGACTTAACCCTTTCTGATGCTTCCCTAAATTCCCTACTTTTGTAACCATGCTCTAACAAATTATTCTCTGTTATATTTATCTATTGTAAAAAATCACTTTCCTTACTACAAAGTCGGGAAGCTCTCAGAAGCTGATTATCCATGACATTCTTAAAAATATGGTGGGGGTGCATGACTTGTGGTATAACAAAGTGCTTATTTTACCCCCTTCATCCACTTTTAATAAAATATCTAAAAATTCTATAAACTCTACTGATGAATGCACAGTAAATCTTAAAAATGTGGTGGTTGTCTCTAAATAGTTAAGAAAAGCATCCAATTGTTGTGTATCCCCTTTCCACAAAAAAGACATCATCCACATATCTGCGATATAAACCCATATGTGCTACCCATGAATTTTCTTCAGTCAAAATGTGTATCTCCCATTCAGCTAAAACCAAGTTTGCATAGCTGTATTGATTTGATGAAGGAGGCATCTCCAAAAGCACTTATCTGTTTACTGCTTATTGTTTATTAAATATATGTGCTTTGCCGTGGTTGTCCCATTGTTGTTTCTCAAGTATTTTAACCTGCTTTTTTTACATTGGGACTGATTTTCTCCTTGTTGCTGTTTGCCTACTTTGTTCTGAAGGATGCTGAATATGCTTACATGCTGTGTAGTATAGCTTTATCAGTAATTTACTTAGAGCCTGTTTGACCTTAACATACCTTTGGTGTATGTCTTAAATACATAATCTGTCTTGCCCACAAGGAATCATTCTGATTGTGAGCTCCTAAGGAAACAGAAAGCTTGTTGTCTGTATTTTTGGAAAAGGCCATAAAACTTGTTTTGACAAAAGGTGATGCATAGTCGAAGAAGGTGCAGGGATGTTGAGAAAATCATATATGTTTTCTGGGGTTTGAGTCTGCTGGTCATCTTTATTTTGATACTTGCATGTTTCTGAAGTGTAGTCGTTCACCATTTGAATGGAAATGATCCAAGTGGCCAGCAGGATGCAGGTTTTGCAATACCTAATATAATTGATTTTTATTAACCTGAACATTTTCAGCAAAGCATACAGAATAAAAATCCTTTTGCTCTGTCTTCTGCTATCCAATGCATTCCATTAAGTAAAAGTAAAATCTTAAGTCTACAATAAACATTATAAAGCTAAATAATATAATTAGATATTTTCAGGATGCAATGCAGGCCACCAAAGAAAATTACTGGCAGACTGTTAAAAATACAATTATCTCCTATGCAGAAGTGTCAAGCTATGACTTTATGAAACTATACTCTCTCCCAAGTTTGTACGTGCAGGGTAATAAGATCAGGTAGAAAATTTGTGAGAAATCTGAATAATGACTCAAAGGAGGTATTAGCAAACAGCCATGAGAGATAGACTACCTAGGCCTCTAAAGGAAGACTTCTCTATCATGGCATTCATTTTCTAGAAAACTATAATGGAGAGTCAGTTCAGACAGCAACATCATGGTTTTTAGGATGAAGCTTTGTTAAGAACAATATATAGCGAATGAAAGTACAGTGACTGTAGCAACTCTGAAAGTAATTACTCAACCATTGCATTTTGTTATCTGATGGTGATAATTGGATTATCATACTGCCTGATGTCACTGCTGATACTTAAAAAATGTGTTTATAAAACCCTGCCCTCATAATTCATCAAATAACAATGTTAGAGCATATTCTTGTATTTAGGAATTTTAAACATGAGTTATAGTCAACTTCCAGTTTGGATGTTAATGTCTTCTGCCTTTGTTGTTCACCAGGATTTGCAGCAACTCATAATATGCCATTTCAGGTGTTTCACATGAAAGAAGCAGGTCAGTCCAACCCATCAAATATTTGGTAGAAAGTATACTTGATATTTAATGCAATGACGTGCAATGCTTCTAGTGGACATTTTCATATCTGCAAACTACCTTACAAAAGTATAACTGTAGTATTGAAACCTGAAGTGTATGCATGTGCATGTGTGTGTGTGTGTGTGGGGTGGGGGGGGGGGGGGTTACAGGCCATGCTGCCTTTTTTAATTCTGAAGTGGGAGGACAGCCAAATATGATGATTGCAGTTATTCATTCTGGATGGATATTTATTCATAATTTACTGATTTCATTAAATAGGGATATTTTTCAGAAACAACCCAAACAGACAAAAAAACAAATAAAATATTAAGTGTAATGTAGAAGGTTAGTGCAGTAGACTGTAATTGACAGGGAGCCAGGTTCGGAATGTGACATAGGTGATTATTTGAACCTATACATTAATAGAAGTTATTGGCAGGATAGATTTGTGAGACTCCTCCATCTTGGAATAGACTCTCTGTCCATATCAAGCAGAGTACATGTCTATCTTTCTTTAAGAGGAACCTGGATAACTGGATGGGAAACAGAAAATACACCTCTGGGATCTCACCTGTGTCCCTGCTAGACATGGGAAAGAAGTGCTGACTATAAGGGAACATGGTTGAAATTCTTGGCTAGGCTTACAAGGACCTCTGGGCCAATAGATTAGTATCATCCTATGAACCTATGACAGCAATCAGCTGCAGTTTATTGTGAAAAAGTAAAAAATGAGAGGGTTCTTTCCAGGGTACTGGTTTGCAGTTGAATGAGCACAAAACTAGAATATTGAGACAATATGACAACATGTAATTTTTAAAGCACTCTTCCAGTCTGATATTTTTTGCAACATGGGGCTATGACTTGTGAAAGTAACAAGTAAATATTTTATTAAAAATCTGGATATTCCCAAAGATTTCATTGCAAAAACAAGAACACCTAAGATATTCTGGCACATATCCAAAGCAAATGTCTTGCTGTATTACAGTTAAACTTGCCATGTAAGAAAAATGAACCAATAATACTGTTAATGATGTTATTTTTCAGGTGAATTTATAATGCCAGTATCTAATGCATAAACAAACTCAATGAAAGTCTATGAAGGAATGGGAGGAGAGGGCAACATGATTGATTCCTAGCACTTCATGGGTTTATGACGATGTGGTAAAGGAAATGCAAAACTTAATGTTTATAGCATTCCAGTACATTTGTGGGGAATAAGAGAATGAGAGAGCTTTCAACAGCATATACGTAACAGACAATAGTTACAAGCATGATTGATAAAAGGGCAAACTGCATGCAAAATAAAGAAAAATCAGTAGAATGCTGATCATTCTTGCAAGTCTGTGGAATAAGGAACAGTGCAGAAATCCCACTGACAAGTCCCTACTGAAACTTTTTATGCATCAGTTTCAGCTAGTGATGTATACTGTCTTGAAACTGTCACTTTGTAGGGCCCTCATTACATGAGTATAATATTAAGTATTCAAAATGTGAGCGCAAGTAGTAACAAAGAGACTCTGATATAACAGATGACATGTATTCATATGCTTGGAAAAATCCAACAATGATAAGAACAGGCAGGGTAAGTATGTGTTATCTCTCAGGTATGCAATCATCAGATTAGTTTTTAATTTTGGACATCTGAGTAGCATGGTGTTTTCATTACCACCTTTAGGAGGACCAGTGTTTGCATGCAGTGATGATACCAGAGTTACTGTGGGACAGCTTGCGGCTACATTTACTATAGTACTGTAAATTTGTATGATGTTCAAGGTTTCAGGTATGATCTCGTAAGAGGCCTCACTCAAAGATGTATGGCTACAGAACAAAACAAAGTGCTAAGTGTTTAAAATATACTTCATGTTAATGCATGATAAAAATACAGGAGTTTAGAAATAATGTTTGATTTGCATTCACAAGCAAAGTTATCTAGTAGCCTTTTCATTCATTTTTACATCTGAAAGGGGGCTGAGCCAAAAAAATACCTCAGAAGATTGGTGTTAGGATGGAGAAGCAAGGCTTTCACATAAGTTGAATTGGATAATGAGGCAAGTGGTGGATTCAGTTCCTGCCAGTCATTCAAGAGACGATGCAAAATGGTGAAATAAACATGTTCAATCCTAACATGTATTGTATGTGTAAGGGCTAAGTAAGGACTAATGACTTGGAGAAAGTGCCTTCTTTTCATTTTCAGATCAGTATTTTAAATGACTTTGATGTTATAAGGCAGTGATGAGACAATGCTAATTTAGAATGGTGCAGACAAATGTAAAAAGATTATGGGAGATGCTAATGATGACAATGTTACTGGCCACTTAAGAAAAGTGAGAATACATGTCTCTGAAAGACAGTAGAGAGGTGCCTTAAACATCCTCCAAATATAAAAATGCAAAACTTCACATGCACGTGTGCGCACGCACACACACACACACACACACACACACACACACACACACACACACACACACACACACACACACACACACACACACACACACATGCAATCAAGGCTTCAAAGAATGGTTATTGAGTACAAGTGGATTACTCATTTGAGGGCTGATAAGGTTCTTGGCTTTAATGAAGATTAATCCTTAAAATCTGTCCTTATAAAGTGTTTGAAGATGTTGATATGAAAAGATCTTATTATATTCTAAGCCAATGAAGCATTTATGCATTGTTACCTGTCATTTTGTTGCACCAACAAAAACATTTTTCTTTCCTTTTTACTGTAGATGTTACTATTATATATTTGCTTTTGGTTATAAATTTAGGATGGTTGAGAATGAATCTGAACATTTGTGGAAAGCATTATAAAACACCAAAGTTGTGTTACTTCCCATTTTTTATTTTATTGGTTAAAGTACATCATAGCTCTCAACCTTCCATCTCCAAAATGAGGAATACCAGCCCTCATAATGTGGAACAAATGGGCAAAATGTGGAACACATGCTAATGGCTTACAAACAACTTCAACTAGGAAGGCCATAGGATGGTTAAAATATGTTGGTTTTACTTATAAAAAATATATTTCGGGCGGCGCAGTGGTGCAGTGGTTAATGCTGTTGTCTCACAGTAAAAGGTTCTCCGGTTTGATTCTCAGCTGGGTTGCCTTCTGTGTGGAGTTTGCATGTTCTCCCTGCATTTGTGTGGGTTTCCTCCCACATTTTAAAAGACATGCTGCTCGAGCATTTCTCCCTGGGCCTCTGCTGAAAACAGGATCTGTGGAACCTAGTTGAACTTTCCCGGTCAACAAATGTTAAACGAATAAACATTTTAATGAATGAATATGATTAATTTCTACTTACCATGGATTTCACTTAAAAAAATTCCTAACACTGAATTTGTGACAGAGTCTTTCAATGTGGAACTTTGAGAAACATGAACTTTTTAAGACCCCAAATGAGGTACATTCCTCATAATTAGGTACACTTGAGAAGTATGAAGTGCATTCAGATGTAGTACTAAACCCACCAGATGTTCTTAGCATTTTACTGCAATTGATTTTGCATGGTTTCATCCATCTGTTCATTCCTTCTATATGTTTTGTGGATTAAAAGAACCCAACCACTTTTAACAAAGCAATATTTTCTACGCCTTTTTCTCCAACCAGTCTAGAACTGAACTTTGTAAATATCCCTGTGGGAGGTTTTAGAACATATATCATCTCCCATCCCATTCCATATTAATTAAAAATGTGTATGTGTGCGGTGTGTGCATGTGTATATATGTATGTGTGAATTCTGAATTATGTTTGAAGGAGTCTGTGTGCTGATAAGTTGTGAAAGGCAAACAGTTTGGGTAAAGAAAGCGTTTCTGAAATAAGAGATGGGTGTATTGTGTTTGCCCAGAACATCTATTTTTGAAATCTTGAAAATACTGTGTTTTGAAGTTTGACAGTAAGCATGTGCTTCCTTGATTGGACTGTGATACAAAAAAAATCTTGCAAACCAAAATCTTCTTGTAATGTTAAAAAGAGCTAACACTGTTATTTTAAAATCTACAATAATGTGGATGGTAACTGTTGCCATTGCCACCTGCACGAACAGTTATGTAAAGCTAGTTGCTGGACTTGATATTTTAAAGTTGAACTAAGCCACTTAAGTCTGTGTTTGCCTTGATGCCTTAAAGGTAAAATTTCAGTCTGTGGAACAATGAATTGCTACTGGAAAATGTTCTGTGCCAGAATTTCTTGGGAAAGCTCTACTGGAATTTTGAAAAACTTTGAGGGGGATTCAGTAAAGCCTACATAGTCATTTTTCACCATGTCCATGTTGTGGCATGATGCGCACATGGATGCGAATACTTTTAGGTTCAGTAAACTCCGGGTAGCTGTGCGTACTCACAAACAAACAAGGTAAATACTGTGGCATGCTCATTACAGCATAAGTAGCTGAAATGTATGCTAATCAATAAAACCAAGCTGCCATGTAGACTCAGTGCTGGTGTTCCCAGTATTCGAAAACTTTTCAAATACAGCCATGGAAAGGAGTCTGCATATACAGAATAGCAAGTAAACATTGTTAGATTTGTGCAGAACTGACCTTAACATGTGACAGCAGACACATAATTCCAGTTCTATACAGAGTGAATGCAACAAAATGAGAGTAATAATAGCCACGTATCCTTTTTAAGTGCCATGACATAAATGCAGCTTCACTCCCTCAGCCCAAATGAAGAATACACTTGTAACTAATACAGACAGTTAAAAGTGTAACTCCCATGAAACAGACTATTCATAGCAGCATGTAAGCATATGCAGAATGTAGTTGATGAAATACAAGCATATTTTCAAAAAAACATTAATGCTCTGTGCAGATAAATGGCAAAGTAATATCCTCCCTTTTGTGTTTAGCATTCGGCTCTTCACTTTCCCTGCCAACTGTATAGATTTAAGGCTGTCAGCAGGGTGAAGATGCAAATGAAATTTGAACTCATAATTGCTGAATCCCGATAATTTGGAACCATGAAGGGATGTTCACATCATGTAGGCACTCCCGCAGTGTTCGTCACTCCCTCATTGTTCAACTTACAGAGGTGTACATGTAGGTCTGTGAAAGGTGAAAATGTACATTAGCAGTGCACAATTTACAAGTTCTGTTTCATTAAGATGCAACCTCTTCTTCATTTGTTGGCAGAACATGTCATCTCTATCTGGTTTGAATACTTTTTTTATTATTTTTGTTATTGTTTGCACAATACACCTCTTAGCGCAATCACAGAAGACCGAGGAATGAATGGCAGGTTTCCCAGTGATTATCATGTAACCATTCCTGTGGCAGCATGTATATGTGTGGGGCTGGAGTATAAATGGCCCTGCATTCTAGAACATGGTGTGCAACCTTTCCTTTCCTTTTTGTGCTCCTTGTTTGCGTAATATCACAGGAATGGAGGAACGTAATACTGAGTTTGCATTTGTTTACCTTATTTAAGCAGAGGAGTGTGAAGGTGTGTGGAAGTGTGCATAGCTCACTAAAGAGCAAGCAGTAGGCATGTTTAATAGATGCTAATTACAGCATAAGCAGGTAAATTGCATGTTAATAAACCAATCCAAAATGGTGGAGCTGTTCAACAAGCTATAATGCATATATATATATATATATATATATATATATATATATATATATATATACTGGCTTTTCCTGTATACTTCAATACTATTGGTGTAGAGACAGAGGAAATCTACAGGGATACAATGCTAGCAGTGCTGCTGCTTTTTTCCATCTGTATGTGCTACAGGCTGAAGCCAATGGTGCTACTGCTGGTGACAATAAGCCTAGGCCAAGAAGAAGAAGGGTTTTCATGCCCGGGTAACTTTTCAGATGTTATATGACCTGGAGATTGTAGTTCACCACAGGGTGGACAGAGACACACTAGAAGAACTCTTTGACCTCTGCCACCCTCATCTCAGAGCCAGAGCCAATCCTAGTGGAAACTAAAGTATGTGTAGCCCTTAGAATCTTAGCTACAGGTACTTTTCAAAAAACATCTGGGGACATGATAGGTGTGTCACAGGCATCAGCATTCAAGATCCTCCACCAATTCCTGGATATTATGCTAATACATGCCAGTGAGCACATTTGTTTTCGCCATAGTTCTTAGGAGAGGGCCAGAAATATGCAACAGTTCTACCAGGTAGTGCATTACCCTGACATACTGAGTGCCACAGATTGCACTCATGTGCAAATTAAGGCACCACCTGGTGAGCACGATAGAATCTACATTAACCACAAGGGATACCACTCCATCAAGGGCCAAGTCATGTGTAATGTCCAGGGAATTATCTTGACTGTGTGTGCTGGCAACCCTGGCAGTTATCGTGATTCCCATATCAGGAACACATCAAAGCTGTACCAGATGTTTGCTAGGAGGGACATCCCACAGGGCCATTTCCTGGGGAATTCTGGCAGTGCCCTGGAACTGTGGATGATGTCACCCATCAGAACTGCACACACAGCCATGGAAGAATGCCATAATGAGGCACACCCTCAAACCATAAACATCATAGAGCATGTGTTTGGGCTGTTCAAGTTATGGTTCTGGTTCCTAGTTACATCTGGTGGAGCCCTGTAGTATAATCCATGCACATGTACACACATCTTTAAAGTATGTGTTATGCTACACAATCTAATCCTGCGGAAATAGCTGCAGTAGGATCAGCAAGGGGAAGGAGCACATATCCCCCCACCAATGCCTAAGTCACCACAGCCACAGTCAGAGGAGGATTCACAGGGGGAACGTAGGCATGCTCAGTATGCCCTTGTTTTGATTGAGAGACAATGCATAGCACATTCACTGACCACCTAGGACCCTAATAACTTTTTTCTACTCACATACATATAGTCAAATTGATGCCAGGCAACTCACACAACCTTTACCTCCTCATGTATTGGCTGTGTACTGCTTGCAACAGACAGAGTCAGCCCTGAACTAAAACTGAGTCAACTGCTGCATTTGCAAGGTAAGTCCTGAACCTAGAGTGTATTCTTTCATAATATTATGGCATATCCCTGTATTTCTTAACTTGGTATAGTAATCGAATAAATAGTGGTGGATTTGTGCAGAAAGTATCTTAACATGTGACAGCAGAGACTTATTTTACTTATATGTTTCCAAAATAATACAGAACCACACACATCCTGTGCATGGACTGTTTAAGCATCTGACATTGGGCAGGAGATATTGCGGCATCTGCTGCAGGACTACAATATCTGAACTCAGGCACTAGTCTCAGGGGCATGGACACATAAGTCAATTTTTATTTATGTGTGCAATATATACTTACATATATTCCAAGTAAGTGCAATATTTATTTATTATATCCAGAGTCAGTATTAGTTAACTCACTCAAGTGCAATATTAGACAAATAACTTAGGCATTTCAAAAGTTGTTTTGTTTTACTTTAACAAGGGTAGTTAATTTAATTCAGGGGAGGGTATTCTTTTCATATGTGAGTATTAGTAAATGTCTCTGCTCTTTCTTGCATGTACTGGGAGTAGTATTGTATTTGTTAATTATGTTTATTCCTTTACTTGTATGTGTTGTTTCACTTTCCTATGAAATCTCAGGAATTGACCTGATGTACCAAATTTCATTTAGGCTACATGTGTGTAGTTCTAAATGACTAAAAAGTTTACTTTTACTTTCATTAGTGAGTTATAGGCCTCGGGCATCAAAGATTCACACAGTCATACCTCTCAAAATTACTGATGATCACTGCATGGCCTCAGTTTAGCACCATACCTTTGTACTGGTAAATCATTAAAGATAGAAGTTAGAAAGTAATGATACACATTGCAGTGTCTGACTTCACATCCTTTCCCAAGATCAAACAATAGGCAGAATGCAGAACAAGGGCAGTAACAAGATCATAATATCCTTGTTTCTGCCATAGCAGTCACTCACCTTTGCTCCTCCAGAAAATAACAGGTTATGCTTGTTTGTGCCATAACAGTAACTGAGATTTGTCCTCCTCCCCCCAAAAAAGCAGTGTTCCCTTGTTTGGGCCATAACAGTAACATACCTTTGCTTTCCCCCAAAGAACAGTATATGCTTGTTTGTGACATCCAACCTGACCTTCAGTTGCTGGCAACTACATATAATAATATTCACAGTTAATATCCTCACACATCTTAAGGCCAATGTTATGGAATGGTTACACACTGCATGTCTCACACTACTGTCAGATAAGTGAAGAATTACCAAGAAACAGAAATGTAAGATAGAGCTGTATATTTGAAAGCATAATCATAACAGGTTGTGTGATCACTAAGTGCACTACATCAAAATATAATAAAGATAATTAAATGTACAAATAACACAAGATGGTTTGATAGCAGTATATATTCTGTTGCAGTTGGTTGTGTGAAGAATAACTTCAGTTCTTAGCAACAAAGCAGTTTGTGTGGTAAAGAGGAATAAGGCATCCATCATGTTTTTTGAAACTGCACTGATGTGACATTTCAAATCCCAGATTATGTAGAAATATCTGTTGTGTACTATCATTTTCTGCTGTGTATGTGATACATTGCTTTTCCGCATTTCCCGTATGTCTCCTTTTTTTTTTCTTGTCTTATTTTTCTTGTTTTTAATTCCACTTTTTGTGGAATGTGCCAATGTATCACACATAGTGGAACCTGAGAACAAATACATTTCAGGTTTGGCTGTGCTTATCTTGTTTGTGTGAAGCGTGGCATTGCAGAAACAGGAAAAAACAGACCACCTACGAAGCAGACAGCCAAATAAAGAAACTGGATGCATTCAAATAATATTCTTGAGCATCGTAAAAACCTGGCCTGGAATACAGATGGTACTGGATTCCAGTACAGAATGTGCACCCTTTGTTTTACTGCTGTGACATTGCAGTGTACAGCAATGAAGTGCAACATAGACAACTGTTTCCTCACCCTCCTTGTGGCAAAAGGTGTTAAGTGTAGGACTATGATATACATGGTCCTGGGTTCAAATACTGCAAATTTCATGTACTATTACTTTTATTGATTTAGTAATCTGTGTATTATCACATTTATAATCAAATGTATGACTGAGGCATACTGTGTACTGTAGTCCTGTAAAGGTATTTTTGCTATGTGGATCAGCATGGCCTTCACTTTTGCCATCACAACCCACACAACTGCCTGTACATGCAATAATACTGAAATCGCATTGGTTGCCACTGTTGCATTCTGCTTAGCATCACGCAAATGCGGTGCTGATAACCAGCAGGTATATGTTAAGATACTCAATACAGTCAGGCTTTAGCAATGTGGCTCACATTTGGTCACTGCTTACCTACATGCAAACACGTGTCTCATATGTGTATGCACTTTACTAACTGTCACACAAACCCACTGCTTACCACACTATGGAAATGTTTACATTATGTTGTATTATGGCTGTTTGCTGTCCATTTCCTGTGTATGACATGAAATTACATGTGTAAACATTACAAACTGAGGGCCCTATCTGACAATATGTTACATATTTACAATACATCCATCTGTTGCCACTGCCAAAGCACTGCAACCCTGGTGTCTCAGTACTTTTTCTACACATATATCAACCACAGTACAAAAAGTAACATCAGATGTGTGCTATGCAATGCACATCAATATGGTAACATGCAGAACTACAACTATTGACCCATATGCCTAAAAACACTTATCTCCAATGCTAAGGAAGGAATCAGCATAGAACACATCCACAGGGACATAAGTGACCTTCAGCACACCTGACACTACCCATTTTGTTTTTGCCAAGGGTACATCTTGCTTACTGAATCTTGTGGACTTCTTGGTACCCCACAGATCTGGCTGAGGGATAAGAGGACATACCAGCTATGTTGACTTATCAAAGGCTTTTTACACTATCCTCATTCATGTGTCATAGTGAAGATCTCCCATGTGGGAATTAAGCCATACAATTGTACAGGATTGGCAACTGGCTCACTGACATAATGCACTTTCTCAAAGATGGGGACTACACCTCCACCAGTAGCCAATTATCATTAGAATACCACAAGGATCTGTGCTGGGCCCTCAACTGTTTGCAAACTATTTCCCTGAAGTGCAGGCAATGGTAGATGGCCAGTGGTTTACCAAGTTTACAGATGACAGGTAAATGGATTCACTAATATAGAGTCTCCCAATGATGGTACATATTGTGGAAGGCAGTGCCTCATACAAATGATTGGTGCCAAATCTGTGGACTGAACCTTAAAGCATACAATGTCTCATTGTTCCCTTTGGCAATGAAGTATCCTGATAATTATGATATACATAGCAAAACTCTAAGCTCAAACATAGTGTTGTGAGACTTAGAAACACATGTTGCTAGCAATCTACACTTTCTTCACTATGTGACCATAGTGGTGATACACACATTCTGCATCGTGCACATCATACATATTGAGATAACATCTAAGACCAGGGTGGTCATACCTTTGCTGTACTCTACCCTTATCAGACCACTAATTGATTGCAGTGCTCCCTTCTCTCTGTACCTCACAAGACACCTGCAGCAATTGGAGAAATCCCAGGATTCTGCATGGAAGACTCCAGGGCCTCCAAATATGACATACATGGAAAGACTGAAAGACCTGTCAGTGTGCTCTGTATCATGTAGGCTACTGAGCAGTGACCAATGCCTGACCTACAGAGCAGTCCCAGACTATGCCCTAGTGGAGATGATGCACATCTGCAAATCAAATGGGACAAGAATAACTTGAACCAGGGTTCTCAACCTAGCGTGTTACATAAACAGAACATGCTGGGGAGAGAGATATATTGCCCAATGACTGAAACTACTCTAATAGGCTCCCACTATATTTGAATCATGTGCTCCTCAATGCCTCTGTTTAAGCACAACCTTGAGTAGTGGCTGAGTGATTGCAAAGTCACCTATGGGGTGGCACATCTGTCCCTCATGGACAGGGCCAGTTGGTGTTGCTCTCAAAATTCTTCTGCTAACATCCATCCAACTATGCTTAATAAGGGTATTTGTGTTTTTACATAGCTAGGCATTTAAACATTGTAGGACCATTAGGCTAGTAGCCTCCTATGTACATATGAAGCTATGAGCCTATGCAGGTCTCCCAACATTTTGTCTCCCACATGGAGAGCTGATGTTATCTACTATAAGTTCACCCACAGTCTTGTAAAAGTAAGACTTTTACTGTGGCATTTGTGTAATGTACTGTGTTCTGTAGTCTGTGTAATTAGATAAGCAGGGGTTCTGTTCTCACTGCAGTTGACTGTGTATGTCTAGTCAGCAGAATAGAAGTGGTATCCTACAGTTACTTCTTCAGTGACGTGAATTGTTGGTATTCTGATACTTGAACACGCTTACACATCCATTTCATACAGCCTTCCCAACCTGTCTCCCACATGGCCTGGTGATGTCATCTACTATAAGTTCACCTGCACTCCTGTGTAAATCAGACTTGTGTCATGGTGCTTGCATTAAGTACCGTGTTCTGTAGTCTGTGCACTTAAATAGGTAGGGATTATATTATCACTGCAGTCAACTGGGTGTGTGTCTGTGAACTGTTACTTGATATGGCCAAGAGCATTTTACACCAGCATGTGGGACACTTATCTTGTCATTAACAGACATTGCTGATGTCATCAGGCATAAAGTGTTGCCTGATATACTCTAAGTCAGAGTTGAACTGTGGTGCTTGTGTAAAGAGGTTCTATTTTCACTGTGGTCAAGTGTGTGTGTGTGTGTGTGTGTGTGTGTGTGTGTGTGTGTGTGTGTGTGTGTGTGTGTGTGTGTGTGTGTGTGTGTGTGTGTGTGTGTGTGTGTGTGTGTGTGTGTGTGTTTTCATGCTTAACATTACAGAGACCCTTTTACACCAGCATTATTTTATTTATTTATTTACTGAAATTTGTTGACCGGGTTAGTCCAACTGGGATTTTGTCCCATTTTCAGTGGAGGCCCGAGGAGAAAAGCTCCAGATAGTACAATAAAAAAAAAAACTACAGTAGTATACAAGCACAGCAAACAATAGAAATAAAACTAGTCATTACAGTAATAAAACAATAAACAAAACAACATTAACAATAATTAAATGACAGCACAAGGGTTTTTTTTTTTTTTGATGCTATGTAACTGAACTAGTGGGGATAGAGTTCAGAAGTATGACAAGGATAGATGGAGTGATTCCAATGTGGGTGTAGGAGAGAATTATGTAGGGTCATAGCAGGGGCAAATTCTGGAATTGAGTAAATGAGTCTTTAGCTTTCTTTTAAATAGTGGGGTGTGAGAGACTGAGTGAAAGTCAAGGGTTAGTTTGTTCCAGGCTTGGGCCACAGATTGTTTGTAGATTAGCTTACCTACTGACTTATTTGGGTGGTAAATATCAAGCAATTGTTGATTAGAGGTGCAGAGGGGTCGAGATGGGGTGTAGCTAGAGACAAGGAGAAATAAGGATGGACAGTAGAATGGTTTAAAGAGCATAGAGTGCAACATGTGAAATTGATAGAGATGTAGTAGTTGTGGGAGTTCTAGCCATTGTAGAGACTTCAAAGCAATACAGTGGTGTGTGTTGTTTGAGGAGTTGGTGATGAATCTGGCTACTTTGTGGTAGGATTGTTGGAGTTTATTGAGGGGAGTTTTTTGGATATTTGTGAGAACTGGAGCAGCATAGAGGAGTGAGGTGAGGAGGAGTGCTTGTCCTAGGGTGAGTCTAGCTTCAGGACTGAGATATTTTTTGTTTCGGTATAATAGACCTAATTTCTGATGTGTTTTCTTTATACACTGCTGTATGTGTTGATTAAATTTTAATTAGTTGTCAATAATGACTCCAAGGAGTTTTGTGTGGGTGTCAGGTAGGATAGCTGTGTTATTGCAAGACTTAATGGCAAAAGAGGACTTATGATGATTAAGAGAGTGGGGTAGGAAGAGTAAGAGTTTGCTTTTAGTAGGACTGAGAATCAGTAAGTTCTCTGAAAGCCATTGTTCAGTGGAAAGTAGAGCTGTTTGGGTTAGGGAGTGTAGGTCAGAGATGTTGTTGGCTGTAGAAATGATTGTGGAGTCGTCTGCATATTGTATAAGTGAGGACTGATGGCATGAGATGAAAAGGTCGTTGGTGAAGATGTTGAATAAGAGGGGACCCAAGATGGAACCTTGTGGAACACCAGTAGAGAGAGGTAAGAAAGGAGAAGGGGAAGAGAACCATTTAACTGATTGTTTGCGTTCAGACAGATAGCTAGCAAACCAGTTGAGGGTGGAGGTGGAGAGGTGAAAGTTAGTGAGCTTAGATAGTAGTAGTGGATGAGACACTGTATCAAAAGCTTTGGAGAGGTCAAGAAAGAGACAGGAAGTAAGTTTATTGTTGTCCAGAGATTCTGCAATGGTGTGAGTGAAGGAGAGTAGAGCAGTAGTTGTGCTGTGACAGGGGCAAAAGCCATGTTGGGTAGGGGTGAGTAAGTTTTGATTGAGAAGGTGATCCATAAGTTGAGTGTGGATGCATTTTTCTAGTATCTTAGATAGTGGGGACAGAATGGCAATGGGTCGGTAGTTTGAAGGGTCAGTGGAGTTACCTCCTTTGTGGAGAGGGTTAGTGTAGAAGGATTTCCAAAGGGTAGGAACAGTAGATTCTTGCATAGATCTATTTATTAATATTGTTACTGGGTGGGCAATAGAGTCAGCTGCGAGTTTAAGGAAGGTTGGAGGTAATTTGTCATTGGAAGGGGAGCATGGTTTGAGTTTGAGCAGTAGAGATTTGATGTAGGAAATAGGCACAGGCTTGACATAAAAGGGTGAAGTGCTGGGGGTGGGTGAGGGGACAGGTACTGAGGGAGAGGTAGGTTGAGAGGGTAGGAGATTTTGTGTGGAGGAGATAAAATGTGAATTAAGTAGGGTAGCTGTTTCCTCAGGAGTTGTGTTTGGGTAGGGTGAGGGGTTAGAGGGATTACAAGGGTAGAGGATGCTGTTGAGTGTTGTCCAGAATTTACAAGGGTTTGACTTATATTTGTTCTGGCCTGAGCTATAAAATGACTTCTTGTTTATTATTACCTGTTTTTTGGCAAGATTGTGTAGTTGTTTGTATTTGAGTAGAAGAGGTGTTTGTTTAGATTTGCTCCAGGCTTTCAAGAAACTGTCTTTGTTTCATGATGGACTTAGTTTCTTTTAAAAGCCAGGGAGCATGATTGGATTTCACTCAAATCTTCCTAGAGGGAGCTAGGGAGTCCAGAGTATTTAGGAAAATGTTGTTAAAAGTGTTAACAAAATCATTTAGAGGGAGTTGTTTAAGGATGGACCAGTCAATGTTTTGTAGTATAGAGTTAAACTGTAAAGGATTAAACGTAGATAGTTTTCTGCAGTCTTTGAAAAGGTGGGGTTTAAGTGTGTCAGTGTTGTATCTTAGAATGGAGGTAGGGAGATGGTCACTAAATGAGTCTGATAAGGTTGTGGGCTGGTGGTAGTGATGTGGGTGTTGATGAGAATCCAGTCTATTATAGAGCTGGAGGCTGAGGCTTTGTGGAAGCGAGTTGGGGTGGAAATGAGTTGGTGGAAACCATGAAGGTGAATGCTATGTAAGGGAGAGTCAGTAGATAGTTTTGCCCAGTCTATATTGACGTCACCAAGAATGAGTGTTTCACAGGGTATGTTGAGGGTGAACCAGGATAAGATGTTTTCCAGTATGGGTATATTGTTTCCAGGAGGAATATAAATGGAAGCTACAGCTAGTTTTTTGTGTGCGTTCAGATGGATATTTAGGATGAGAAGTTCAGCAGGGTGGAAGCTGGGAATAGATGTGGGGTAAGGTGATAGGTTAAGGGTGTTAGAGTAGAGGATGGCTACGCCACAACCTTTCTTTGAAGGTCTGTCAGAGCGGTAGATGTTATAGCCAGGAGGGAGAATTTCACTGTTACAGATATGTGGCTTGAGCCATGTTTCAGATATGGATAGGATGTCAGGGGGTTTGAAAGCAATCCATGAGTGTAGCTCAGTAGTTTTATTGGCTAAGCTTTGAATATTCAGTGAATAGAAGGTTAGGTGTTAACATGGAGGTGAGTTATGACATAGGGGTTGTGTGTTTGGTAAGTTTTTGGAAGAGACTTCTGGAAGGGGGTAGATAAGTTAGATATGGGAGATGGGGAGAGGGGAGGTGTAAAGGGGCCTGGGTTTGGGTGGATGTCCCCAGAGGAGAGTAGGTCTTTTGTGAGAAGAGTAATAGATGTGAAAGGTTGATAGTATTTGGGCGGTTTAGGTTTAATCTTATTAGATGGTTTGAGAATGTGTAGTATGTGTCTTTTATATAGAGTTGAGGTAGAAGTGTTAAATAGGTGTGGAGAAATGGTGAAGGAAGAAGGAGTAGGAAAGCTGTAGATTGAGTGAGAAGGAGAACAGAGGAATGGATATTGTGAGGTGGTAGTGATAGGAGGTAGAAATATAGAGTAGAGTGAGTAGTGTTGCAGATATAAGTAGATGCAGCATGATGAGTAGTTTGGATTGGGTGTGAAGAGAGGAAGTTTGGAAAGGAAGTTAATTTGGATTGGGTGTGGGGAGAGGAAGTTAGGAGTGGAATGTGGGAGTGGGGATAAGCAGGAAGTGGAATAGTAGTGGGTGGCTTGGCAGGAAGGGGAGGGATGGTTAAGTATAAAGGAAACCTTTATATGAGACACTATTATCAACATATTCTCCTCCCGAGACACTGCTGATGTAATCGGCTACAAAGTGTTGTCTGACACACTCCAAGTTGGAGTTGAGCTGTGACGTTTGTGTAAAGCACTGTGTTCTGTAGTCTGTGTACTTAGACAGGTAGGGGTTCTATTCTGCGGTTAGCTGGGTATGTGTGCATGTCTCTGTGAGTTGTTGCTTGACATTACTGAAAGCATTTTACACCACCACATGGGACACTTATTTTGGCCTCAACAGACTCTGCTGATGTAATCAGCTATATAATAGTCTTTGATATGCAGTAATCCCACCAGGGCATGGTCAGAAAGTGGTCTGAAGGCCCAGCAGACATGACTTCATCCTAATACGAGACAAACTACAATGACATGATTTTTAATCTATCCACATACATCATGGGATGGTTTGTAGCCTCTGTGTGATGTTGATGACAAAGGCCTGTGGTCTCTCCAAAGACACTTTCTATATCTAAGCCGACACACCCAGTGGAAGTAAGGCAGCCTGCACTGCTGTTGTGGTTTCCTCCTCCCAATCAGTAATTGCTCACAGCTGCAATCCATTAATAATCTATACCATATAAAAAGGCAACTCTATAGCTAGGAAAACTGATGTTGAGGAAATTTCTATATGTTTGGAACAGTGAGAGAAGACATTTTCATTAGGATATCTGTATAGATGAGTACTGAATCTCAGAAGCTATGGTTCCTGTCTGTCACTTACATACTGCATATGGTGGAATGTATTTAACAATAATGTGAAACAGCCTTTTGCACTGTTATCTGTGTGTATAAATTAGAAGTTTACTAATGGAATGGCCATATTTGTTAAGCCATTTCAGCAATAGACATATGATCTTGTGAGGATTGTGAAATAAGAAACTGCAATGTGAATGATTACTTTCTAACATGTCTCTTACAGGATTTTCCAGTTCAAATGTATGGTGCACATCACAGGTCATGGCATGATATTCCGAGCTTAGGACTGTATGACATCACAGCATTTTCTTTTCCCTTTCTTCAGTTTTCTTCATATAAATATCTTTTTTTTTTTTGTTTTGCCACTGTTTGTGCAATGTGCTGCATAGCGCAAACACTGGAACTAGAGAACCTGGACCACCCAGGAATCAGACCGCCCAAAATGGAAAATATACTGTGTACTATATTTCTGTCTGTGTATGCCTGCTATGTGGACTGGCATGGCCTTCACATTTGCCTAAAACACATATACAAAGGTCTGCACATCAAATAACCCTGAAATTGCATTGCTTGCCAATTTGCAGCATGCATACCATTACTCACTGCTGAGCACTGTTTTTGCATGATGGCAAACAACTTGCAATATCTCCAAACAATGTGAACACCCCCAGTAAGCTCAATAACTGCAATTGGTAGGAAACCATCATTCTACATTGGTCATGATTTGTGTTAGGCATGGAAGGTGTTTGTGGAGAGGGAGTGAGATGTTATGCTCAAAGATGGGGGTTTCTGGAGTCCAAAGTGTTTTCTGAACTCCTACTAAAGAAACATGGGCACAGGCTATTGCAGAAAGACTATTCCAGCTCAAACTACAAGTTAGAAGAATGGGGTAGTCTTGCTCAGGCTGTGCCCCGTAATACCAGTATCCACCACACTCATGAGCAATGTAGACAGCACTATATTGACCTCAAGATGAGGAAGAGGGATACTCTCGATCATTGGATTGAGGAATGTAGGACAGAGGACACCCCACAAATGTGCAATTTTCAATTTCCAGAGACTACTTGTAAGAGTTAAAAGCTGAATAATGTCAGAGCTGGTATTCATAATGGTCTTCTGCTCTGTTCTGATTTTTCCATAGCTGTCACAGACAGAGAAATGAATGTGAGAACCCAAGCTGCTAGACTGGCCCAGATGAGAGAAGCATGTGGTATGTATGCAGCAGAACAGTACTGTTACTGTAACATTAAAAGTTTAAGAAAGTTTTTTGGGGTATTTTATACAGTTGTATGAAAGTGAGCACGCATATCCCAACTGCAAAAGCAAGTATGCATTCATTTCTGTGTAGCACAAGCCAGCAGTTTAATATTCTAATATCAAAGTGAGCAGGCACCTCTTAACTGTAAAATCAAAGTATGCATGCATTAGTCTGTAGGCCAAATCAACAGTGCAGTATAAGACATTAGTTAGAAGTCATGGGTGCACATACCAAACTTCCTAGCTATACAATACTGTTAATTTTTCATTGATATTATAAGGTTAATTCAAACCTCTATACCAGTGGCACAAATGGCCTGCTGTAAACTGTAATCTGTTTAATTAAAATATGCATATATGCAATATGTGCACATATCAAGGATTGCTTGCTGCAATCTGTAGTATAGTGTGCATCTGTTATGAGGTGGGTAGTCTTAAAAGTAAAACTGTTAGTTTTTAGGAGCTGGTAGTCTTAAAAGTAAAGTTAACAGAATATAGTTAAATAATTGTATTGATGCAGTTACTAATATTATTCCTTTTTTCTCTCACCCATCCCTTCTCTTTTTTCTTTATTATTTTTCCACAGCATAGCAGGGTAGACCTGACCCACAGAATCCTCCTGCCCCCCCTCCACCAGCTACAGCATCAAGTAATAGCATGTCCGGGACACAACCTGGCAGCACCCCTCTGCTTCCCCTGCACTACCTGATCCCTCAGGTAGTTCTGACCCACATGATAGGTCAGTGGTTACTTTTGTGAGCAGCAGCAGAGGTGGTAATTTTATCACCTGTGACAAACTGCCTGGGTTGGCATGTAGGATTGTGTGCACCACTGTTGGTGCACACCTACACCTGATGGAGAGCTGCTCTCCATCATTGTACTTAATAACATGAGAAGGAGATGCAAATGTCAGACACTGCAGCCATCAGAGCAGTGAGGTGACAGTGATGACAATCCAGTGAATGAGGAATTGATTCTTACTGTCACACAGCTTGGTGTCCATGGGGTCTCGATGTCCACATCCTCACCTCAACTATGGTGTTCACCAACCTCTTGTGTCCTTCATTATCCCTGTGTCTTGTCTTGTATGTCCTGTCTAGGATTTCTTCCTCACCTCCTCACCTACCTAACCTTCCTGACCCAGATATACCTACATCCTTTAACCAATATTCTTCTGTCTCTCAAAAAAAGGGCACCTGGGCACCTGTCCCCTCCACCACAAAAAAAAAAAAAAAAAAATCTTCCCGTACATAGCTCTCCATTCCAAACATATGTCTTTTTGACACACTTGAGTTGGTCCAATTGGTTATACAACATGTCTTGTTGTGGTCATTTCTCTCTCCAGAGGTGACAGTGCAAATTCAGCAAATATTATGCACATGTTAATTTTTTTATTGTTGAAGAAATGGATAGCTATGGTTCTTTCCACCTGCCTCCTGCACATTTTTACCCTCTGTTCACTTTGCTCTTCCCCATGCTTGCTCGCCGTTTCACCTCTGTTCTAACTTCCCAATTTTATTTCTTTAAAGCATTATGGTGCGATGGTGCACATAATGCACCAACTTGCAGCAAATGCTATGCAAAAAGCCGTTAAAAGTATTAGATAAAGCTGTATTCATGATAAAGCATAGCTATATATTGCCATAGTCTGGCAACCATTGAGATTGCACTTAGTATAAGCAGTTCACAAACTCAAGCCACATAGCTAAAGTCAAACAGATTATATTGAGTATCTCAAATATACCTGCTAATTAACTGACTCAGTGGCAGCAGGTGTTAATGCATTCTTGTTGGAGGCAGATGTCACTGAGTTCAAATAATAGTGTAGATCTTACTTTTACAAGTGTCTAGCATACTTTTAAATGCATTTACATATATTGCTGCCATTCACCATTGCTTTGCATTGGTGCACAATGTGCACCATCGTGCAATAAGTTTTAAAAGAAAAGAAATGGGGAAGATACAAAAGTGGTGATATGAGGAGCAAACAGGGGAAAAACAAAATGAAAGCAGGGCAGGAATGTTCAGGAGGGAGGTAGGAAAGAACCATAGCTATTCATTTCTTTAACAGCAAAAATTAACATATGTGCAGAATGTTAGCTGAATTTGCAGTGTCACCTCCAGAGAGAGAGTGGGGTGACCACAGCACAATCATATTGTTTATCCAGTTGGACTGAAGTGTGTCATGAAGACACATGCACAAAATGGAGAGCTATGTATGGACAAATATTTTTTTGAGGGACAGGTGCCCTTTGGGGAAAAGACATGGGTATGTCTGGGTCAGGTAGGTGAGGAAGCAATCACAGACAGGATATACAAGACAAAATACACGGTTGGTGAAGGACACAAGAGGTTGATGAATGCTATGGTTGGGGTGAGGGTGGGAACATCGAGAACCCATGGACATGAAGCTGGGTGACAGTGAGAATCAAGTTATCACTCACTGAACTATCATTACTGTCATCTCACTGCACAAATAGATGCAGTGCCTGATGTCTGCACATCCTCCTGGTATTCTGTACAATGATGGAGAGCAGGCACTCTATCCTGCATAGGTGTGCACCAACATTGTGTCGCACAATCCTATGCATCACTCCTGGCAGATCGTCACGGGTGATAAAATCACTACCTCTGCCACTGCCCCAGAGAAAATCGCTGACCTGTCCTGCAGGCCGGAACTACCTGAAGGACCAGGTAGTGCAGGGGAAGCAGAAGGGGTGCTGCCAGGTTGCATCCCAGCGGGATGCAAGTGGAGTGGGGGTAGGAGGATCCTGTGGGCCAGGCCTACTCTGCTGTGATGTGGAAAAAAAAGAGAGAAGGTAAAGGTTGGGGTGAGAGGAAAAAAAAGGGATAACATTAGTGACTTCATATGTTACATACAATGCTTTTGACTCTATTCCATTACTTTTACTTTTAAAACTGCCAACTCCTAACAAATAACTTTTTTACTGTTAAGACTACCCTCCTCATAAGAGATGCACACTATTCGACAGATTGCAGCAAACAATCCTTTTATGTGTGCATATATTGTACATATGCATGTTCCAATTATACTCATTACAGATTACAGCAGGCCATTTGTGCCACCGGTATCGTGGTCTGAGGTTACATTACAGTATTGATGAAAACTCAACAGTATTGTATAGCTGGGAAGTGTGGGTTTGCACCCACAACCTCCGACTATTCTCTAATACTGTACTGTTGTTTTGGCCTACACACTAATGCTTGCATAGTTTCCTTTCAAGGTTGAAATATGCATGCTCACTTTTATTTTAGAATATGGGACTGTTGCTTTGTGCTACAGATTAATGCATGCATACTCGCTTTTACAGTTGAGATATGCATGCTTAATGTTATACAACTGTATAAAATACCAAAAAAAGCTGTCTTTAACTTTTAATGCTACAATAACAGTACTGTCCTGATGCATACATGCCACATGTTTCTCTCATTCATGCCAGTCTAGCAGCATGGGTTCTCACATTCATTTCTCTCTCTGTGGCAACTGTGGGAAAAAAAATTAACGGAATACCAATATGAATACCAGTTCTGACTATAATCAGCTTTTAACTCTTACAAGTAGTCTCTGTAATTGATACTTATACATCTATAGGATGCCCCCAGTCCTGCATTCCTTGATCCAACATTCAAGGGTATCCATCTTCTTACTCAGGAGGTCATTGCAGTGGTTTCTACATTGCTCACCAGTGCGAGGGATACTGGTAGCACTGGTAACAGCCTGGGCAAGACGATACTATGCATCTGACTTGTACTCTGAGCCAGAATAGTCCCTCTGCAATAGCCTGGGTCCATGTTCCTTCACTAAGAGTCCAGCAAACACTTTGGAACATAAAATCCCATTCCCTGTTCATGCATACCTGCCATTCCTACCACAGATCAAGACCAATGTAGAATGTTTTCACATGAATCAAAGTTATCACATTTACTGGGAGTGCACACACTATTTGAAAATGTTGCCCAATGTTTACCATCACACAGGCAAAGTGTTTGGCATTGCATGCCTTGAAGCATTAAGTTTGCGTGATGTTAAGCAGAGCAAACGTAAAAGCAATTGAAAGTGTTACATACACCGGTATTAGAATCCAGTACCATCTGGCTCCAAAAAAGAATGGATTAATGTATTAATAAGTGGTGCCACAGACTCAGTTTTGTAGCAGATATATTTACAGCTGATAGACTTAACTGCTGTTGCATACACCTGCTACTTAACTGACTCTGTGGTGGCAGGTATTAATGTACATAAAGCTCCCATGTTCCTTTCTGGGGCCAGATGATACTGGATCCAAATACAGATGTATCTGTTATGTTTAATTGCTTTTGTATAGCTTTCCTACATGTTGGTGCCTGATGCTCATGATTGCACAATAATGCTTTAGAGGATCTAAATGGGGAACATAGAACAGTGTTGACATGGGGAGCAAGCAGAAAGAAGAATAGGAATTCTTTATTAATCTGTGACAGTCAGGATTGACTGTTTAAAATATATGTAGTGCAAAACTGACTCTGTAGCAGCACATGTTAATGCATTGATATGTTCCTTGTTGTTTGGGCCAGATGGTACTGTGTCCTAATACAGGCATATATGATACTTTTACAGGTGTCTATGATATAATGGCATACATTTATATACAGGAGTCATTCACCATTGCTTAGCATTGTGCAATAATGCTTTATAAAAAAGAAATGGGGAAGCTAGAACAGTGGTGATATGGGGGCAAACACGGAGGAGTACAAAGGAAAATCCTTTCTAAACTGTGACAGTTACTATTGATTGTATAAAATACATGTGCTACTTAACTGACTCTGTGGCACCATCTAATAATATTTTGATCCATTCCTTTTTGGGGCCAGATGGTACTGGGTTTGAATCCGGATGTATGCATATGATATTCAGACAGTTTATGGTAATGTACAACATGTTTATTCTATCAACTTTCTAGCTGTGAAAATGCAATATTACATATCTGTACATATTCTATGGCCTGCTGTCCCCCCATTATCTATGCCTTTGATCTTGCTGAAAGAGGATGACAGGTATGTTTGTGTTTCATTGCAACACATATCTATGCAACATTTTATGTCCCTACTTCTGTTTACATAGTACATATCCTTGCATTATGTTGGGCTTTGGAAAGAAATGTGCAAAATTAGTGCTATCTGTGTAGCCCTTGTGGTCATTGTGGCATTTCCCTCAAAACTATGCACTGTTGGTGCTTTGACTTACAAGGAATTGCTATCCTCATCCCCTTGCAAGGTTTTCCAGCCAGCAACACTGCCGCAAGCCACAAAACCTTGCTTAGATGCTCTGCGCCTCATTAATATGCATTGCACAATGCCACGTGATGAGCACCATCACAGTAGCAAGTACAATCCGTGTAGGCTCTGCGCAAAGCCTACACTGAGTTTATTGAATCCTGGGGGTCATTCTTTTACTAAAAAATAAACTATGTGCTTTGCTGTATGTTGATTACCTGGATCAGGTTTGTCATGTTTAAAATTAAATTGCTTGTATGAGACAAATAAAATCTAAGATACATAGTTGAATCTACTATTTCCTTTACAAAGTGTATCCAGATAGACACCAGTTTGCCACATGTGGAGGGGATGCTGAGGGACTGCATTAAATTCTCTCTGGCCTCATTAACAATAGCAAGTTGTTACTTATGTTACTACCTGTCTTAGTGAACTGTAAATAGGGCTGTATACAGTTACATGGAGAAAGACACAGAGGCATTGTTTCAATGCATTCAAAGGTTCATGCTCTATAGTAACCCAACTGACTCTAGTAAGAAACAAAATGACTTGTGCAACAGAGTATTGCTGCTGTGAGACACAGCATGTGGCAGGAAATCAAATGAGCCCTGCTCTGCTGGCAGTAGGTGTGTGTACATGCTATTGCGCAGCTGCACAAAAAAAAAGCACTCAGTTGTTACATTGGAATGCATTAGATCTAGTTCATATCGCATCTTAATTGGTAAGTAGTAGATGATATACAAACGCTATAGTTAAGTATATTGCTGTCCTACATACATAAAAAAATTTTAGGATTTATTGCATGCTATGTCAATGTGTTAGTGACTGTATAGTTTGTCTCATAGCAATTTAGAATTTCATATATTCAATGAGTCTCATTATTGGTATAGTTTTTCTTGTAGAACCTTAATAATTTTAATTTTTTTGTTTTTTGTGTCTAAATTCCTGAAGTTACTAAACAGATGGGTGATATATTTGGATCCTTTTCTGTGCTTCAGGATGGACAATTTCAATCCTCAGGATTATAATATGGACCCCTGATAAGTATTCAATGTTATACTCAGAATATATATAATATATACTCAGATATGCTCAGAATTAGTCCAAAATGATAAAAAAATCACTGAACCCACAGACATTGCCAACATACTGGCAGACAGGTTCAGTGCAAATTTCTTCCCCCCCCCCAAAAGGAAAAATATCTATCCCACCTGAGTCTAGCCTCCCAAACATCTCAGATGCCCAGGTGAGAGCTGCTCTCTCTAAAGCAAAAAACACAGCATCAATGGGACCGGACGGTGTCCCCGACTGTGTGCTACACAAACTCAATGAGGAACTAAACCCACACATAAGGCTGCTGTTTAATCTTAGCCTTACTACAGGATACATACCCAAAGAATGGCGTACGGCAACTGTGGTCCCACTCCACAAAGGTGGTGCTTCTACGGACCCTGGAAATTACCGCCCCATAAGCTTGACGAGCCTTGTCTGCAAAGCTATGGAGAGGATCATAATGGAACTCATAAATAAAGACATTGTGGACCTACAGACACTGGATCCTACCCAATTTGGCTTTGTCAAGGGCAGATCCTGCCTCTTGAACTTGGTCGACTTTTTCGAAACAATCACTAAAGCCATTGATGAGGGTAAGGCAGTTCACACAGCCTACCTTGACCTAGCAAAAGCGTTCGACACAATACCCCACTCGGGCATCATAGAAAAGCTCACCAGCTTAGATGTAAACCCATATGTCACAAGATGGGTTGCAAACTGGCTCAAGGACAGAACACACAGGGTTAGAGTTGCTGGTGCCATGTCAGACTCTAAGCCGGTCATGAGCGGTGTCCCACAGGGCTCAGTCCTGGGCCCCTCTTGTTCGGCATTTATTTTTCTGAAGTGCAGGCAAACATAGGGGATTGTGGCTGACAAAATTTGCAGATGACTGCAAACTGGGCACCATAATTGACACTCCATCAGACACAGACATCCTCCAGAGAGGTCTCATAGAAATGGATAACTGGTGCCAGAGCCATGGCCTTAAGCTAAATGCCAAAAAATGTATAGTCATACCCTTTGGGAAAAACAAGGTAACCCCTAATTACCACATAGGTGGTAATCCATTAAACATGGAAGAAGTTATCAGGGACCTGGGGACCCAAGTTGACAGTAACCTCTCTTTTGACACTCACATTGCCAAAGTGGTTAGGAAGACCTTCTACATTGCCCACCTGATCATGAAGGGATTCACATCCAGATCAGGAGAGGTCATTGTACCCCTGTACTCTTCACTTATCAGACCAATGACTGAGTACAATGCCCCATTCGTAATGTACCTTACCCGACACCTGCAGCAGTTGGAAAGACCCCAAAAGTTCCTCACCAAAAGGATAAAGGGGCTCAAACATATGTCATACGATGCCCGACTGAAGAAACTCCAGCTCTATTCAGTCGCATACCGTCTGCTCAGAGGTGATCTGTGCCTGACATACAAGGCCATGTCCAACCCGGAATTAATGGACATGCTCCACCTCAAAAAAATCCAAATCCACCAGAGCCACAAGAGCAAGAGACTTAAACCTCAACACGGATATAAATAGGACGTGCTGGAGGGACAGATTCATCACCCAGAGACTCCCTACACTATGGAACAGAATCCCAGTCCATGTGAGGCAGAGCCCCTCACTGACTCTGTTCAAGAGAAATCTTGACGAGTGGATGGGAGATCGTAGGTTTACCCCGGGAATCATCTCTGTATCACTGCTGGACAGAGGCACAGCAAACTAATGGGTATAGTATTCTCATCCTAAGGGGTGGTGAAAGCCACACACACTCTGGCTAGGCTTATAAATGCCCTAGGGCAGATAGCCTAGTTTGAACCTATGAACCTATGAACCTATTAATTAAGCAAATACATACTGATAGCCTGAATATCACAAGAGGTTTCATTTATGGTACAAAACACATTTACATGTAGTTATTTATAAAACATTATTGTAACTAGTCTCATTCCTATCAAGCTAAATAAGTTGTGGCCACAGCTGCTGATCTTTATACCCAAACAAGCACAGCTGAATTAAGTTTGGTGTATGATATAGGTCATTATTTATGGTAGTTTCTGATAATGATCAGGTAACTTCTAGCTTCGTCAGTGTGCCTACCTGCACCTGTGAGCAAAGAGTACAAGTCTACATAGTGACACACTGTTGCATGCAAACTTTAAAAATAAAACTGAGAACATTATGCTACTCTTTTCAGTTAGCCAGCATCACATAGCACATAAAGCAGTCTTTCAGATATACATAATGCAAATTATATAGTTTGTTTCTGTCACTTAGAACAGGGTTAATTTTGTATTGACCCTTAAATAAGCCAAGATTGATGCTATAACATGCAAGATAATTCACAATTCACTAGAGTAATTCACTAGCCATACAAAAGGACAAGGTGAAGTGTCATTTTTAGAACTTTAATATACTAACACCAACTTTATCTACTGGTTAGTATGTATTACAGAAAATGATAATTTCATGATTTCTAAACTCTAAATGTCGCACATTGCTGTGGTGGTTGATTTTTACAGACTATTGATTGTAAAAGTGCAATATGAGGATTTATTGTGCTTTAAGCATGAACTACTGTTTTTTTTTTGGGGGGGTGTATTATTCTGCATAGATCAGTGGAGAAATCTAAAAGATTCCTTCATGACAAACAAAAAACAGAGAATGAAACAGAAAAAAGAGAGAGAGAAGAAGGTCACATAGCATTTCACTCCATGTACTGCTGATATGAGTTAATGGGATAAATGAGACAGCTGTGTTGCTGTTCCCCAGGATGATTGAAGAGTGTTAACTCACTTAATAATATTGCCAGGATTCAACTGTATATGTTAAACATCTACCTTGCAAAGGTTCTACAACAATTTAATTAAGTTGAACAATGCTGTGAACTAACATGCAGCGTACATGGCACATTTCACTGCTTCTGAAAATGATTCTTTGCTGCTGAAGACAAGCATAAAACATCACCCCCACACACACACACATGCAGGTATACACACACATATGCACAAATGTGTACAAACACCACACACCTGTCCATATGTATATATGGAAACAAGGCAGTAATTGAATTGCCTTTTCAATGAACCACAACTATTTGACAAAAAAAATGATTTGGTTGAATCACAGTTCATAGAAAAGTGTAGAAGGCTATAGACAATTACTGCTGGTGTGGCTTGTGATCTTAGGATTGTACAAAATATAAGGCAACTTTCTCTGGCAGATCATATGTATATTGCTAATGCTCACCCTCAAGTTGTACCCCCATCTCTCAAAGTCTGTGTTATTTACTTTGCAGTATGTTTTTTTTCTTTTCTCTGCAGTGCTGACTATATATTTATGCAAGGGGGGTCAGCAAAGTCCACCTATATGGAGGTGCAGGGAGTTTTGTTCTTGCAAAAGAAATGGAGGATAATGTGCCATATATAAAAAATGTTTGTGAAATGAGATTGAGTGAAAAGACATAATTATTATACTCGTGTGTGTGTGTGTGTGTGTGTGTGTGTGTGTGTGTGTGTGTGTGTGTGTGTGTGTGTGTGTGTGTATGTGGGATTGTGTGTGTGTATTTGAGTGTAGATTTACAATGGTTTGTGCATAGGATAAAACCCACCAAAATCCTGTGATGGTTTACCACATTGAACATGTTGTATGGAAAATAATAATACTTATTAAACAAAAAAGCAGGATATAAATAATAAAGAATAATGGCACCATAATTAATTTTCAAGTGCAAAATTAATCCCATTTTAAAATGATATAACTTTTTTTTGCCAAAACTAAGAATGCTGGTTATATCAGTAATTGGTGGATGGGGGGTACACGCCCCAGCTAGTATAACCATGTTCCAGATAACACAATCCCAGTGGAAAGAACAAAGACTTATTTGCTGAACAACCCGGGTCAAAGAGTGTCAGATGTAATATGCTTGTAACCAGTAATTTATTAGTATTCCAAGTGTGGCATATCGAAGACAAGAGATGTATGGCTCCTATCAGAAGGAACATGTGTGTTGCCCTCTCTCACAGGAAACAGTTATTTCATGGGAGCAGTAAGTAACCAATATATGTGGTCTCCTATAATGGAGAAGCTACCAAAGCAATGGCATTAATATATGCCAGATGATTTTGGCACAGGCTTTCATTTTCTTATTTTTCAGTGATTTTACAGTTGTTGTGACAGTAATATTAATTATTACTATTGCTACTTTTGTGTTATTATATTAATTATCACTGTTATTTCTTTCCCTTTGTTAAGGAGTAAAAAAAGCTAAAATTGTGCATATATATTAGGCTATATAAAAGGAGGCAGATGCAAATAAATTAGAGAGGAATGTAACAATACTAGAAAAACTGGGGGGTACCTATTCCAAACAGTGCATTCTTGTATATCATTTATGGTGGACTTTATTTACTTATGCAAATGACCCTGAATAAGGCTTTCAACCTGCACTGCACACCCTTTCCATTGACAAAGGGCACATCTGGAATAAGTACTTTGCTGCAACATTATACCATAAGACACATTCCACTGACTTGCTTGCATTTAGATGTGCTGAGTCATATACGCACAGTGGAATGCAATTTTCATGGCACAACAGGGAGTCACTGTAGTAGCAGTATCACATTGTATTTTTTTCTGGTTGGGATCCTTGTTATTCAGTGATGGGATACAGATAAATGGAATGCAATGCATGCACATATACATTTGGCTGTCTATCTATCTTTCAATCTAAATTGTGTGTGTGTGTGTGTGTGTGTGTGTGTGTGTGTGTGTGTGTGTGTGTGTGTGTGTGTGTGTGTGTGTGTGTGTGTGTGTGTATGTGTGTGTCTGTGTGTGTGTGTATGTGTGTGTGTGTGTGTGTGTGTGTGTGTGTGTGTGTGTGTGTGTGTCTGTGTGTGTGTGTGTGTGTGTGTGTGTGTCTGTGTGTCTGTGTTTCTGTGTGTGTGTGTGTCTGTGTGTGGCTGTGTGTCTGTGTGTGTGTGCATGCGCGCCTGTGTGTGTGTGTGTGTGTGTGTGTGTGTGTGTGTGTGTGTGTGTGTGTGTGTGTGTATGTGTGTGTGTGTGTGTGTGTGTGTGTGTGTGTGTGTGTGTGTATGTGTATGGGTGTGTATGTGCCTTGCATGTATCTACATAAGTATATACATAGATAGACAGATAGATACTGAAATACTGCACATCTGCAAGTCAAATGGGACAAGATTCCCTAGCCTTAGGCATCTTAACCTAGCCTGTGACATTAACAGGACATGTTGGAGAGACAGATATGTCTCCCAGTAATTGCTACTCCTGTGGAAAAAAATCCCAATTCACATAAAACAGAGCTCCTCAATGAACCTGTTTAAGTGAAACTTAGACAACTGAATGGGAGACTGTACATTTAACCTGGGGATGTCACCTGTATCCTTCATGGATAAGGGCAGTTGGTGCTGATCACGGACTCATGCTGTAAATATAGACCATGCAACTTCTTCAATAAGGGAACAAGGGTATAACATGGCTAGGCTTATAAAGGCTCTAGGGCCAATAGCCTAGTAACCTCCAAGGAAGCTATTAACCTACTGCCGTAATATATGTTTACATGCATGAATACACATGTAACAAAATATGTATGGCACAAAAAATATGTTAACATTTTGATGTGAAATGAGCCATAGCTGTTCTGGTAATGTGGTTTATTTGCAAAAATATTTACCAAACTTTTTTTCACTTTGGATAACTTTAGTTTATAGTTCTGTAGCTACACTAACTATAAGCTCTCCAATTATTTAACCAGAGAGTATGTGCATGCTAATTTGATCTATTTTTTTTTTTGTGTGGGGGGATTCTTGACTGTTGAAATACAAAATATTTTTTTAGAAATTTGACACAAAGTATCAATATAAAACGCTTCTACTTTTATGTCAGGATGCATTTCTGCTAAATGTTTTGAAGCAAAGTTACACAAACCAGTAAAGGGTGTTAAGAAATAACTTACATAGATTGCAAAAAAGAGAGAGTTGTTCAGTGTCAGGTGAGAGACAGTTTAATAACATCTTTAAAATGTGCACATTTATGATTCATAATATGTTTAGAGGTGCATAATTATCATGGAAGTTGTTTTATTCATTAGGTTAATATGTTCACTATAAGCCGTAGTCACTTTACAAACTGTGTTGTAGTCAGAAATGCAGCCTAACTCTTGTGAAAGGATGGAATGATATTTTGTCTTTATTTTTATGGTATAGTGTTTGGTATCTAGCAATTTTTGTCCTAATGTACATCATCACCCATGTGTTGTAGTTCTGTCTTTGTATTCATTCAGCTAGTAAAAATAAATTATTCTGTTCTTATAGTTTGTTGTAGCATCAGCTGATGTATTTTTAACATGAATATTGTTTCCAACTGCCAATCTTTTTACAAGTGAAAGACTATGGTTTATGATGTCATCCAAGTGCTATTATACTTATACTGGATAGAGGTGTATATATATATATATATATATATATATATATATATATATATATATATATATATATATATATATATATATATATATATATATATACACACACTTGATTTCAGTTCTATTCTATTTCATGCTTTTTGTACTGGTACATAAATTATTTTGTATGTAAACACTGGCTTATTCTGTAGCCAATCATAATCATCTCAAGTTTGTTTGCATTTGAAAATTTGAATTTTAGAAACCATTTCCTAAGTTATGAATAAAACATAGCCCACTTGCAGATGCTATTTTTGCAAACACTTCATTGCCATAAATATTGAATCTTTCTTTTATTCTATGTATTATGCACTTTACTTTTCTGGCAATTGTATAGACTATAACATATTAATTTTTAATTTGTTTTGCACCTTACCTGTTTATTGCTATTTTTTTTCCTACATCTTCCAGCAAAGTACAAATGCATATAACGTGTTGGTATGTATTGAACTATTGAAAGAGGATAGAAAATGGTTCAATGGTTTCTGCTAGAGCCATAATTATGATTTACCTTTGCAGAAAGAAAAGTTTTTAACTATATGGCAGACTTTTTTTAGTCAAGGTTATTTGTGATGTGCCATTCTTTGTCATACTGTTCTTTGGATAATAAAGTCTTGATGCAGGCCTTTTTCTAGCATATAATTGCTCCAATTAGCTAGCTCTACACTTTCTCTTAGTGAGTCATGTGCTTTCCAGAAATGTTGGCAAGGAATGTTCAATGCACCTTCATGGCGTGTTACATTTGTTGGGAATTAATTGCATGTATTTTATTAAGCTACTATTATAATTTCTGTCCAAATTCTTGATATGTAGGGCCATGTTCTGTATAGCTATATGGCTGCTTCAACATTATTTTCTGTTATGCAAGTCCAATATGTGAAAGATAGACCATTTATCAGCTTTGGTCCTGTATAAATGTTAGTTTGTGATTGTCCATGCTAATCAGATGATGCTTTTGAATTAATCTGTTTTATTTGTTTTATATTTTAGTATTAAACTATTAACACATAATGGGGTTATACCTTATAGCAGCACATAATGTTATTATATAACATATATGCTACACCATTAAACAATATAAACTCTAATAGCAGTGCAAGTTTCTTTAAACTGCACCCTGAATTTCTTCAAATGGCAGCCACTCTTATTGCTGCCCCCTATAGTACATATATATAACCTTTCACTTTCTACCGGAATATTCTACACATTATTCAAGCATGTAGTCATTATCCTTCTAAGACTCATCTTAAAGAATGCAAAGACTACAGACCAATAGCCAATCTATTCCCACTCACAAAAATATTTGATATTTGTTAACAAACCTTGGAACACATTAACATATATGGGCTACTCAATGACTAACAAATAAATTCTACATCACTTTAAACACCAGGACTGCTATGTACACAGCCAATGATAATATAATGTACAATATGGATGATACTAAATTAACAAGCAGCCTAGGTCACAGCTTTCTCATTAATAAAGTAAGGAAGATACTATTTGGTTGTCTAGCAGTAAGAAGATTTCAAAGCTATTTACAGGACATGATATTTCAAATATACCTAAATAATTGCTTTTCTACTCATGGATCCATTACCACTGGGGTTCCCCACGGATATGTTCTTGGAACCCTGCCACTCTCATTTTATATTAATGACACTCAACTAGCTTCTGGAAAATGACTCAACAGAGGACACACAGAAATCCTGGCATGTTGCAAGGCAAAGACAAAAAGAAAATAGACATCAGACACCCTTCAAAAGGGATGCCAGCAGCAATCCGCTCAGCAGTCCATGGGACATCAAATGCAGATGGAAGGAATGCTTCCAGCAGCTTCTGAATGAAGAAAGACCCACAGAAGCTGCACTGTTCCAGACATAGCCTACAATAAAAGAAGAAGAGGAGTGTGCCCTACAAAAAATAAGAACAGCACTGAGGAAAATGAAGTTAGGAAAAGCAGCAGGGTAATATGAGGTCATAGCAGATATGGTCAAAATATTGTGTAAGTAAAGAGAAAAATGATAAGGGGGTACTCATAACAGTATGCAGAGAAAGGTGTGTCCCAGATGACTGGAAAATAAGCATTCTGATACCATTGTACAACAACAAAAGAGACATTCAAGGCAATATCATAGGATCATAGGAGATTACTAGTCTATTGAACCGGAAGTCATTTTAAGCCTAGCCATTTCAAGCCAATGTAATACTGTAGAAGTACTAGTCAATACACAAGACTGCATTTAGTGATGACTTCCCATGTCCAAGAGGGTTGTGGGCACTATCCCTGGTAAGAATTTGCAGTGCCCTATCCACTCATCCAGGTTCCTCTTGAACAGTGTTATAGAGGTGCTATGTTTCATATGAACTGGTTGTCTGTTCCAAACACATGGCAGTCACTGGGAGATAAATCTGTCCTTCCAGTATGTCCTATTTAAGTCACAGGCCAAATTTAAGTCCCTGGAATGTGTAGCCTCAGACCCATTTGATTTACAGATATGCAGTAAGTTCATTAGGTTTGGTTCTTGGGTTGCTCTGTAGGCCAGGCATAAGTCTCCCCTAAGAAGTCTATAGGATAAAGAGTATCATGACAGGCATTTTAGTCAATCCGTGTAAGCCACATGATGGAGGCCCTTGATCTTCTTTGTTAGAAACCTCTGAGGTCTCTCTAATTGCTGTACATGCTTAGTATGGTTCATAGCAAATGGGGTGTTATACTCAATTATGGACCATATAAATGCCAAGTATAGGGGGGTTATAACTTCTTTTTGCTCTTGAAGCGATACCTTTACTAATCAAATGAGCTATGTGGAAAGTTTTCCTTACAATGGTAGAAGTGGTGGTAGAAGTTAAAGTCGAGGTTAACCTCTGAACCCAGGTCCCTTACCACTTCATGGGTACTTAGCGTATTGTCATTAATTCGATAGTATGAATGGACGTTGATTGTACCGAAGGGAATGATGATGCATTTCTTTGCATTCAGTTTGAAACCATGACTAATACACCAGTCGTTGGTCTGTGTGAGGCCATCCTGGAGTATACTGACATCATTTTAGGATTCAATGATTGCACCTAGTTTGCAGTCATCTGCAAACTTGGTCAGCCACAACCCTTTAGTTTTGACCTGAATGTCTGAGAAGTATATACCAAACAGTAGGGGGCCCACCACTAACCCCTGTGACACCCCACTGATAACAGTTCTGCTGGTTGATGTGGAGTCACTCACTTTGATAGTGTGTGCCTTGTTTGTGAGCCAGTTGGCAACCCATCTTACAATGAAGAGGTTTACATTCAGTTTGCAAAGTTTGTTGGTAATGCCTGAATGTGGGATTGTGTTGAAAGCCTTTGCCAAGTCGAGGTATGCTGTGTGCACAGATTTTCCTCATCAATGGCCTTGGTCACCAGATTTAACAGGCAGAATCTGCCATTCATGAAGCCAAATTGGGTAGGGTACAGGGAGTGGAGGTCACATATATATCTTTATTTATGAGGTCCATAATGATACATTCCATGGCCTTACAGATGAGGCTGGTCAGGCTTACAGATCTGTTGCTAGGCCACTTTTGTGGTGGGGAATAACTGTAGCTGTTGTCTGTTCTGCAGGAACAAACCCTGTGGTTAGGCTATGATTGAAAAGGGTACTTAGTGGTGATGCTAGTTCATGTTTTAGCCTTTTCAGAAGACAGCCTGGTATGTCATCTGGTCCCATAGAGGCTGTGTTCTTCGCCTTGGACAGGGCTTTGAGGACCTGCTCTTCAGATATGTATGGTGGGGGGGGGTTATTGTAAATTAAGAGGGGATAAAGGAGTCAAATTTGCATTAGGACAGCGCAGTAGTGCAGTGGTAGTATTGTTGTCTCACAGCAAGAGGTTCTCTGGTTCAATTCTCAGCTGGGGTGCCTTTTGTGCAGAGTCTGCATGTCCTCCCTGCATTCGTGTGGGTTTCCACCGGGTGCTCGGGTTTCCTCCCACATTACAAAGACATTTTTCCCTGGGCATCTGCTGAAAATTGGCCTTGCTCCAAGTCGAACTTTCCCAGTTAACAAATGTCAAATAAATAAATAAAACCTATCTGCTGCTAACAGATTCGCTGTCTCTGTGGGGTCAGTGTGTAAGATACCACTGGCTATCAGTTCTGCACATGCTTGGATCCTACCCTTTAGGTTATGTACATAGCTGTAAAAGGCCTTATGGTTATCCTTGGCAATACTTGCCAGGTTTCTCTCAAAGGAGCACTTGGAGGATTTAACGAGTTGTCTTATTTGCCTGTTAAGGCTGAGGAAGGTGTTTTTCCATTGTTGGATCATTGTCTTTGCTTTCTTGGACAGCAACTTTTTATGTTTATTGTAGAGTTTGTTGTGGGAGTCCACCGTGGCTGCTTGATTCTACTTGGCTCTCTGGCTTTGATTCTATCAGGTACAGCCTACTTTATACACATATGCAAGTGATAGTACAGGGCTTTAATGCAAGCTTTGGTGTAGTTACCTCTTTCAGCTTGGAGTGGGGATTGGAATGCATTTATACCTTCATCTAGGAGGGTATAGTTTGACTTGTTGAAGTTTTTTCAGTCTGATTTCATACTTTGTGAGTTCTGGTGTTAGTGTCATTTTGAAGGTGACTAATTTGTGGTCAGTTTTAACTAATGAGGGTCCAACAGTTGCAGCAGTGCACATGTTTGAAATGTTGGTGAGGACCAGATCTAGAATGTTTTTCTTCTTGTTGAGGTATGGACAATTTCCTATAGGGCATTTGTATTCACAAAATAAAGGAATGTTTCTGCTAGTGAGTTTGGGATAGAGTGGGTTTTCCAGTTGATGGTGGGATAATTGAATTCCCCCATAACCAGTGTGTTTGGTAAAATATGGATTGTCTTCACTTTGGTTAAGTAGGCTTCATGGGTATTATGACCCATGGAGGGAGATTTATAACTGGCTTGGACTTGAATGAGGATTTTATCCACCGTAACCTGGACCTGGAGTAACTCCATGAAGTTGTCCAGTCTAACTAGATGTGAGGTGAATTTATGTCTAATATACAGTAGACTGGTATCAAACTTCAGTCACACTGCATGAATGTTCTGGAGAGAGTGACTGATAAATGAATATGCATAATAGTAGAAAGTAAGTTGGAAGATGAACAATTTTAATTCATATCAAGATGCAGCACAGCCAATCCCATGTATGCCATGAGACAGACAGCTGGGGAGAAACTAGAGACGAGGATGAATTCCAAGTGGACAGTCATAGAGTTAGAAAAACATATGATACAGTCTCATAAAAGCTGATTTGAACAGTCATACAATGGTTTGAAGTCCAAGAAACAGTGGTAGAATAATGCAGGCATCCAACAAGGATCCAAAGGCACAAGTACAAACAATGTTCATTGATACAGAGGGGTTCCCATTGGAAATGAGTGTGCAAAAGAACTCAGCTTTGAAGCCACTGGTGTTCATTCTGAAGATGGACTACATTATAAAACACTTGATTAGGGACAGATCAAAAAAATTGTTGTATACAGACAATGTGTTATTACAGTCAGACTCTGAACAAGAGAATGGAATGGAATGTAAAATGGAAGGTGAGATGTCCCTCCTCTGGGCCAGTAATCAAGGAGCCTGAAACCTCACTACACCAGTGAGGGACATTCACTTGGAATAAATATAGATACACACAATATTTCCAGATACAGCACTCTGCACCAAGCACAATTTCCCTTAAGAGCACACAGAGAGCATGCTCAGTCTGGGGTCTGAGTTTCTTTCTCTCTCTCTTTCTGTCTCTCTCTCTCTCTCTCTCTCTCTCTTTCTCTCTCTAGACCCCCAATAAGACCCCCACTGGCACAGCTATAGAGCTGAGTACTCAGATGAGTGTCCCAGGCTACATCCTCCCTCACTAGCTTTATGGAACCAGTGTTCTGTTTCCCTGTTCCAAGTAGCTGACACATACATTTTAAATATCTGTTTACAATAGATACCAGAGTTTCATATCACAGGAAATATTAAAATAACACAGATGAATAGATTCACACAGTACAGAAAAACAGTACTTAACTAATCTCACGATATTTCCCTGACTGATCTAAAGAATTACAATTCCCTGGTTACTTTCTAAAGCAAAGCAAGATGAAGTAGGTGAGAGATCCTTCTTTGTCAGGTTACAAAAACTGCTCTGAGACTTCTGCCTAATCTAGTATTAAAACATAATTCCAGTGCTGGATTACAGAATGACATCAAATGCATCTGGTCATCTGTCTTCTGGTTCCCATACTACCCCCTTTCCTAGAATGTGAACCAGAATCTTGCACATATGTGTTATCCTACACACATGTAGAGCTTTGATAAGATGTCTTATAGAATCTGGAAGCCATAAAACTATTTCAGCACTTCCACCATTCCAGGGTAGCAATTAGTTAACTGCTAAGGACAATCCAGCAGGATTCCTAGTCCTTGTTTTTATAGAAATGTTGTCTCTGGCTGTAATCAGAATTGAAAGATACAATCTTTATGGCCTACCAGGTAATTTAATTTCATATTATTTTTCAAAGTTAACTGGACTGAGATTAACCTCTTATGTTCCAGTATCTTCCATTACAATATTAATTTCAACAGTTATAATATAGTCTGACATCCAGGTGTATGCTTATTTCTTGTCCAGCAGGATGCACTCTTGGTACATTTTTTAACACAAACAGAGCTTTATAAATACATTTTTCAACACATGCATCGGTAAAAATTAGTTTGATATACAAATAACATATAATTCTTTACAAACCTCCAGCTAGCTGTGTTGGCATATGTCACACATTCACTGTCATACTTCTCCTGCTCCTGGCATAGCTGGCAATACCTCTCATCATCACAGAAGACACATGGAATGAGACAGAGTATATGTAAGACATTTGTAATGGCAGCAAATGCTGAAAGCAGAAGAAGATAAGAATTGAGACAGAAGAGAAAATAGTGGAACAGGTTAACAGCTTCAAGTATCTGGGAGGGGTGGTTGAGAAGAGTGGAAATGTGAATGAGGAGGTCAAAGCTAGTATCAATGAAGCTGCAGAAACTGGCACAGAGTATCAGGAGTAGTGTGTGACAGAAGAATGACAATAATCTGAAAAGTAAGGTGTAAAAAACAGTGGTGTGACCAGTACTATTGTAATATACAGAAACCTAGGCAGTAAAAGCAAAGCAGTTGAGGAAGCTAGAGGTGATGGAGATGAAGTGCCTGAGTTAAGAGGTACGATGCACACCTTGTGACAGATGAAAAAATAAAGACATCAGAGCAGAAACCCAAGTAACTCCAATTGCAGGAAAGGTCGCAGACAACAGATTACAGAGGTCCATGCACATGTGCAGAAAAGCAGAAGACAATCTGATGAGGAAAATTTGGGACAGATAGGAAGAATAGAAGAGGATATGAGGGTGTTTAGCAAAGAGCTGGATGAATTATGTAAGAGTGGACCTGAGATAGTCAAGCATGACTGTAAGATGATAGGAAAATAGCACTGAGTGGAAAGATATGGTGACAGCTGGTGGAACACCCTTACCCAATGTAGAAAATGGGAAAAATGTGTTGATGATGATGATAATGCTTAATGGCAAGCCTTCTGACCTTCCCCAACTAAATATAATCATTTTCATAGACAACCCCATTCGCCAAGAATCCTTTAAGAACTTACATTTTTTTACAAGTTTTAGCACTTGAATTTGCTTATTCGTGATCAGCACTTGTTCAGAACTTGTTGTCAGCACTAAATAACCTACTAACTACTGCAGCTCTCAACCTTCCTCATTACCTAGAGGAAAACAGTTTTGGTACTTATTTCCTCACTTCCTTAGAAAAAAACAGCTCATGTACTCACTTTCCTCACTTATCTAGAGGAAAATAGTTTTTTATTCGGGCATGTCCAAGGGTCAGCTCTCAGTGTTCTCTCCTGTCTATCTGATGAATCTGGGCATCTTGGGGAAATGTAGAAATTGCCTCATGTACACAGACAACCCTCTCCTCCTACCATCCAACACTACAACCATTGAGAGATGCACTTATCTAGCCAAACTGGAGGTAAAGTTCTCTCCAACCAAGACTGAACTTGACAGTCAAGAGGAGAAGGTAAAATCTTGCACCACACCATACTCTTCACATAGTCTCACTGAATATACAACACAAAAATTCACGCATAGCACCACAAAAACATTTGTGGAGGCTCTCAATAATAATCCGCTCAAGCAAAAGAGACCTCCAAAGCAGAAATGCAAGCAACCTCCACCCCCAACCCAACTCAAATGACACATAGCCCGCAGACTCAGTGTGCCACTCAAAAAAAAAAAAATCATCTGCTTTTACTGTACTTGTGTTTCTACCTACTTTTTTTTTACTTTTGCATTATCTTAAAAGTACTCAATTGTATTTATTACTGCTTGGTGTAACTCATTCTAAGCCTTTTGGTTTAAACACTTGGGCTTTGGACCAGTTGTTTTGCACTGAGAGGGTTTGTGGTCTACACTGTAGTGGCAGAACAGGTAGCTTACATCCTTCTAGGTTGGGAACTGCTGATTGAGGGCTCAGAGTCTGTTATTCTAAAATTGTATTAATTCTGGTTTAAGCACTTGGGCTTTCAGGCCAGTTATTTTACATTAAGAGGGTTCGTGGTCTGCACTCTTGTGGGAGGAGAGGCTGGACTCTGCCCTTCTGAGCTGGGAATTTCTGGTTGAAGGCTTATAATGCATGCATATCTGAACTGCTCCTTACTGAAGTTGGTGCGCCTTGTTTGCTGTGGCATAGACTGGATTCGGGCCTGCTGGATCTAGCTTTGTTTGTGTAACTTGAGCACTAATCCAGGCATTCTCTAAAGTATTCAATTGTATTTATTACTGCTTGGTAGTAACTTGATTAAAGTGTAGCTATCATTCTAAGTCTTTTGGATTAAGCACTTGGGCTTCAGACCAGTTGTTTTACATTAGGAAGGTTTGTGGCATGCACTGTGGAGGCAGGACAGGTAGCTTTCATCCTTCTAAGTTGGGAACTGCTGATTGAGAGCCCAGTGACTGTTATTCTTAAAGTGTATTAGTTCTGGTTTAAGCACTTGGGCTTCAGGCCAGTTATTTTACATTAAGAAGGTTTGTGGTCTGCACTCTTGTGGGAGAAGAGGCTGGACTCTGCCCTTCTGAGTTGGGAATTTCTGGTTAAAGATTTATAGTGCCTGAATATTTGAACTGTATCTTACTGAAATTGGTACACCTTGTTTGCTGTAGCATAGACTAGATCCAGGCCTGCTGAATCTAGCTTTGTTTATATGCTTGTTGTTTGTTTGCTTGTTATTTCCCTGGAATGCTAATTCCACCTAATATGCGGCTTCTCAGCGCTTCTGTGGATCACTAGTGATATCTGCATTGCTTACTGTACTTATTTCCTTGTTTCACTTAAAAGAAAGTTACTGTTTGTCGTTTTTGCATTTAAGTTACCTGTAACACATTGCACTTAAGTTACCTGGCACTTGCTCACTAAAGCAATTATATAAGTCAGCACTAAAAATTAAAAGTACTACACCCTCACTCCCCAGTGGCCCTGGTTTTCAATTATTAAGGAATTCCCAATATTATTCTAGCATGTCCAAAGGTCAGTTGTCAATCTCCTCTGGTCCAGCTGGTGAATCTGGGAATCTTGAGGCAATGTTACAACTGCCTCATGTACACAGACAACTCTCTCCTCCTCCCAACAAATTCCAACACATGTGAGAGATGCAACCATATAGCCAAACTGGAGGCTAAGCTCTCTCAACTCAGTACTGGCATAACCAGTCAGGAGGAGAAGGAAACCACACTCACTACAATTCCAGTCTCACATAGACCTACCACGACAGTAAACCAAACACATAATCACACAAAAACATACTAGGAGGCTCTAAATAAAGATCTGCCAAAGCAGCAGAGACCGCCAAAGCAGACATCCAAGCAGCCGCTACTCCAAAACAAAACACGTGCAACACATATCTCACAAGCCAGTGTGCCAAACAGTCACAGCCCTTAAGACTAAACAACATACCTGATACACTTGTAATAGGTGACTCTATCGTCAGGCACACTGACGTCCCGCTCACCAGGCTGAACAAGGAGAGGGTCACGGTGAGCAGCCTGTCGGGCACTAGGATCCGCCACATAACACAAGCACTCAGGTCACTCCAAGGCAAGTACAAATATGACTTAGTCATTGTCCATGCTGGTGTGAATGACCTGAGACGTACCTCCCTGGACTACATGAAAAGAGACATAAAGGAGCTCTCTGAGCATGTAGCCCAGGCCGGTATGACCCTGACCTTGAGTAGCATCTTACCCTCACCAAGAATGATGCCACAATATGAAGACAAGATGATCAATTTCAACAATTGGCTTAAGTACTGGTGTCATTCAAAGGGGATCCAATGCCTGTCAGCTTGGGATGATATGCTCGACAAGCCACGATGCTTCGCTAGGGACGGCTTGCACCTGTCACCCCTGGGCTTTCGGATATTGGCAAAGGCTCTTGCTACCCCCATAGTGCCTTTTTTAGGCAAGGCTCAAAAGACAAACCCACCTCCATAGGTATCACAAGGGATAAGAAACTAAGAGTAATGCTACTCAACGCCAGAAGTCTAAGCCTCAAGATGCATGCACTCGAAACTCTCCTTAGCATGGAGAACATCGATATCTGTGCAGTAACAGAAACCTGGTTCAGGGCTCCCGAGAGCACCCCAGCACTACCAGGTTATACTTCATACCATGCTTTTCGGCCCCAAAACTTGGACCAAACCACAAAAAGAGGGTGAGTATCGATATTCATCAAAGATACCCACACCTTCAGGTTGGTGGCAAAGCACGAAGCATCAGAGACTATCCATGTGCAACTAACAGTGGGTAAAACTGCCTTCCAGTTTATAGCCTGCTACAGACCACCCTCCCAAACCCAGGAACCCCACTCAGCCTTCCTGAGAACACTGGAAAATATGAAGGTCTCTCCAAACACCATTATATTGGGTGACTTCAACTACCCAAACATAGACTGGGAGCATTACTCTAGCTCCAACTCCCTAGCCCAAAGGTTCCTAGAATTTATAAACTCAAATGCTATGGAACAACTTGTTACCACTCCCACAAGAGGGGAAAACATACTGGACCTGATCATCACCAACATGGGGACTCTATGCTCCAGACCAGAAGTGTATCCCTCACTGGTAAGATCAGACCATAAACTAATCTCACTGGATATTCACATCCCGACCCCACCCCCTGCCCAGAAAACCACAGTGAAAAACTTCTCTAAAGCAAATTTCACACTCCTCAAAACTGAGGTGGAATCCTTCAAATCCCCCGGGCCTGTGGAAAATACGGCCCAGACTGCAGAATCCTTTATAAATGCATTGTATGAACACCTTCAGGAATGCATGGATCATGCGATCCCAAATAAAACCAAGACCCAATCCTCCAAAGGCAGACGTCCTGTCTGGTGGACCCCAGCCATAAACAAACTATACAATAGAAGGAGGAAGCTACTAAATGATAGAGCAAAATCCCAAAAAGGGAAGGCATCACTGATCAGTATTAGCAAAAAACTACGGGCACACATAAAATTGTCTAAGGCCAGCTTCGAGAGAAAAATTGCACAGGACACTAAGGATAATCACAAGGCTTTCTTTAGTTATGTTAGGAACCTGGGTGGTAATTCCCAGATATGCTCAGAATTAGTCCAAAATGACAAAAATACACCAACCCCCAGACATTGCCAACCTCCTAGCTGACAGGTTCAGCAAACTCCTCCCCAACAAAAGGGCAAATATCTATCCAAGCAGAGTACTGCCCCCCTGACATCTCAGATGCTCAGGTAAGAGCCGCCCTCTCCAAAGCAAAAAACACAGCATCAATGGGACCAGATGGTGTCCCGGGCTGCGGCCTACATGAACTCCAAGAAGAGCTAAACCCAAACATAAAACTATTGTTCAATCTCAGCCTTACTACAGGATATGTGCCCAAAGAGTGGCGTACAACAACAGTGGTCCCTCTCCATAAAGGTGGTGCCTCAACGGATCCTGGAAACTATCACCCCATAAGCCTGACTAGCTTGGTCTGCAAAGCTATGGAAAGGATCATCATGGACCTCATAAATAAAGATATTGGGGACCTACAAACACTGGATCCTACCCAGTTCAGCTTTGTTAAGGGCAGATCCTGCCTCTTAAACCTTGTTGATTTCTTTGAAACAGTCACCAAGGCCATTGACGAGGGGAAGGTGGTCCACACAGCCTACCTGGACCTCGCAAAAGCCTTCAATACAATACCCCACTCAGGCATTATAGATAAGCTCACCAGCTTAAATATAAACCCCTATGTCACTAGATGGATTGCAAACTGGCTCAAGGACAGAACCCACATGGTTAGAATTGCTGGAGCCATGTCAGACTCCAAACAAGTTACAAGTGGTGTCCCACAAGGCTCAGTCCTGGGACCTCTCTTGTTTGGTATATATTTCTCGGAGGTACAGGCCAACATGGAAGACTGTGGCTGACTAAGTTCGCAGATGACTGCAAACTGGGTGCCATAATCGACTCTCCAGCCGACACAAGCATCCTCAAAAATGGCCTCATAGAAACAGACAACTGGTGCCAGAGCCATGGCCTCAAGCTAAATGCCAAAAAGTGTATAGTCATCCCCTTTGGCAAAAACAAAGTGCCCACAAATTACCACATAGGTGGTAATCCATTAAGTACAGAAGAAGTAATTAGGGACCTGGGGACCCAAGTTGATAGCAATCTCTCATTTGACAACCACGTGGCCAAAGTGGTTAGAAAAACATTTTATATAGCCCACCTAATCATGAAGGGATTCACATCTAGATCAGGGGAGGTCATCGTGCCTCTTTACTCATCCCTCATCAGGCCCATAATTGAGTACAATGCCGCTTTTGGGATGTACCTTACCAGACTCCTGCAGCAACTGGAAAGACCCCAAAAGTACCTCACCAAGAGGATCAAAGGGCTCAAACAGATGCCATATGCTGCCCGGTTAAAGAAACTCCAGCTCTACTCACTGGCATACCGCCTGTTCAGAGGCGATCTGTGCCTGATGTATAAAGCCATGTCCAACCCAGAATTAATGGACATGCTGCACCTCAGAAAATCCAAATCCCATAGAGCTACGCACTCGAGAGACTTCACTGAAATAAATTGGACATGCTGGAGGGACAGATTCATAACCCAGAGGCTCCCTTCACTCTGGAATAAAATCCCAGTCCAGGTTAGGCAGAGTCCCTCATTGACTCTCTTCAAGAGGAATCTTGATGAGTGGATGGGAGATCATAGGTTTACCCCGGGTATCACTTCTGTGTCACTGTTAGACAGAGGCACAGTATACTAACCTCGAAAAAGGGCATAGCAAAATAAATTTAAAATGGGTGGCGAAAGTCAAACACATTCTGGCTGGGCTTATAAATGCCCTAGGGCAGATAGCCTAGTATGAACCTATGAACCTATGAACCTATGAACCACAGCAAATAAGGCAAAACAACGTACCCAACACACTAGTCATAGGTAACTTTATAGTCAGGCACACTGATGTCCCACTCACCAGGCTAAACAAGGAGAAGGTTACTGTCAGCTGCCTGTCGGGTACCAGGATCCACCACATAACCCATGCACTCAGGTCACTCCAGAACAAGTACAAATATGACTCTGTCATTGTCCATGTTGGTGTGAATGACCTGAGATGTACCTCTCTGGACTACATGAAAAGAGACATGGAAGAGCTCTCTGATCTTGTAGCCCAGGCAGTTATGACTCTAGCCCTGAGTAGCATTCTGCCATCACCCAGAATGATGCCGCAGTACAAGGACAAAATGACTGACTTCAACAATTGGCTAAGCTTCTGGTGTCATTCTAAAGGGATCCAGAATCTGTCTGCCTGGGATGACATGGTCGACAGACCACGATGCTTTGCTAGAGATGTCCTGCACCTGTCACTCCTGGGATTCCGGATACTGGCTAAGGTTCTTGCCGTCCCTATAGTGCCTTTTTTAGGCAAGGTTCAAATGACAAATTCACCACCATAACTAGGAAAAGGAAAGCAAAAACTGAGGCTGATGCTACTCAATGCTAGAAGTCTAAATCTCAAAATGCACTCACTCGAAGCACTCCTTAAAATGGAGAACATCAATATCTTTGCAGTGACTGAGACCTGGTTCAAGGCTCCAGAGAGCACCCCTGCACTAGCAGGATATAACTCATATCACACTTTTCAGCCACGTAACCTGGACCGGAACACCAAAGGCGGAGGTGTGTCCATATTCATTAAGAATATCCACACCTCCAGGCTAGTTGCTCAGCATAATGCAGCCGAGGTTATCCAAGTGCAACTAACTCTGGGCAAAACTGCAATCCAAATTGTAGCTTGCTACAGATACCCCACCATGCCCCAGGATTCCCACTCCTCTTTTCCTGATGTACTGGAAAATATTAGGGTTCAACCAAACACCCTAATAATGGGCGATTTCAGCTACCCCACCATTAACTGGAAAACTACTCATGTACCAACTCCTTCACTCAACGCTTTCTGAAATTCATAAACTCCAATGCCTGGATCAACCTATCGACATCCCCACCAGGGGCAACAATATCATATGAGTGACCGTTGTTCCACACCTGAAGTCAATGCCTCATTGGTCCGATCCGACCATAAGCCAATTACCCTAGATATCCACATCCTGCCCCCATACCCCATTAAGGAAACCATGGTAAAAAATTTCTCCAAAGCCAACTTCTTGCTTCTTAAGATAGAAGTGGTGAACGTCATGACACCCATGCAGATGGACAGTACAGTTATGACTACTGAATCCTACACAATTGCACTTTATAAGCACTTACACGAGTGCATGGATCATGCTATCCCAAACAGATCCAAGTTACTATCCTCCAAAAAAAAGAAAGCCAATCTGGTGGTCCCCTGCCATAAACAAACTGTACAACAGAAGGAAGAAACTGTTGCAAAAGAGAGTAAAATCACATGAGTGGAAGAGCTCCCTGGTTAGCCACAGTAAGAAGCTGCAATCCCTGATAAAATCCTCCAAAGCTTGTTATGAAAACAAAATTGCCACTGATTCTAAAGACAACCACAAATCATTCAATAGCTATGTCAAGAATCTTAATAGCAACACTCAGATCTGGTCTGAGTTACAGCACAATGACACTAAATATACAGACCCAACTGATATTGCCAACATCCTGGCAGATAAGTTCAATGCTAACTTTACCCCCCTCTCACCCCCTAAAGGGCCCATCTCTATACTGGAAGAATGCAAAGTTCCTGTAATCACGGTTGCACAGGTAAAAACCATACTCTCCAAAGCCAAGAAAACAGCATCCGTGGGACCAGACAACATCCCAGGCTGTGTTCTACATGAACTACAGAACAAACTGGCACCCCCACCTAAGTACCATGTTCAATCATAGCCTCACCTCAGGCTTTGTGCCTGCCGAATGATGTGCAGCGATGGTTATCCCACTCCACAAGCGGGGAGCCACCAAGGACCCCGGGAACTACCGCCCCATTAGCCTGACGAGCCTGGTCTGCAAGGCCATGGAATGTATCATCATGGAACTTATAAAAAAAGACATTGGTAATCTCCATACTCTGGACCCCACCCAGTTCGGGTTTGTAAAAGGCAGATCATGTCTCCTAAACCTGATAGACTTCTTTGAAGCAGTCACCAAAGCCGTAGACGAGGGTAAGGGGGTTCGCACAGCCTATCTAGATCTTGCCAAGGCTTTCGACACCATCCCCCACTCTGGAATTATAGATAAACTCACTAAACTAGGTACAAATCCCTATGTCACAAGTTGGGTTGCCAACTGGCTCACTGACAGAACCCACACTGTGGAAGTAGCAGACTCCAAATCCGATTTCAGGCCAGTAACAAGTGGAGTACCACAGGGTTCAGTCCTGGGTCCTCTCCTGTTTGATATTCTACTTCTCTGAAGTACAGGCTAACACAGAAGGACTTTGGCTAATGAAGTTCACCAATGACTGCAAACTAGGAGCCATAATCGAAACTCCTAATGATCTGGACATCCTACAAAAGGGCCTCACTGAGACAGATGCCTGGTGTCAAAGCCATGGCCTCAAGCTCAATGCCAAAAAGTGCATTGTCATCCCCTTTCGCAAAAACTCTGTACCCATGAACTACAACATAGGCGGTAGTATACTTAACACTGAAAGTGTGATAAGAGACCTTGGGACACAGGTAGACAGTAGTCTCTCCTTTGATCATCACGTTGCCACAGTAGTCAGGAAATCCTTCTACATGGCACACCTCATCACAAAAGGTTTCTCATCCAGAAAAAAAAGAGGTCATTGTTCCCCTCTACTCATCACTCATTAGACCCATTATAGAGTACAATGCCCCTTTTGGTATGTACCTCACAAGACATCTACAACAACTGGAAAGGCCACAATAATACCTCAGAAAGAGGATTACTGGCCTCAAACAGATGCCCTACGCAAACCGTCTCAAAAAACTCCAGCTTTACTCCGTCACATATCGCCTACTCAGAGGTGATCTCTGCCTAACATACAAAGCTATGTCAAACCCAGAGCTGTTGGACATGCTCCACTTAAAGAAATCCCAATCCCTCCATGCTACACACTCTAGGGACATAATCCTTGTCACCACAATAAACAGAACATGCCGGAGGGATAGATTCCTGTCCCAGAGACTTCCCATACTCTGGAATAAACTACCTATCTATATCAAACAAAGCTCCTCATTAGCACTCTTCAAGAAAAATCTTGATGATTGGATGGGAAATAGGAAATTCACCCCGGGCATCACTTCTGTGGCTCTGCTCGACAGTGGCACAGGAAAATAATTTTCTTGGGTGGCAAAAGCCAGGGTACCTTTTTGGTTGGGCTTGTATAGGCCCCAGGGCCGATAGCCTAGTACCTACCTATGAACCTTTGAACTTAACTTTCAGCAGAAGTGTAAAGCAGCTTCAGAGTGTTATGCAACTGCATTCAAAGCAACAGACTTCTTGTTAATACCTTAAAATCTGACATTATAATTTTTAGAATTTCATAAAAGCTTACAAAAAGCCCTTGTGTATATGTAATTGACAAACATGGCAGATGTTTGCCAGCTGTAACAGAAGAGAAATAACTATGTTTGACTTTAAACTCATTCTGTCTTTCTTAAACTATATTGACAACATTATCAACAAAATCCTGAGGCAGCTCAATCTGTGCTACAAAGTTTCTGTTTTTCTCAAATATGGTCTCCAACTAGTTACTTTCAGCTATAGTGGCAACATGCAAAAACTAAAAACAGCAATAAATAACATTTGTAGATTTGCTTTATTTACAAATCAACTAACCCAACACTGCAGGCTTCTACCTCGTGATAAACGGTTACCTTTTAATGAAATAGTAACTCGGCTACTCTTTACACTCCTACCAATCAGACAAAATAACTACACACCAAGAGATGTACACAAGGAGAACCTTACCCTTATTATGCTCATATTCAAAACAGTAATTGTGAAATGGCATCTTTATAGCTGGAACCAACAATTTAGAACCAGCTGCCATTAGAAGTTCTAGAAAGTACCACAGACGCATTTAATAAGATAAATAAATAAATAAATAAATTAAAAAAATAAATAAATAATACTGCTGAAAGAATCAGCTTGCTCTTGTTCTAAAGAAAAGGGCTAGAAACAACCTTCATTCAACACTGGCTTTCCCCACATAGCCTATATTCTCTACAATGATAAATGTGTTGTCTAAATGTGCATTTGTTGAATGAATACTAGTGTCATGATGGTTGCTTTCTCAAACTATATGAATTGCCTCGGTGTACTAATTGTAAAGGTTGCTCTTCAAATTAGTCATGTAGGGATTTATAAAAGCCTACATGATAATTTTTACTGTGTGTGCATCATGGCGCAATGTGCACACAGCTGGGGCAAATTTTAGATTCATTAAACTCCATGTAGTGCAGCAAGCTCATAAACAAACGGGGAAACTGGCATGCAAATGTCAGCATAAGTAGCTGAATTTTATGCTAACGAAGCCAACCAACTTGGTGGAGTGATCCAACAAGCTGTTAGAAACCCGTGTTGACTCTGTGTTCCTGTTTCCCATGTATTCGGAAACTTTTTGAATGCAGCCACAGAAAGGAGTCTGCACAGAAACAAGGCCAAGTAAAACCTCTTAAAATTTGAACTGCTCCCAGTCATATCATTCAACCTCTCAGAGTAAGAAATCTAGAGAGAGCCACAAGGACAATTTTGAAATATTGCTCTTACAATCTTAGAAATTTAATAGAATAACAAATTTTGCATTAGCATGAATTTCCTGAAACATATGAAGTCTAAATCTCAAATGTCTGTCATTATTTTCTGACTTCAGTCCTCAAAGATTTGGCAATGATTTGCCTGTAAACCACAATTTTATAAGTAACAGGCCAAAAATATGAGGTGGAAATCTGGACAGTCTGGGGAAGTCTGTACAGTTGAGAGATATGCTCAGTTTGCCTTTGCTTTGGCTAAAAGACAATGCATAGCACATTCACTGACCACCTAGGTACCTAATACCATTCTCCTACTTACACACATAGTAAAATTGATAACAGGCAACTCACATAGCTTGTGACAGCAGAGAGAACTTTAGTTTACTTATAAGTGTCCATTAGTAAGTAGTAGGCCTCAGGTTTCAAAGATTCACAGAGATCTACCTCTAAACAATAATGTTGCCATTACATTGCCTTATTTTTGCAACATTCCATTTTACTGGAAAATCCATAAAGAGAGAAGTTAGTAATGATACACATTGCAGTTTCTGACTTCACAACCCTTCCCAAGATCAAACAGCAGGCAGGAAACAGAACAAGGAGAGCAACAAGAGCATCATATCCTTGTTTGTGCCATAGCAGTAACAACAAACAGCACTATTATTTTCCAAATCTCCTAGACAGCACTATTATAATACAGCATAAGATCTTCGACTGTCCGCAAGACAAGTGAAATTCACTTTTCCAAGCATGTCCAGAGGTCAGATTCAGGTGTATTCTCCAGTTCATCTGGTGGAATTGGGCATCCTGAGGCAATGTCACAACTGCCTCATGTATACAGACAACCCTCTCCTCTTACCTTTAGACACAAACACAAGTGAGAGATGCAAATACATAGCCAGACTGGAGGCTAAGCGCTCTCAACCCATGACTGTAACAGACAGTCAAGAGGAGAAGAGACACACTAGCATCACACCACCAGTCACATATGGATCTACAAAACAAGCATCGGCAAAACATACACATAAATACACAAAAACATATTCAGAGGCACTAGGTACCAATCTGAAAAAGAAACAGCCCTACAAAGCAGACAAGCAAGCAACCTGCACCTCCAAACACAAGCCAGAAAACACATAATTCACCTCAGCAGTGTGCCTCATGACAGCCCCTAATGCAAAACACCACACCCATCACGCTAGTAATAGGAGACTCTATAGTAAGGCACACAGATGTTCCACTCACCAGGTTGAACAAGGAGAAGGTTACTGTCAGCTGCCTGTCGGGTGCTAGGATCCGCCACATAACACAGGCACTTAGGTCACTCCAGAACAAGTACAAGTATGATGCTGTCATTGTACATGTTGGTGTGAATGATCTAAGATGTACCTCCCTGGACTACATGAAAAGAGACATTGAGGAGCTCTCTGATCATGTAGCCCAAGCTGGTATGACCCTGACCTTGAGTAGCATACTACCTTCACCTAGAATGATACCACAATACAAAGACAAAATGATCAATTTCAACAACTGGCTAAGCTTCTGGTGTCATTCTAAGGGGATCCAGTGTCTGTCTGCCTGGGATGACATGATAAACAAGCCTCGCTGTTTCACCAGAGATGGTTTGCACCTGTCACCCCTAGGCTTTCGAATACTGGCCAAGGCTCTTGCCATCCCCATAGTGCCTTTTTTAGGCAAGGCTCAAAGGACAAACCAACCACCGTAACCAGCACAGGTAACCAAAAACTAAGGGAAATGCTACTCAACGCCAGAAGTCTCAACCTCAAAATGCATGCACGTGAGACACTCCTCAGTATGGAGAAAATCAATGTTTCTGCAGTGACGGAAACCTGGTTCAAGGCTCCAGAGAGCACCCCAGCACTACCAGGTTACAATTCATATCATACCTTCCGGCCTCAGTTACCGGATCGCAGTACAAAGGGTAGAGGTGTATCCATATTCATCAAGGATACACACATCTCCAGGTTAGTGGCGCAACATGATGCCCCTGAGATCATCCATGTGCAACTATCAGCAGGCAAAACCACATTTCAAGTTGTAGCCTGTTATAGATCGTCCACCATGTCCCAAGATGCTCACTCAGCATTCCTTGAGGCATTGGAAAATATAAAGGTCTTACCTAACATCATAATTTCGTGTGATTTCAACTACTCTGGTATAGACTGGGTGAACTACCAAAGTTCTAACTCCCATGCCCAGTGGTTCATAGAATTTATAAATTCAAATGCACTTGAACAACTGGTATGTTCTCCCACTAGAGGGGACAACATATTGGATTTAGTCATCACAAATATGGGCGCCCATTGTACCACACCCACTATCACTCCCTCTCTGGTCAGATCAGACCACAAACTGATAACCCTGGATGTCCTCACCCTCTCCACCTCTCCCAGTCAAATAAACCATCGTAAAAAACCTTTCCAAAGCAAACTTCAAACTACTTGTGTCAGAAGTGGAAAGCTTCACTATTCCCTTGCAGAAGGATAATGATATCCAGGATGCAGAATCCTACACCAAGGCACTTTATATACATCGTCAGGATTGCATGGACTGTGCTCTCCCAAATAAAACCAAGACTCCTTCCTCAAGCAAGAAGAAACCAGTCTGGTGGACCACGGCCATAAGCAAACTATACAATAAAAGGAGGAGACTTATACAAAAAAAAGGCCAAATCCCAAGTAGAAAAATCATCCCTGATCAGCATTAGTAAGAAATTGAGTGCCATCATCAAGTCAGCTAAAGCCAATTTCGAAAAGAAAGTTGCCAAGGATGCCAAGGATAACCATAAGGCCTTCTATGGTTACGTCAAAAACCTAAATGGCAATGCTCAGGTCAGTTCTGAGCTAGTACAAAATGGAACAAAATACACTGACCCCACTGTCATTGCCAACATCTTGGCTGATAGGGTCAGTGCAAATCCCCCCCCCCCCATCACCTACAGGGCCTATTACTATTCCAGGGGATTGTGTAACTCCAATTATTACTGATATGTTGGTTAATAAGGCTCTATCTCAAGCTAAAACACTGCCTCCATGGGACCAGATGGTGTCCTGGGCTGTGTCATATGCGAGCTCCAAAATGAATTAACCCCGCATCTGAATACCCTGTTCAGTCTCAGCCTCTCGACAGGATATGTGCCCATAGAATGGCGCACAGCAATGGTGGTTCTGCTGCACAAGGGTGGGCCCACAACCGTCCCTGGGAACTACCAACCAATAAGCCTGACCAGTCTGATTTGTAAGGCAATGGAGAGAATCATTATGGAGCTCATAAATGGAGAGATTGGGAACCTCCAAACATTTGACCCCACACAGTTCGGCTTTGTCAAGGGCAGATCATTCCTCCTGAACTTGGTGGACTTCTTTGAGACAGTTACTCAGGCTATAGATAAGGGAAAGGAGGTACACAAGGCTTACCTTGACCTTGCTAAAGCATTTGACACCATTCCCCATTCGGGTATTATTGATAAACTCACCAACCTGGGCATACACCCTTATGTCACAAGATGGATCGCAAACTGGCTCTCAGACAGATCTCACAAAGTAAGAGTAGCGGGATCTATGTCCGAATCCTGACCAGTAACGAGCAGTGTGCCTCAGAGCTCTGTCCTGGGGCCCCTCCTGTTTGGCATATACTTCACAGAAGTACAGGCAAGTACTGAAGGGCTGTGGCTGACCAAGGTTGCGAATGACTGCAAACTGGGTGCTATAATAGAGTCTCTGGCTGACATGGATATCCTCCAGAAGGGCCTTAATGAGACTGATGCATGGTGTCAAAGCTATGGTCTCAAGCTAAATGCTAAAAAATGCATAGTAATCCTCTCTGGAAAAAACAGAGTACCCGCAAACTACCACATAGGAGGTAACCCCCTGAAATCTGAAAAAGTAATAAGGGATCTAGGGACCCACGTAGATAGTCAGCTTTTCTGATAACCATGTTGCCAAGGTGGTTAGAAAATCCTTCTATGTGACCCGTCTGATCACAAAAGGGTTTGCATCAAGATCTAAGGATGTAGTGGTGCCCCTCTACTCTTCCCTCATCAGACCCATTATTGAGTGCAATGCACCAATTGGAATGTACTTGGCTAGGCATCTCCAGCAGCTGGAGAGACCACAGAGGCACCTCACTAAGAGGATTACTGGCCTCAAACAGTTGCCCTATGCAGCACGACTGAAAAACCTAAGGCTTTTCTCTGTTGCATACTGCCTTCTCAGAGGCAATCTCTGTCTAACATACAGAGCCATGTCCAACCCAGAACTGTTGAACATGCTCCATCTTAGCAAAACCAAATCTATTTGAGCTACACGCTTTGGGGATATAAACCTCAGCACAACTTTGAATAGAACATGCTGGAGGGATAGATTCCCTTCGCAAAGACTTTCCTTTCTATGGAACAAGGTCCCGATCTACATAAGACAGAGCCCCTCACTATCACTCTTCAAGAGAAACCTTGACGAGTGGATGGGTAACAGAAAGTTCACACCAGGGATCATACCAACAACTCTACTAGATAGGGGCCAAGGGTACTAGCTGCTAGATCAAGGGCCTAGGGAACTAACCAAAGGGGCGGTGGATATCACACAATGTGGCTGGGCTAATATATGCCTTCGGGCAGATAGCCCAGTACCTACCTATGAACCTTGCTTACCCTAAAAAGAACAGGCTATGCCTGTTTGTGACATAACATCACATGAGCCCCTCCCCCTTAGAGCAGTGCAGCCTTGATTGTACCATAACAGTAACTCAGCAATGGTCCCCAGAAAAGAACAGTATATGGCTGTTTGTCCCATACAGCCTGGCCTTCACTTGCTGGCAAATGCATATCATATAATTTCCAGTTAATATCTGCACACATTTTAAGGCCAAGGACATTTAATGCCTTACACCCTTGAATGTCTCACAGTACTGGTCAGATAAAGTACAGTTTTGTTACCTACCATAAATGTAGATGTTTGAGTGCTAATACAGCTGCAGTAATCACATATGGGTTCTCTGCCGTCATGCGGGTCCTCGGTCGGCCGAATTCCAAAGTCTTGGTCCGGCGTCAGTTGTTGTCCCTTCTTCCCTGACATCAGTGCGACAGGGGTATATACATTACAGCCAACGCCATATTCTCCAGTCTTTCTTGCCCCAGATGTCAGGTGCCACCAAAGGAAGGCAATAGATAAATTATATATATATATATATATATATATATATATATATATATATATATATATATATATAAATATATTCAAGCAATGCAATGTTATCAAAAAAGAGTAGTTGCAAGCAAATACACCATAGGAGGATAACCCAAAATAGGTTGTATGAGGAGGTGTTAGCCACTAGTCCTATACCTAGGGGGGGAGGAGGGAGGGAAACCTGTACTGCAGCTGTATTAGCACTCGAACATCTACATTTATGGTAGGTGCAAAACTGTACTATGTTCATCGTGCATACAGCTGCAGTAATCACATATGGGTAGAATCCCAAAGCTACGCACAGGGTGGTAGGCACTAGGTAGAACTGGGATGAGCCAGAATGCCCTGCAACACAGCAGTAGCAAAGCCTGCTCTAGTTTTGGAATATAAAGGCAGGTGGTAGTGTCTAGTGAAGGTATGTACAGAACTCCAAGTGGCTGTCTCCAAGATATCTTTGGTAGGAACTCCTCTGAGGAAGGCTGTGGAGGTAGCTGTGGCCCTGGTGGAGTGTGGTCTGATGCCTACAGGGACAGATTTCCCATGATAGGAGTAACAAAAACATATGCAGTGGCCTATCCATTTAGAGATTGTCTGTTTGGTAACAGGCTTCCCTTGAGCTCCTACAGCATAAGACACAAAAAGTTGTTCTGATTTCCTGAAAGGCTTTGTTCTGTCCAAGTAGTAACGTAGCTGTCTATGGATGTCTAAGGAATGTAGCAGCCTTTCCCCTTTGTTTTGAGGATTGGGGTAAAAGGTAGGTAAGTGTATGGCTTGATTTAAAGCTACCTTGGATACCACTTTAGGCATAAATGACGGGTTGGTTCGAAGGGAAACCCTGTCCTGATGGAAGATAAGAAAGGGCTGCACAGCCATGAGGGCTTGAAGTTCCAAAACCCTATGAGCTGAGGTAATGGCCAGAAGGAAAGCTGTCTTCCAGGACAAGTATTGCAAGTCTGTTGATGCAGCTGGTTCAAAGGGAGGCAATGTTAATTTTTCTAGGATGTAATTAAGATCCCAGGCTGGCACTGGTTGTTTCCTTGGTGGTCTTATATTCTTAGCCCCTCTGAGGAATTGCCTTAAAAGTGGGTGAGAGAATAACTGTGGATCCGTGTTGAATTCTGCAGAAATGGCTGAGGCATGGATTTTTATGAAAGAAAATGAAAGTCCACTGTTCAGCAGCTCAGCTAGATACTGTAATACCTGAGGCATATTCAGTTTTCTAGGGTCCTGTCCTTTTTTCTCATTCCAAGAGCAAAACCGTTTCCATTTTGCGGAGTAAGTCTTCCTAGTAGATGGCCTTCTGGCCTCCGGAATGACATCCTGCACCTCTTTGGAGAGCAGGGTCTGCTGTGGTATTAAGGAATTTTCCATGCAGCAAGATTGAGTGTTTTTAGCTGACTGTGAAGAGTTTTGTAGCTGTGCTGAGTCAGTAGAAGAGGCATTAGAGGTAGAGGCCAGGGAGGAGTATGTGTTAGGCTCCTTAGGAGTGGGTACCAGTGCTGCCTTGGCCAGTCTGGAGCAATCAGTATCATCTTCGGTCTGTCTGCTCTTGCTTTTAAGAGTACCTTGGATAGAAGGGGCAGAGGTGGGAAAGCATACACTGTCCATGCTGTCCAACTGAATGACAGGGCGTCCACCCTCCATGCCTTTGGATGAAAAGTCCTTGAACAAAACTTTTCCAATTGATGGTTCCTGTGGGAGGTGAAGAGATCTATGTCTGGCCTTCCCCATGCTTGGATTATCTTTGTAAACACCTGTGGATGCAGCTTCCATTCGTGTGGGTCTGTCATATTTCTACTTAGATTGTCTGCCAGCGTGTTTACCAAACCTGGCAAGTACTGTGCTTGAAGTTCGATTTGGCATTCCAGAGCCAAGTTCCAAGGTGTCATGGCTAGTCTGCACAGGAGATATGAATGCGTTCCTCCTTGTTTGTTTATGTACCACATTACTGTGGTGTTGTCTGTTCTTATCAATAATTGTCCTGGATGCAGGAGGTCCTTGAATGCTGTAATTGCATTTATCACTGCTAGCATTTCTTTTTGATTGATGTGAAGGTGCTTTTCCTTTTGGGACCATTTTCCCTGAATGCACCTGCCTGTCATGTGTGCCCCCCAGGCGTAATCTGAGGCGTCTGTTGTGATGACTTGATTTGCTTGAGGCTTGCAGAATGGGAGACCTGTGTTTGCTTGACATGCTTGGGCCCACCATAGAAATTCCTTTTGCAAACATGGAATTATTGGTATTATTGTTTCCAAATTGTGGCTGTGTTGAGACCATAGGCTTTTTAGGTACCATTGAAGTTTTCTCATATGCAACTTTGCACGTGGGATTAAAAGAATGCAAGATGCCATGAAGCCCAGAGCCTGCAGGATTTTCCTTGCAGTAAGCCTGGTACAATTTGCTAGTGTTTTGAAGTACTGAGTTAGTTGCCCTTGTTTTTCTGGTGTAAGATAGGCCATCTGGGTGTTTGTGTCCAAGCTGGCACCCAGGAAAGTTATTTTTTGAGATGGTGTCAGCCTGGATTTCTCTTTGTTGATTGTGTATCCCAGAGAATTCAGTAACTGTGTTGCATAAGCCAGATGTTCCAGAAGAGTGTGCTTGCTGTCCGCTTGGATCAGGCAGTCATCCAAATAAGGGTATATTTGTATCCCTTGAAGTCTGCAGTAGGCAATTACTGATGCCAGGCAATTCATGAATACTCTTGGCGCAGTAGATAAGCCAAAGGGCAATGCAGAGAATTGATAGTGGATTGAACCTGCAAGAAATCTGAGGTATCTTCTGCAGCTTTGTCTGATTGGGACATGCAGGTATGCCTCCTTGAGGTCCAATGTTACCAGCCAAAACTCCTTGCCCATCATGGGAAAAAGCTACTGTAATGTGAACATCTTGAATTTTGGTACGAGTAGAAATGTATTTATGATAGATAAGTCCAAAATGGGTCTCCAGTCGGTTCCTTTTCTTGGTACCAGGAAGAGTCTGGAATAAAATCCTTGACCTTGTTCGTGAGTAGGAACCTCTTGAATGGCTTTCATGTCCATGAGTTTTGTAATTTGTATTTGAGCCTCTGCCCTTTGATTGTGTGGCAGGTTTGGCATGCCTCTCATTTTTGGAAGAGTGTGAAAATGAAATCTGTAGCCTCTGTTTATTATGTCCAGGATCCATTTGTCTGTTGTGATAATCTGCCAATTTCTTGAAAATAGTGACAGCTTCCCTCCCAAGGGGGCTGCCAGCTGAGATTTGCTTGGCATGAAAAGGAGGAAGTCATTGGGTTTGCTTTCTATGTTGTTGTGCACTGTCTTTGCCACCTCTTGGTGCTTGAGATTGCCATTGTCTGCCTCTATATGATCCTTGAGATTGTCCTCTGCCCCTTGAGCGCCTGTATCTACCTCTTTGTGGCTTGTCCGTGGCTGGAAAGGACCAGTTTTTTGAAGGCCAATTTCTGCTAAAACGAGGTGGCTGTACCTGTAGAAAAGCCTTGACAGCTTGCATAGATTTAGCTTTTTCTTCCATTTTCCATAGTATCTCCTCAGCATTAGTACCAAATAGCATATCCTTTTGTAAAGGAGCATCTAGTAGCTTAGCTTTAACATGATCAGGCAAGCTTTGTTCCCTAAGCCAGGCATGTCTACGAATGACTGCTCCTGTAGCAGCAGCTCTACTTGAGGCCTCTAAGGCATCATAACCACATTGTAAGGTGTGTTTACCCACTTGTTCTGCACTATGCATCATATCCTGCAATTCCTTCAAATCTGGTTGTTCAGGTTGAGACATTTTGTTTCTTAATTGTGATAACAGAAACTGCTGATATTTAAGTATATGGAACTGACAATTTAAGGCCCTCATGGCTAGGGTGGCCAAGGTGTATACCTTTTTCCCCCACCTTTCTAAGGATCTAGATTCTCTTTCAGAAGGTAAAGGGTTCTTGGCAGTAGAGGCCTTCATTCCCTTGGGGCCTTGAGAAATGGTTTTAGGGTCAGCATTATGGCTTTTGAAAAGAAATTGGTGAGAGTTAGGGACTCTGTAGTACCTATCAGGTTTGACTGGTGCTGGAGGCAGGGAATCCGGATTAAGACAAGCCTCCGAGTAAACATCATCAAGTATGTCCAGGACAGGAGGTATAGCCAGAGGTCTGTGTTGAGGTTACAAAAGAAATTCCCTAAGCCTTTTCTTGGAATCAGAAAAGTCTTGGCCTTCCCAATGGAAGTGCTCCCTCAAGGTGTGCAAGGTTTCCCCAAAAGAGAAATCCTCTGGGGGAGATACAGAAGGAATGGACTGTTCTGCATCAGAATCTTCATAAGGGGAGTACAAGAGTTCCTCCACATCAGAATGTTCTGAGAAAATGGAGCCCTGTTCAGAAGAGGGAGAGTCTTCCTCCACTCTGGGTCTCTTGTCTGGAGGGGGTTGGGAACCCCTGATATAGGAAATTAAATCCTCAGCCATTTTAAGCATCTGCCTTTTAGGCATGGAGCCTGGGGATGGGCCCTGTGTAACAGGCCTCTTGGGATGCATGGCTGATTTGGACTTAGTGAAGGCCTTAATAGAAAAGGAAGAAGAGGGTCTAAATACACCGTGGGTGGAAGTGGACCTGTCCACATTAGAAGGCTCAACACCCACTGTGGTTTCGGTGGTTGTAGTCTGAGTAAGGGCCGAGGTACCAGCGGTCTCGGGTACAGAAGACACCGCCAGGGAAGTGTCATCGGTAGTCAGGGACTGCAAAGGCATCTCGCTGAGAACCGGACCACGTGTAGCAGGCATTGGCATGGTGTCAGTGGAGACCGCAGGCCTCGCGTGTCGGTCTTTGTCCTTGCATTTTTTGGATAAAACGGTAGAAGGAGTATCCGACGACATTTTATAATCAAAGGCTTTACCAGAATAATGTTGGGTGAACTCCGCCCGACGCTTAATAGTGCGTTTATTGAAAGTCGCACAGAAGCGACGGCCCGAGACGTCGTGGTCTGGGCCTAAACAAGGTATGCAAAGGGAATGGAAATCCTTATGCGGTATTTGCTTCCCACAAGAAATACAATTGTTAACTTTGTCTGACATCGGTCTGAGGCAAGAAAAGTTTCCCCAACGGGGTACTTAGCTTTAAAGAAGACTTCAGTTTCCAATTTTTCCTAAATTCAGGAGCTGGCCAACCGGCACTTGCGAACTGCTTCTGCTTCAGGCACTGCGCGGCAAAAAAGACTGGAGAATATGGCGTCAGCTGTAACTTATATACCCCTGTCGCACTGACGTCAGGGAAGAAGGGACAACAACCGACGCCGGACCAAGACTTTGGAATTCGGCCGACCAAGGACCCGCCTTGCGGCAGAGAACCCATATGTGATTACTGCAGCTGTATGCACGATGAACATCTGATGAAGTGCCAAGAAACACAGACAAATAAGACAAGGCTGTATATTTGCATGAATCTTAACAGGTTGTCTGATCAGTAACTGCACTACATCCAAATATAATAAAGAGGGTTAAAAGTACACATCACAGTTGAATATATCACAGCAGTGTACATTCTGATGCATTTGTTTGTGTAAACATTGACTTCAATTCTTTACTGCAAAGCTGTTTGTGTGGAAAAGGAAGCTAAGACATTCATCCTGTTTTCTGAATCTGCAGTGGTGTGACAGTTCAAATCCTGAACTATGTTAAAATATCTGATGTGTAGTATCATTTTGTAGTTAAAACATTAAAACATTCTGTGAGAGGAATGAGAAATTGGAAGTAAAGAAAAGATCATCATTACCCCTAGGGACTTTCCAGTGGACACTGAAAGCAATGCTGTCACATTTGTAACTCTTCTTTCATCCATTTCAAACATTTGGACGTGACTATATGGGCTCCAGAAAGATATGACTGTTCATCCAACCATGTGATGTATGCAGTTATTTGTGAATCATGTTGTTGTTTTTTTTTTTTACATAGGCAACACTATTAGGCATTTAAAAAGAAGAATCTTCAAACACTTGTTAGCCATCAAGAAGAAGGATTTTAGTAATACTTTGGCTAAGCACACTGTTAAATGTAAAGATTTCAAAAAATTTTCTTTTTTTGTTTTAGATTTTTTAGTGTATATGTCATACCTGTTCACATATATCTCCCTTTCCATTTGTTTTCCTACCTTTCTTTGGTTTTATTCCACTGGTTTTCCAAAGCACCACACAGTGCAAACACATATCTGCAGGTCTGGCTTGCTTAAGTGCCTTGCAGAAAGCATGGCATTGCTGACACCACACCACCTTGGAAACATACAGGCAAACCTAGAAACCAGATACATTCAATAAATGCTTTTGCCATCATGAAAACCCAGCATGGAGTAACTGTTGCACATTAGCAATGTGGCTCACATTTGTGCACTGCTTACCTACATGCAAACAGTTGTATCTTGCATGTGCATGCAATTAGTTAACCATAGTGCAAATCTGCTGCCCAATGCATACCTTTCAGCTATTTAGATTTTTGTAGAATGTCCTGATGTTTGCATCACGATTTTGCCCTGCTGCTCATAAAAAGTTGGTTTTCTAGGAAATAATTTGAAAATACTTGAGTATTGAAGACAGAAAACAATGACAGATATTTATTTCAAAACTTCTACCCTTCAGACAATTCACATTAATGCAAAGCATGTTATTCTATCAACTGCATAAATTTGTAAGAGCAGTATGCAAGGTGTGTCCCTGTGTCTGGTTCTCTTTCAACCCAGTATGTATAGCTTTGTCCAGATTTCTTGCTATAAAAAGTTGAGAGGTATGGCCCAATGTGCAATAGAAATGTATATATGATACTGTTTGATTTCAGTCCATATACTGGCCACAAACCCACAAGCATTATAACCCTGGTGTCTCAGTTTATTTTTTTCCACACTATATCAACCACATGACAATGTGTAATTTATAATGTTGTGTGCTCCCTCATGGACAGTGCCAGTTGGTGATACTCACAACTTTGCTCGTCTAAGCTCAAACATCCAAGTTTTTGTTATACACCCAGGTTTCTAAGAAGCCTAGTGCTATTAGGCTATTGGCCTCATATGACACTATGAATATATATGCCTATGCAGGCCTCCCAAGCTGTTGTTCCTCACAAGGCCTGCCGATGTCATCTACTATAAGTTTACCTGTACTCCCATATAAGTCAGACTTGTGCAGTGCTGGGTGCATTAAATCCTGTGTTCTGTTGTTTGTTTACCTTAGATAGGTAGGGGTTCTAGTCTCCTGGCAGTCAACTGGGCGTGTGTGAATCTGGGCAGCAGAGTATACGTGGTATCCTATATTTATCTCTCCAATGGCATGGCTGGCCATTTTTTTGATGGCTGCTCATCCCTATACATTAATTCCATACCAGTCTCCCAAGCTGTTGTCTCTCACAGGGCCTGCAGATGTCATCTACTATAAGTTCATCTGTTCAGCTGTATAAATGAGGCTTGTCCTGTGGTGTGTGCATTAAGTACATTGTTCTGCAGTCTGTTTACTTAGATTGTAGGGGTTTTAATCTCATTGCAGTCAACTGGGTGTGTCTGTGAGCTAGATGTAACTTGATATTACAGAGAGAATTTTACACCAGCAGGTGGGGCACATATCTTGGCCTCAACAGACACTGCTGATGTCATCAGCTGTAAAGGGTTGTCTGACACATTGCACGTTAGACTTATGCTGTGGTATGTTTGTTACATTCAGTGATCTGTTGGCTGTGTACTTAGATAGGTAGGGGTTCTATTCTCCCTGCAGTCGACTGTGTGTGAGAGTGAGCTGTAATTTGATATTACAGAAAGTATTTTATACCAGCAGGTGGAACACATATCTGGTCCTCAACAGACACTGCTGATGTCATCAGCTATAAAGGGTTTTCTGACATAATGCAAGTCAGACTTTTGTTTGTGTGTGTGTTACATTCAAAGATCTGTAGTCTGTTTAGGTAGGTAGGGGTTCTGTTCTCACTGCAGTCAGCAGTAACTTGATATTTCAGACAGCATTTTACAACAGCAGGTGGGACACTGTTATTTCCATATGCTCAGCAGATATAGCTAATGTCATCTGCTATATCAGAGGATTGTATATGCATGTTTTCTCACCAAGGCATGATCAGACAGTGGCCTGGATGTCAGGCAGACATCAAATCATTTGATACAAGACAGACTAAAGTGGCATGTGTTTTAATTTGTACACATACATTATGGAATGGTTTGTAGGCTCTGTGTTAGCTTGATGAGAAAGCCCAGTGGGGTGTCCTACAGATGCATGTTTCTGCTGAGCTACATGCAACAGAGAGCATGATATTGTACTGTTCTGATGAGATTATACTACTGTGCTGCCATGCAACCTAGATACCTGAATGTGATGGCCTGACTATTGATGTGCACCATATGTTTGTACTGGTTAATCATTAAAGAGAACAGTTAGAAAGTAATGAGACACATTGCAGTTGTTGACTTCAAAACAAGAGAAAACACTATAAAGTAGTGAAATGATGATGCTATCCACTGTACAACTTAGCAAGACAAATATAATTCACAGACACAGGTGCAAATATCATTTAAACAACACAAATATAGATATAGTAAGCAAAAATGTAGCTAAACACCCTGTGCATCAGACACAAAGCTTTAGTTTCCCTGAATCTAAAAGAGTGAAATCAGGGATATGGTGCAGTTATAATCACTTGTACAGGGTTTTGAGGGGGGGGGCAGGAGGTCTAGGTTGACAGCAAATGTTGAGTCTGTGTGAGTAAGAATGGGGAAACAGGCAGGCTGAACCATGTAACTGTTGTGTGTGTGTCTGTAGGGTCCTCCATGTGAAAGCAGTGCATGACAGTGTGCATGAACACAGCTAAGCTCAGTGCTAGCTCTATGTCTGGGTATGTTGGACAGGTGTGAGCTGTGCAAAGTAGTGTTGTCAGTTCACTGTTGTCACTCGCAACCACAAGACCTGGCTCTGCAAGGAGATGCACTGGCACCTCCACTCCCAAGGTCAGATACAGTGCTACTATCTAAATGTGACTGTTGTCTGCTGGATGTGCTCCTTTCAGGGATCTGGCATGTCTGGGTGTAGACAGCACCCTCCATGAAGGAGGATAGGAAGTACTGCCACTTCTGGAGCATGATCAGGCATGGCCACATTGGCTAGAAGCAGATGGTGTGGCTGATATATGCCCACATGGATGACACCTCCCTACCAGCAGATATGTCATCACAGACACTCCACAGTGCATGATATAAACCCCTGGTTTCATCACAGACACTCCATGTCAAACATGTCATTCAACTGATCATTGAATTGCCTACATGGTGGAAGCAGTCATGGATGTTAGACTTTGCCACATCTAGAACCCTGAGCATTTGTCTGAAGCACCTTTCAGAATGTAACTGTGCCTCCATGATGGCCCTAAACATCCATTGAGTGACACAGAAAGAGACACCTGTACCAGGTCGAGGAGGGACAGCAGGCCTCCTTTGAACACCCCTATCAACCTTTCTACCTTACACTTAGTCAACACTTTGGCTATGGACAAATTCAGCAGGCACTAAAGCTGCAGTAGCCGCACTCCCCTAATCAATGTCCTTTTCCTCAACTTGTCCAATATCTCTGGCCTCAGTGGACTGAGTAGGCATAGGCCTACTCACTGTATCTGGGAAAAATGAAGGGGGTCTCTGGTTATCAACCTTTGTGCCAGATTCAACCTCTGCACCCCCCAACTGTGCATCAGCTTGGCCACCATCATCATTAATGTCTGTTGAGACACTGACTTCAGGTGTTAGAGTGCCCACACTCCTATTGTCATGTTCACATATGATAAAAAGGGAGAAACACAGGAATACATCCATACCTCCACTACTATGCTGCAATATATGCTAAAATAAGTACACTGCAGTCACTATTACAGACAGTACAGCAATACATACAACAGGCCTGATAGGACACATTATGAGATATCTTGAAATGTATCTACAGTACTGATATACATGCATTAGCCTTACCATTTGCAGGAGGTCTATGTCTCTGTATTCTTGACATTCCTGAAATAAGTAAAGCAAGAGGTAATGACATCATTATCACATTTAACAGTAAAATAGGGGGTAATACATTTACAGCCGTACATCTGTAGTACCTCAGATGTCAACAAGAATGTGGCTGACAACTTCAAACTAAGCTTATAACTGCAGCAATCCTAAAGCCACCCACCCAACAAACAACTGACACTGACATATACATTACTGAAATTATTGCACTATGCCACATAATTCTAATTATCATCTAAAAAAACATACCTGGAAGCTCCTCTTGGGATGCAGGAGTTGCACCCACATCCAGAATATACTGTGCCATGGATTACTGGGAGTTGTACTGGGTGGCAATGTTCGCCAGGAATTCCTCAGTGGCAGTGAGAGGGGGTTCTGCAGCAGGACCTCCACTTGTGACTTGATTGTGTGCCATTGCAGCTGATTGCCTACTTGCAGCAGTTATCATGTCTGAGGATCTGTGAGAAACCTGTTCATATGTGCAACTGTGTTGCCCAACAGTGTTAATGTTGGCCATTAATTCATCCCAGAGGGCTGTACACTTAGCCATATTGGCCCACCTCCTGGAAACCAGCAGAGCAGCATGTTGCCTTAAGGCATCAATTATCTGATTATTTTTTGCATCTGTAAATAGGGGCCTACAATGAGCAGACATTTTGTGTCCTGCAAGACAAAAGAATAATACATATGAGGATCGCATAACTACAAATTAACTTTACAGATAAAGCAGTAAAGAAAGGCTATCAGTATTCCCCCCTGAATAAACATGAAAGAATCTACATATTTCAAAAAATAACAAGACAGATGATACAAAACAAGGAGACTAAAAAGAGAAATATATCCTTGTTTGTGCCATAGCAGTAAGTAAAATATGCTCACTCACCCAAAATAACAGTCCAGTCTAGTTATTGCCCTAGCACTAACTCATCGTCATTCCCCCCTCAAACAAAATGACAGGCTAAGGACCCATCATGCTAACAAAATATCTTTGAAATGGTAAAAGTGCTATCAAAGGGCCTGTCCATGCAACATGTGTACATATTTATAACACAGCATTCACTTTTCAGGTGTTTTCAGTGTTGTGTACCTGTGAAATAGCTTAACAACTAAGGCCATGACATCATTACATATCTTACAGATTAAAGTGTGAAAGCCATTACTTCACATTTATTCTTAACTACATTCCAACATGTGCATTATGTAACAAAATGGGAAAATACCTGCTGAAGTGCAATACTCCTCTTTAGAGACATACTTTGAAGAAATACGGTTGTCTTAGTGAGTTAAACAATGTATTAATTCTCCTCAGCATCAGTTTGGCTACCTATACATTTGCCTTTTTATAATGGAGTACATCATTAATGGATCACATCTGTCACAGTTTGTGCTTCAGAGATGCTAATTACTGCATAAGCAGGTGAATTGCATGCTAATCAACCAATCTTGTGAAACTATTCAACACGATAAGGCATCCATATAGACTCCATGTTGGTTTTTCCTAGGGATTTCACAAAGTGTGGAGTACAGACACAGCATTTACAATGTAAGTCCTGAACATGTATTGTAATGTATAATACTATTAAAGCATGTATTTGTATTTCATCACATGGTACAGTAAGCAGGTGAAAGATAGAAGATGTGTACAGAAAGCAAAGTAACATGTGACAGTCGAGAGTTATTTCACTTGTATGTGTCCATTAGAAAGTAGTATTCAACCATGCAAGATTCACACAATCATGACTCTCTAAAGTACTTAAATGCATGGCCTCAGTTTAACATTACATGTTTGTAATGGAATGTCTTTACATAGAGAAGCTGTGCCATAACATGACCTCAGTTTGTTCCACTCCTTCAAAAGAACAGTGTACCTTTGCATGTGCCATAACAGGAATTTACCTTTGTTCCCACCACAAAAAGAGCAGAGTATGTTTTTCTGTGCCATCCAATCTGGCCTTCATTTGCTGACAACTACATATCATATGATTCCCAGTTAATACATACACACAATGTAAGGTAAATCAGGTAGAATGACTTTCACACTGCATATCTCTGAATACTGATCAGATAACTGTTGAATGGCCAAGCAACACAGACTGGCATAATTTCAAGCAATAGTCCTAACAGGTTGTGTGATCACTAAGTGCAGTACATCCAAATCTATTTTATATAATACATGTATAAATAACAGCTGATAGCTTGAGATCATAAAATACATTGTGGAAGATTGTTGTGTGAAGGGTAACTTAAAGTTGTTTCCTGCCAAGCATTTTGTGTGACAAACAGGGATAAGGCACCCATCCTGTTTTCTGAAGGTACATTGGAGCGAGATTTGAAATCCAGACCTCTGCCAGACATACTTCCTGTGTGGCAACAAACTGCATTTCCCCTTTTTTTTTCCTTCTGTTTTACTTTAGTTGGTGATGGGAGGGCAATGTTTGTGTGATGCGGTGCTTAACACCAACAGATTTGGCTATGCTAATCAATCTAGTGTGTAGACCAGCATTGCACAAAATGGATGACTGGACCACCCAGGTAGCAGGCTGGACCCGACAGCCAAAAACAGAAACCGGATGCTTTCTATTAATGTAATTGTGCATTGTGCAAACCCACTGAGCACCATTGCACTGCAGTTAACAGAGAGAACGTAACAAAAAATACTAACTTAGGGTATGCTATGCAACTTACTCTGTGGCAGCAGGGGTTAAGTCAAGGTCTGATGTCTTGATGGTCCTGGGTTCAAGTACAAGGTATACAGACTTTGTTTTACTGTTGTGACATTGCAGTATATAGCAGTGAACTGACACATAAAGAAGAGTTTTCACAACTTTCCTGAGGCAATAGCTGTCAGTGCAGGACTAATACCCATATAGTCCAGGGCTCAAATACAGCATATGTCATTCAATTTTATGTTGTTCCAATTCACTTTATAGTCACTCTTCCTTATAGCAGTTGACTTAGTGTAGCTTATATAATATTTATATGACCTAGGAATGACACAGTAATATTGGGTCAGGTATGTGATTATTTATTAATCTATGTATTGTCTAGTTAATAAAAAAGAATGACTGTGGGTATAATGTATACTATATTCTGACAAGAATATTCCTGCTATGTGGCTTGGCATGTACTTCCCATTGGACCATCACAGTTACAGACTTGCCTGTGTATCAAATAATATAGAAATTGCATTAGTTACCAAACTTCTGCATCACTTACCATACTGCAAACGAGTTTCAATGTTTTGCACCCTGTTTGCACAATGTACAGCTTTTTCAAGTGTTGACAAATAAAAAAGTGCACCCTATGAATAAACATGATATGTACAATTGGCAAGAAAATATCATTCTACATTGGTCTTGCTCTGTGACAGACATGAAAGGTATTTCTGTACAGAATTTGATATTTAGGGCTCAAAGGTGGGGTGTCTAGGAATCCAAAGTGTTTGTTGGACTCCTGGTGAATGTTCATGGACCCTGGCTCCTGCAGAGGCACTTTCATGGCTCACAATCAAGGACAGAGGCATAGAATAGTCTGGCTCAGGCTCTGACCAATGCTACCAGTATCCCCCACACTGGTGAACAGTATAGGAACCACTACCGAGACCTGAGTATGAGGATGAGGGATACCCTTGACCATTGGATCGAGGAAAGTCAGACTGGTGGCACCCCACAAATGTGCAAGCATGACTTTCAGATATTATTTGTAATAGTGTAAAGCTGCATATAGTCAGGCTTGGTATTCATAATGGTATTCTGTTCTGTTCTGTTTTTCCCACATCTCAGGCAGATCATGATCTGAATGTTAGAGCACATGAAATTAGATGGGCATGGATGCGAGCAGCATGTGGCATGTATGTACCACAACAGTACTGCTACTGTAGCATTAAAATTTAAAGACTGATTTGTAATACCTCTGTATGGGTTTTGCAGAATACCCAGATTGTTGCCTCATAATTTTGGTTTGTTTCTCATAATTGTGGTTGCCTTGGCAACTCTTATCCAATGCATTGAGGAATGCAGTCAGAAAATGACATTTGTGTCTCATACTTCACAGTTTTCAGAACATCAGTGCTAATGCAAAGCTTGTTGTTCTATTAATTTCTAGGTTTGTAGAAGAATGTGTAAAATGTGCTGCTATTTGTGCACCTTTCTACCCCTAATATTTATTGCTTGGTCCCATTTTTGGCTGTAAAAGGTTGTGAGGTATGGGTTTAGTTGGTATGTAATGCAGTAATACCTGTCAACTGTACATATTACCAAAGAATGGCTCATAGGTTCATAGGTAGGTACTAGGCTATCGGCCCTGGGGCCTATACAAGCCAGCCAAAAAGGGTACCCTGGCTTTTGCCACCCAAGAAAATTATTTTCCTGTGCCACTGTCAAGCAGAGCCACAGAGGTGATCCCCAAGGTGAATTTCTTATTTTCCATCCAATCATCAAGATTTTTCTTTTAGAGTGCTAATGAGGAGCTTCGTTTGATATAGATAGGTAATTTATTCCAGAGTATGGGAAGTCTCTAGGACAGGAATCTATCCCTCTGGCATGTTCTGTTTATTGTGGTGACAAGGTTTAGGTCCCTAGAGCATGTAGCTCAGAGGGATTGGGATTTCTTTAAGTGGAGCATGTCCAACAGCTCTGGGTTTGACATTGCTTTCTATGTTAGGCAGAGTTCACCTCTGAGAAGGCGATATGCGATGGAGTAAAGCTGGAGTTTTTTGAGACCGTCTGCGTAGGGCATCTGTTTGAGGCTGGTAATTCTCTTTGTGAGGTATTTCTGTGGCCTTTCCAGTTGTTGTAGATGTCTTGTGAAGTACATACCAAAAGGGGTGTTGTACTCTATAATGGGTCTAATGAGTGATGAGTAGAGGGGAACAATGACCTCTTTTATTCTGGATGAGAAACCTTTTGTGATGAGGTGTGCCACGTAGAAGGATTTCCTGACTACTGTGGCGATGTGATTATCAAAGGAGAGACTACTGTCCACCTGTGTCCCAAGGTCTCTTATCACACTTTTGGTGTTAAGTATACTACTGCCTATGTTATAGTTCATGGGGACAGAGTTTTTACCAAAGTGGATGACAATGCACTTTTTGGCATTGAGCTTGATGCCATGGCTTTGGCACCAGGTATCTGTCTCAGTGAGTCCCTTTTGTAGGATGTCCACATCATTAGGAGTTTTGATTATGGCTCCTAGTTTGCAGTCATCTGTGAACTTCATTAGTCAAAGGCCTTCTGTGTTAGCCTGCACTTCAGAGAAGTAGATACCAAACAGAAGAGGACTCAGGACTGAACCCTGTGGTACTCCACTTGTCACTGATCTGAAGTTGGATTTGGAGTCTGATACTTTCACAGTCTGGATTCTGTCAGTGAGCCAGTTGGCAACCCATCTTGTGACATAGGGATTTATACCTAGTTTAATGAGTTTATCTATAATTCCCGAGTGGGGGATGGTGTTGAAAGCCTTGGCAAGATCTAGTTAGGCTGTGTGAACCACCTTACCCTTGTTTACGGCTTTGGTGATTGCTTCAAAGAAGTCTATCAGATTTAGGTGACATGATCTGCCTTTTACAAACCCGAACTGGGTGGGGTCCAGAGTTTGTAGATTACCATTGTCTTTGTTTATAAGTTCCATGATGATACATTCCATGGCCTTGCAGACCAGGCTCATCAGGTTATGGGGAGCGGTAGTTCCCAGGGTCCGTGGTGGCACCCCCCTTGTGAAGTGAGATAACCGTCACTGTGCGCCATTCAGCAGGCACAAAGCCTGAGGTGAGGCTATGATTGAGCATGGTACTCAGGTCAGTGCCAGTTTGTTCTGTAATTCATGTAGAACGCAGCCTGGGATGTTGTCTGGTCCCATGGATGCTGTGTTCTTGGCTTTGGAGAGTGTGTTTTTTACCTGTGCAGACGTGATTACAGGAACTTTGCATTCTTCCGGTATAGAGATGGACTCTTTAGGGGGTGAGAGGGGGATAAAGTTAGCACTGAACCTATCTGCCAGGATGTTGGCAATATCAGTTGGGTCTGTATATTTCGTGCCATTGTGCTGTAACTCAGAGCAGATCTGAGTGTTGCCATTGAGGTTCTTGACATAGCAATAGAATGCTTTGTGGTTGTCTTTAGAATCAGTGGCAATTTTGTTTTCGTAACTAGCTTTGGAGGATTTTATCAGGGATCGCAGCTTCTTACTGAGGCTGACCAGGGAGCTCCTCCACTCATGGGATTTTACTCTCTTTTGCAACAGTTTCTTCCTTCTGTTGTGCAGTTTGTTTATAGCAGGGGACCACCAGACTGGCTTCCTTTTTTTGTAGGATAGCATCTTGGTTCTGTTTGGGATAGCATGATCTATGCACTCATGTAACTGCTTATAAAGTGAAATTTTGTAGGATTCAGTAGTCATAACTGTATTGTCCATCTGCATGGGTGTCATGAAGTTCACCAGTTGCAGACATAATTGTGGTTTTCAGTCAAATAATTGCATAAGGGTTGAGGACTGACATCACTAAATAATGTCACACATGTGAGATTCAGACCTCATACCCTTCAGAAAAGTCATACAAGTGCAAAGCCTGTTACAGTATCATCTTAATAAATTTGGAAGAGCAAGTATGTAAGAGACATCCCTGTATTTTTGACATTGGCCCCCTATTACATATGACTTTCTTCACATTTATTGCTGTAAAGGTTTGAGCCCTATGAATACAGACTATAAAATACAGCATACATCTTGCAACTGTAAAAGGAAAGTATGTCTGCAGTACTCTGTGGGAACTCAGAACACTGCAGTAGTAGAGAGTAGTCAGCAGTTGTGGGTTCAAACATCACAATTACCTCATGAACAAGACTGCTATGTTTTCATCATTATTGGACTTTAACTGAAGACCTCTCTAGCAGTGGCACAAATGGCCTGTTGGAAAATGCAATTAGTAGAATTGGAGCCTGCATATAAGCAATATATGCACACATTACGGATTGCTGGCTGAAATGTGTACTATAGTGTGCATCTATCCTTCACCTGCACAGGTTTTTCTTTCACCTCCAACAAAAGTCCTTAATGGACCAGGATCGACTGATTAGGGCACTGTCTAACCCCTAGCATACAGTGGCATCTCCTTCCTGCAGGAGCAACCAACAAAGTTCCTTCACCTGCGTGGGTTTTTCTTTCACCTGCAGCAAAGTCCTCAGTGAACTGGGATCAACTGATTAAGGCACTGTGTAGGTGCTTTTTTTCATACTTCATAACCCCAGTGGCCTAAACTTGGTAAATATGTTAATTGCCTTAGTTTGTTAAGTAAGTCAAACACAGGAGTGCACACTCATAAGCTAGGTCCTTGATTCCTCTTTTTTATCCCAATCCAATGTCCCAGTACCTATTTAAAAAGAAAAAAAAATCTCCTAAGTAACCAGTATATGGCAACAGACATCCAGATATCATAGCCCTATTGCTGATACTGATGACACAGAGTTAACTGTGCTATCCTATCCATCTACTGCCTATATAATTTGGCACAATCCAAAGATAAATAAATAAACAAAATAAAACAACAAAAGGTAAACACATAACGCTACTTATAGGTATACACCGCAGGACCCACAGTAACTATACAGTATCGCCTTAATTCCCAAACCATGAGCTGGATGCAGTCTTAGCCTACTCACGGGGCAGACTATTCACAGGCTTGACAATTTTTTTGCATCCTGGTGGGTTCAGCCCCGCTCTGTTTGCCCTCGCTCTGCTTAGGCTCAATCTGCTCCCCAACCCTCTCCCCATTCGCCACCCACCCCTCTACCACCACATTTATCCATATCCCTAACCACCTGACGATTTTGCCTCACCCACCATTCAGTCCAAACCCACACCCTATTACACACCCTATATCCTATCACATCATACTTTCCCAACCACCATGCCTTCTTCTAAGCAATCTCACCCCTAACACCTCCCACCAGTATTATTCCATCTTCCATCTAACCACTCCTTCCTACCCAGTAAACTCACATCTTTCTATATAATTCACACCTCTCCACAATTATGTCTCAGCCCCAACAACACTACACTCCCCAACTACTAGTCTCTCTAACTATGTCTCTCCATACCCTCCATCATTACCTCCTATCACTTCACACTCACCCACTACAACAACCTTAGATCCCCACTATACCCCTAAGCACCACCTTTCCCCCTATCTCCCCAGTCACATACTACCACCCCATCCATTTATTGACAATCCTCACCCATCTCAGATCACCTATTTACCTTGACACCACAACCAGAAAACAACCAACCCTCAAATTCCACACCCTAACAATTCTATACCTCAAAAAAATCACCAGCACAGTAGCCCAGCTACTACTAGGAGGTGATATCCACCCCATCCCTGGCCCAACAACTCCAACTAACACCTGCAATTTTCACCCCACACTCAAATATAAAAACACCTACTTACTAATACTTAACTTGAATATTCGAAGCATCGTGAATGGAATAGAAGAACTCCACTCTACTATTTCTATTTACAACCCTGATCTAATGCTCATTACTGAGATGTGGCTTAAACCACATATCAAAGATAACTATGTATCCCCACCCAGATATAACAAAAGAGGAGGTGGCATTGCCCTACTCTACAAAAATAGGTTAAAAATCCAACTTCTACAAAATGAACTCACTGACATCAAAAATGCAGAAACCATATTTAATAAACCAGCATAAGCATCTAAACTTACTTGGGGTTTATATACCAGCAGGCAACAACTGCACCATCCTACGATCCATACTACATTGGGCTTCCCACTCCCTTCCCATGAAACTATAGTCTTAGGCGATGTCAACATCAACTGGAACTCTATCCACTCTCCAACACCCACTAGTCATATTAACCTATGCAACTTTACACAAGTCACCCATACACCTCCCCGAATAGATAAGTCTACTAAAAGAGAATCCATATTAGACTGGATCCTCACCAATCAACCCAATGCTTCCCATCAGTACTGTTCACTGCCTGACTCTCTCATTGAGCACAACCCCATATTTTTCCTTAGACACAAACTAAAATCCAATCACTGCCTCACCACACTCCAAACCTGCTCCCAAAAAAATTCCCCACAGCTCACTTCTTAGAAGCCTTAAATTCCTGTAACTGGTCTCCCATTAAAAGCCTCCCACTTGACAAGGCAGTTGAATGCTTTAACTCTACATTTTTAAACATCCTTGACCACCTAGCCCCAACAAAAACAATTAGGATACACAGTAACCCAGCCCCCTGGCTACAAAAAAAAAAACAAGAGTCTTACTCAAAGACAGGGATAAAGCCTGGAAAATCTGGTGACAAATCAAGACACCCACAGCTAGGCAAACCTTTCTTGAACTTCAACATAAGGCAAAAAAAAATCAAGATTGGTAAGCAAAACTACTACATTTTCATACAAAGAAAATACAACTCCAACCCTCAAAATTTTGGGCTGCAGTTAACACCATCCTCCAACCAGGAACACCCCCCCCCCAATATAGAAGACACAAACCTAGACATAGCCATTAACTTCAACAAATACTTCACTCCTTCATTTTCAAATTCATAAACAGTACAAACACTACAGACCTACAGCAAGCCCCTCAGGCCTAAAACACTACCCTCTTCTCTATCAGGCCAGTTCTAACATCTATTGTCCAAAACTACTTATCTAAATTCAAACTTACCACCCTTGCCCCCGACAATATTCCTGCTGAATACCTACAATTCACCTCCAAAGACATAGCCTACCCCATTTATCTTCTAATAAAGAGATCCATTACTGAAAGTACTGTTCCTTCCTCATGGAAGACTTCATTCATAACTCCCATTCACAAGAGTGGCCCTTCTACTGACCTCTCTAACTACCAACCAATTGCAATCCTCTCCTCCTATCAAAGATCTTAGAAAAATGTGACCACCATCAACTCCTAACCCACCTTCTCTCCAATAACCTACTTTCCAAATCTCAACACGGATTTCACCCATCACACAGTACCACCACCACTCTGATCAATTTCACCAACAATATTAACTCACTCAAGAACCAAGACAACCTAGTATCCGCTACCTTTTTAGACTTATCCAAAGCATTCGATACAGTTTCTCACACCAAACGTCTAACCTGCCTGTCTGACCTCACCATTAACAACCCCACCCTACTCTGGTTCAAAAGGTACCCAGATAACTGCAAATGGTCTGTCAAGTGGCTCAACTTTGTGCCCCCCCCCCACTTCCCGTCACACTAGGCGTCCCGCAAGGCTCCATTCTAGACCCCTTCTTTTTAATGTATTTACAAACCAACTCCATTTAGCAACCACCAAAGCTGACATAGTTTAATACGCAGATGGCAAACCCTGATCTGGTCTGCTCCTACCATCCAACTTCAACAGCAAAAAGCCCAAGAATCCTTTACTGAAATAGAAAACTGGCTAAGTAAGGCACAATTGATATTAAACCCCCAAAAAAACACAACTCATGTTGTTCCACCAAATACCAATGACCCCACCTTCGCTATACTTTCAGCCAGCAAGACCCTCATCAACTCAGAAGCTAAACTACTAGGACTTACAATTGATTTACAGATAAGATACAACAAACATATCTTCATAACAATCTCCAAAGTCCATAAAAAGCTAAGGACCCTCTATCGCTGCAAAAGGTACCTTACTTCCAAGTCTAGAAGAGACATAGGCAGAACCCATCTCTTATCCACATTACTTTATGCATCCCCAGTTCAAACAAACCTAAATAAAACTGACCTGAGTAAACTTTCCATTTGCTAGAACAAAATTGCCAGGTTCACAACTAATGTCAAATCACGCTCCCTCCACTGCCAAGCCCTACATTTATTACACTAGCTCAAATTATCTAATTTACTGCACTATCATCAACTCAAACTAGCCCACCAAATATTTATACTTTCCTGAGAAAATCCCTGCCTGACTGGTCTTCTAAATTTCTATAACTCAAATAGACGCATATGACCCACTAACAAACCTCTGATCAATACAATCTCATGTAAAAAAGCTCTAGTGAGTCACTCTTCCCCAACGAAGTAACTAAAACATAGAACACTTTGCCTCCTAACTTCACATTACAAAACTGTACTTCCACTTTGAAAAATCTCCTTAAATCATTCCCTTGCACTAACCATCTTTGTAACTGCTATGCACCCCCCCTGAAGCCTCAGCCCAGTGTAAGACTTTATTCCCTTATTCCTCAGGTTTTCACTGCTACTGTTCTCTTCCAGTACTGACTGTACATATTGTATGCAATACTAATTGATAAAAGCCTTATTATACTGTGCTCTAAACTTGCTCATTGTTATTTTTAACATAGTGTATCCACTATGTAAAACATGTTTCTCAGTTGTTATTGACTTTCATTCACTATGTAACCTAATATTTTTGACACTATTTCCAATATTATATACTGTATGGAGCTTTTCTCCCCAGGACTCTGATGAAAAGGGACACCAGTTGTCAAGTCAGACTATCCTGGAAAACAAATGTTAAATAAAATAAATAAATAATCTTGTATTCAGAAATGTGATAAAAAGTTTGTTTACAGTTTGTACTGTTTAAAGTAAAGGTAACATAATAGAGTGAAATAATCATATCACTGTTTTGTAGGTCACTGATGTTGCTGATATTCTCCCTGTTTTTCTTCTCTCCCCACCCCTTCTGTTCTTTCTTTTATTTTTTTTCCAAGCACAGCAGAGTAGGCCTGTTTCACAGGAGCCACCTGCCCCACTCCACCAGCTATGGTACCTCGTCCCAGCATATTAGTGACACAACCTGGTAGCATCCCCTCTGCTGTCCCTGAAATACTTGGGCCCTCAGGTAGTTCTGCCCACAGCATAGGTCAGTGGTTCCACCTGGGAGCAGTAGCAGATATGGTGATTTTATCACCCATGGTGAACTTCCAGGGTTGGTGTATAGGGATGTGTGCCACACAGTTGGTGTAGGTCTAAGTAGGGTGGAAACATTGTTCTCCATTATTGTTTTGAATAATATAAGGAGACACAGATGTCAGACACTGCAGCCATTGATGCAGTGAGGGGACAGTGGTGACAGTCTACTGGGTGAGGACTTGATTCCCACTGTCACCCATCCTGACATCCATGAGACCTCAATTTCCCCACCCTCAATCCAACCATGGTGTTCTCACCCCTCTTGTGTCCTTATTCATCCTTGTATCTTATCTTGTATGTTCTCTCTGTCTGCAATTGCTTCCTCACCTGCTAACTTGCCTGTCCCAGACATGCCTATGTTCCTTCCCACACATTCCTCTATCATCATAAAAAAGAGCACTTACCCCCCCCCAATAAAAAATCATCCCATAATAGCTCTCTATTTTGCACGTGTATCTTCTTGACACTAGATTTGGTCTAATTGGCTATACAACATGATGATGTTGTGATCACCTCTGTCTGTGGAGGTGACAGACCAAATGCAGCTAATATTGTACACATCTGATCAGATTTTACTGTTGAAAAAATGGACAGCTATAGTTCTTTCCTACACCCTTCCTGCACATTCCTGTCCTCCTTTCACATTGTTTTTTTTCCCTGCTTGCTCCCCATCTCACTACTTCTCTGTCTTCCCCATTTCTTTTCTTTAAAGATTCATTGAGTGATAGTGTGAGATGCACAAGCAGCGATAAAAGGCAGTAGTATCAGTAAATGTATGTAAAATTATCATATACACTTGTAAAATGCATGCCTACACCCCAGTTTCAACCCAGTATCATCTGGTTCCTACAACAATGCATTCACCTGTCCAGACACAGTTAGTTCATTAGCAGGTATATTTTATACAATCAATGTTAACTGCCACATTTTATCTTTATATTTCCCTTTGTAATCCCCAGTGCTTGCTCCTTATATCACCAATGTCATACTTTCAATATTAACTGTGTATGAAACATCATTGCATGATAGACATTAATGTTGCATAAAGCCTTAATGTGCAATTCCCATTTATTTTTATAAAGCATGTGTGCAACATGCTGCACATCATGCAGCTTTGCCAAGTAAGGCAAATAAAATGTTTAATAAATAACATAAATGAGAATAGTAGTGAATAGTATTGGATACACTTTTATTTGGAACTAGTTCTATGTGGCCAAAAAATAAACTTATCAATGCCTGAAGTCAATTACTACCTGCAGCCAAAGATTCAGTTAATTGGCAGGTGTATGCAGCAGCAGTGAAGTCTGAAATTTTCTATTCAGTGTGTAAAATGCACCTGCTACTCAACTGACTCTGTTGATCCAACCTGGTTTTGGTTCAGATGGTATTGGTTTCAAATGCAGGTGTATATAGCAATTTCACATACTTTTAAGTGTAAATAAAAATTATAAATTTGGATACTTATGAATTTTTGTCATAATTTTTGTGAAATATGGTAGTGATTTCAAATACAGGTTTATATAATAGCTGTAATTGCTTTGGTGTAGTAGTGTGTTGTTGTGTGATAAGCACCATTGCACACCATGTACACCAATTCTTTAAAGAAAAGAAATGGGGAAGACAGGAAAGTGGTGAGATGTTTAGCAAGCAGGGGGAAAAACAAACTGAAAAGATGGCAGGAATGTGTAGGAAGGGTGTTGGAATGAACCATAGCTATCCATTTCTGTAACAGCAAAACATGATAATATACAAAGAATATTAGCTGAATTTGGACTATCACCTCCAGAGAGAGAGGTAACCACAGCACAGTCATGTTGTGTAGCCAACTGGACCACATAAAAGCTGTCATGAAGACACATGTGTGAAATGGAGAGCTATGTACTGGAATTTTTTTTTTCTTGGGACAGGTGCCCTTTGTTCTTTTTGGCAGAGAGAGGAATGTTGGGGTAAGGACCTAGGTATATATATCAACAAATACAAACAAAATTATAAATAAATTAAAACAAAGAAATACAAAATTATACATAACAACAAAATGAAAACAAATTAAACAATAAAAAAGAAAAGGGGTGGGGTGAGAGAAAAAACAGGAAAACATTACTAACTTCACAGTAATATACAAAAGCTTTCTAAAATTATTTCACTGTATTCTGTTACAATTTAATTTTAACTTTACCAACTCCTAAGAATTTTTTATTTCTTTGAAGACTACCCAGTTACTAACACATAGACACTGTAGTACTGATCATATTGCAGCCAGCAATCATCCATGTGTGCATATTTTGCACATATGCATGATTACACTTGACAGCAGGCCATTCATGCTAGAGGTATTGATGTCTGTATGCAAATTCCTATAATAATGATTAGCTAACAGTATTGTGTATATAATGATGAAAACATAACACTATTGTACACACTATTGTATATTTCGGAAGTGTGGTCTTTGAACCTTCAACCGCTGACTAATGTAATACTGTGCTTTTCTGCTGGACTACAGACTAATGCATGCATACTTTCCTTTTACACTTTATACATGCATGCTCACTGTTATTTGAGAATGTGAAACAGTTGTTTTGTTCTACAGTGTAAGGCATGCATACTTTCTTTTATGAGATATGCATACTCAATTATATTCAATGGTCTGAACTAACAAGTAATCCATCTTTAACAGTTAAAGCTATAATAACAGTACTTTTTATATGCATACATACCACATGCTTCTCTCAACCTTGCCAGGCATGGTCCATGAGACCTCACATTTGAGGCCTTTTCTTCAGTAACTGTGGAAAAAGAAAAAGAAAACAGAATGCCATTATGAATACTAGTCTTGATTATATTCAGCTATAATGTTCGCAATTGGTCAATGCATTTTATACTTACACATCTGTGGAGTGTTCTCTGCTCTACATTACCTGATCCATTGATCAAGGTTGTCACTCTTCTTCCTATGGAGATCATCATAATAATGATGACATTGCTCACCAATGGGATACCTGTCACAATGGTTAAAGCCCTAGCCAAACTAGTCCAGGCTTCAGACTTAGACTGACAACCTGAATCATCATGCTGCAAAAGGTGTGGGCCATGCTCTTTAACTAGGAGTGCACAAAGACTTTAGACTCCTGAACACCCCAACATTGTGTTTGGAAGTGCAGACCCTCTTGAACACCAGCCATGACTCCTAAAGATCAAGCTCAGTGTATAATGAGCCTTTCCTACCACTTCCACATTAAATGTATGTTTTCCCACCAATTGCATGTATTTCGCTTACTGAGAGTATGCACTGTCTATTTTTTGCTACATTTGAAAACATTGTGCACTGCTTACCATCGCGTAGACATTGTAAGCCAGGGTGTGTCTGCTCGTGTGATGATAAGTGATGCACAACAGTAGGCAAATAAATAAATAAATAAAATATAAAGCAATGCAATTCCAAGGATATTTGCTATTCAAAGGGGATTGCAGAAATCTACTTGCATGAACATAGTAAACATTATATCCACAGTCATACTTTTGATAATATATGCACAATACCCATATAAATGTTTGTCCCACTGGCCCTTAGTTTCTTTCATCACATTGCACCTGTTATTATTCTATAGCATGCCTCAGCAATCATATGTCACCACCCTCCAGTCCAGCTGTCCTATCTGGGAATCACCCAAACACCCTATAATGAATTAAAAGTTTCAGATACAATTCTAGGCCTCCCTGCTTCCACATATACTTTCTCCTCTCCAGTCCTCAAATCCCAAACACACACACCACAAAACAGACTAACTGGCAACTACACACAGGAGACCTCTCAGCTCACATAACACACCAAACACTTGCGACATAATGCTACCAAACCACTAAAGACAAGAGATATCACCTCAGAAAACAATACACAAGACATACCAGAAGGCAACTACACACACCACAAAACCTCCAAAGCAGAATGCCAAAGCACACACAACCAATACACCACACACAAAAGACATACCTGCCACAAAAGCAGACTCCATAGTCAGACACCTTGACGCCCCACTCACCAGGCTGAACAAGGAGAGGGTCACACACCATAGTCTCACACGGCTGAACCCCCACTTGCTCACAGCAAGCAGCACCAGAGGGTCCACAGCAATAACCTATCGGACGCTCCATAGGTGACATATAGTGACACAACACATATCCTCCGCCACCACAATGAGAATGGAGAAAGGTCATAAGCTGCCCATGAGGGACATCTGAGACGCACTCTCCAGGACTGCACTATCCTGACAAGGACAAGCACAAATATACAAATGTCAGTGCTCATGCAAATGTGACCTAAGCAATATGATGTATCAGCTAAGAATGATGCCTGGAAACTGAGAGGAGCCACTCAAGACTCTCAGCCCAGACTAATGGCTTTGTCACCAAGGGAAAATCCAAGGGCTGTGCCCCTGATGACACCTGACCTGTGCCACGACATTTCGCGAAGGAACGCTTGCACCTAGGCACCCTGGAACCTTGGGATCTGCCATGGATTACACCCTAAACCCATACCGCTAGGCAAAAGGCTAAGAAATTGAGGGTAATGCTGCTCAATGCCAGAAGTCTAAGGGTTTAAAGCCTCAATGCAAATAAGGCCTCACTCAAAATGAACGACAACCAATTATGTTCTGTATGCACAACATGCCCTTCTGCTCAGTCACACCCTCGATTTCTGTGGTTTTACTCATATCATGCTCTATTAGGTTTTACTCATTACAAGGATAGCTGTAACCCCAACTGTCATCATATTCCACACACCAGGTGACACCTATCCATATTCAGCTCATATGACACCTCCAGGCCAAACCCAACGATGAAAATTCGAAACAATCCAAACCCTCCAGGATACTACACAGCTCCCTCTCTCAGGAACAGGAGGGCTACAGGCCATCCAAACCCACCTTCAGTAGGCAATGTGCTCACAAAAAGACACTGAGACTATAAACTTATTTATAACACCGACACATTGCCTCCTGAAAACAAACTAATATAATCTAGCCCATCCCCAAACAATTAATATTGACTGTTAACGGTAGGGATGGTTCATACTTCTTCCTCCAACCCCTAACTAGTCAAGCAACCCAAATAGAGGAAAGGTTCCTGCCATGGAAATCAGAGTCACAATTGGAATCTTCTCATGCTGTTCACAAGAGTATATCCCTATTGCACTGGAAATCATAAAAAACATGGAGAAAAGAAACATCACACCGCCACTTCACCCCAACTAAAAGATCTGACAACAAACCAATCTCCAACCCCAAACATCCCGCCCCCACCCCAAACAAAAGACTATACTCAAAACACTACATAACTTCACATGGACTCTATGTCAAGCTCAAGAAGCGGAACCCTGGCCAAGAATTAACCGCCTTCAAGGACTGCTCCGCCCAGGTAATCCCACTTAAACCAAAAGGCTCCAGCCAAATAAGAGGAGAAAGCAATTACACAATAGAACAACCTCCAACACAACAATAACACCCCATCTGGGGGACATGAAAATTAAACTACAAAAAAGACAAAAACCATCAAACAGGAAAAACAAAAATCACTGGACTCATGGATACATCAAAAAGCATAAATTTACAGAGGCTCATAAAAGGCCATTCAAAGGATAAAATCAGGCCTTGATATGCTATGTTAGGAAACAACTAATAAAAAAATCACTTGAACCAGAACAGATCAAAAAGATATCATGGCAGTAGAACCCACAACAAATCAAAAGATACTGGGCAGACAAGACCAACATATCCCTGACATCTCAAGTGCAGAGATAACACCTCCAAAACCCTGTAGCTCCGCAATCTAAAATGCAAAAGGTGAGGCCTGCCTAGCCTCTAAAAACACAGCATAAATGCTACCTCTAAAAAGCCCGGGAATTAAAACACGCTCGCAATGGGATTTAAACCCGCATGTCCGGACAGGTGCACAAAAGGAATGAGTCCCAACACCCGCAAACCCACAAGATGGGCAACAAGGGTGTCTCTCTGTGATTTACCACCCCTAATGCGCACAAGCGTAAAGGTAATCCCAAAGGTGGCGCCAAACGACCCTGCATAAGCTTAAGAGTCAGCAAATTAACATAAACAGAGTGGAGAGCTCTTTGGCACATGATGATCACTTTGGACTGCCTTTGTCAATGCTTGATTGGCCACGGAGACTTTTCATGGCTTCAAGGAAGGAAAGGCCATTGAAACAGCCTACCACTTCTTCTAAGTTACAGCCATGTCATACCCTGCATTGTTGCTAGAAGGCAGCCCCACTCCAACCCTAAGAGTTGTCTACAAGCTTAAATGTAAACCGGCTTATGTGGAGAACTTACCCAAACTGACAAAAGGGGCAAAAAATGCTGGCGAGTTGGTGCAACTGTGTCGTCACAAAGGAGTCACAAGGTTAGTCGTTGTTGGGTCGGTCCTTGTGGTCTACTAGGCTCGCATGAATTCTCTATTGTAGGGGCCGTCCTTTATTGACTTAAACCACAAAGTTTGGGAAAGTTTATTGACAAAGTTTGCAGATGACTGCAATCAAGCGCAAGGGACCAAAGGAAAAAGGGAGGGGAAGCAAGTAGAGCGCCTGCCGGCCATGGCCTGAAAAAAATGAGCAAAAAGTCCCTTCGTAAACAAAAGGGAACCCAAGGTAACCCCAAACAGAAGGTAACCCTAAGCTACCAGGTGCCAAGGTAAAAACAAAGCTACCCTTGAGGGATCTGGGACAGTGGCCACACTTTGACACTATAATTGGTTAAGCTTACTGGTTGACTCTGGCACATGACACTTCATTGCCCATTCAGACATAAAGGGCTCTCTACCATTGATCCTGCCAATTATCTCTGTACTAATTCCCCATCAGACGAGGTCATCACCCCGCCATCAACCATACATCAGAGATCAATCTGCACCCTCACCACCCCCAAAGTTCCTCACCCCAAAATCCTCAAAAAAAAGGTAAAAGGACCATTGCCAGACCTCTCTGCAAAGATAAATTCAAGAAATAATACCGCTGCTCAGCTCCATACAGCCTGCGATGAGCCAAGGCCACAAGGACACCGAATTAATGGACATGCTCCAAAAAACGGAATCCAACCCAAAAAAACCCAAACTAGACCAAAACCTACTAAAACCTAATAGGGGATATAAATAGGAGGGATAGATTTATCAGGAGAGACTCAGAGACTCACCTGGAATGGAAAAAAATCGAATAATGTGAGGCAGAGCACCTCGCTGACTCTGTTCAAGAGAAATCTAGACCTGTGGGGGGGGAGATGGATGGGGGGACCCGAATCATCTCTGGGTCACTGCTGCACTGCACAACAACAAACAAACAACACAGTTTTTTTTCATTTTTCATATAAGGGTTAAGTCAAAATAATTTGGCTTATAATATATGCCTTAGCAGGATAGATAGCCTAGTATAAACCTATGAACCTATGAACCTAAATGAATAGGTAAATAACTGACACATTATTAGTGTCTCAGCTCTTATACATGTAAATATTAATATCAGCTACACTAGGTCAGGTGTTTTGAGTGAGATTAAATATGATGTGATATGGAGCAACATGAAAAGTGTACAGACTATGCAGTTTTTGAACCCAGGACCATGTATACAGTAGTCCTAAACTTACAGCTCTTGCCACAAGAAAGTTGAGAAAATGCTTGTCTGTGTTGCACTTCATTTATATAATCTGCTATGTCAACACAGTAAAATAAAAGTTTTCTTGCCATGTATTAGAACCCAGAACCATTTGCACTCCAGATGTAGACTTACTACAAATTGCCAAAGGATTAGTTACATGACATCCCCTATATTAGTATTCAATGTTAACTTGATAGTGTTAGCGCAGAGCAGCCTCACTTACTGGGTTTGTGCAATGCTCAGTGGTATCAGTTGAATGCATTTGGCTTTTATTTTTAGCTGTTGGGGTCATGACTGATACATGGGTGGTCCAGTTGCACAAACAAGCTAAGCATTCTGCAAACATGTGAAAAACAAAAAAAGAAATAAAAATGCAGAATGTGCAAATGAGCTAAGCATCACATAAACATGGTAAAACCAAATAAAAAAGAGGGAAATAAAAAACAATAAAATATATGAAATTAATAAATACAGAATGACATATCTATGGCATCTTGTACAGTTTTTCTCACTTTATATGTGTTTGGGACCCTGCCCAATTTCAAACAAGGAAAAGCAACTGCCATGCTGCAGACAGCAACCTTACACAGAAATGCTATACGCATTCCTGAAGAGGTTTTGTGACAAAAAAAAAAAAAAAACACTGTTGCTCATCACCAAGACTTGTTTGAGCATGCTGCTCTTCATTAATATGCATTGCATGTCACTGCCACAGGCACAACTTTGTGTACACAGAAACACTCCATGTAGACTCTACACAAACCTTACACAGAGTTTCTTGAATCCTGCAGATGGTAAATATTGGCTCAGATTATGTAATCATAGCCTTTCTTTTGTTGAAACTACCTTGTGATAATCACTGTACTACATATATTTCTTTCTATGTAAATACTCAATGCGATACTGTACTATTTTACACCATAAATTCTACCTAAATGGACCTGGGTCATAGCAGAAAAAGGTTACCTAAATGTGATACATAAATAAATAACCAAAGACAATCTCAATGTAAAGACTAAAACAGTTTTGAAACTTATATTGGTTTCTCTGTAAAGAAATAAAAGATGATGAAGCTAAAAGCAGTGGATGCAAGAGATATGACAACAGACTGAGACAGGAAATGTGACTCCAAATTTTTAGTTCCCAACTTACATAACAAAATGTTCCCTCCCAGCACTGTTAATTAGTATAGGGTCTTTCGATATAAAACAATGCTTTCTTTTTAAGTCTAATGTTATGATCTATGATATCAAGCTGCAGATTTAGTTAACATTAGGGAGTCTCTTCAGTGTTAGGACAAGTCTTTGTGTGTTAGAAGATTCAGTAAATTAGACTATCAGTAAGTTTTTGAAGGATATTAAACATATCTAATACCATATTTGCCTGTTGGTTACAAAACTCTGTGTTGGCCAAGAACAGCCTTGTACAAAAATAGACATGATTAAAAGACCCTCATCAACAAGTACTCCCAGCTGGACCAAGAACATCTTCAAAACAAGGACATTGGAGATCTCCAGACACTGGATCCATCCCAGTTTGGCTTTTTCAAAAGAGGGTCATGCTTACTAAACCTTGTGGATTTCTTTAAAAGCTCACTAAGGCAAAGGATGAGGGGAAAACAGTGCATGCTGCCTGTCTAGATCTGGCTAAAGCATTTCATACAATACCTCACTTGAGCATTGTCAAAAAACTAACAGAAGTAGGCATAGATTTCTGTATAACATACTGGTTAGCTAGCTGGCTCATGGATAGGACTCAAGAGGTCAAGACTGATGCAACCTCTACATAGAGGATGGTCACCAGTGAAGTACATCAGAGCTCTATATTGGGCCTGCTTCTCTTTGGCATCTACTTCTTAGACGTGAAAGCCAATTTCAAAGGCATCTGGTGGTTATTGAATCTGCCAAGTTAAGAATACCCTTCAGGAAGATCTAACACATACAAACGATTGGTGTCAAAGCTGTAGCTTAAACCTCAGTACCAAGGAATGCATTATGGCACCTTTTGGAAAGTTGGCCAGCCTTGGTAACAATGTCATTAAATAATAAATAAATAAATAAAATAAAAGTTGATTCACTAGTCAGGGATCTGGGAACTCATGTACATAGTAATCTAGCCTTCAACCCAGCATGTGTCCAAGGCAGTACGAAAATCCTTCTATGTTGCTCAGCTTGTAAGTAAAGACATGACATCCAAGTCCAAAGAGGTCATCATACCATTACACTTGGTCCTCATCAGACCCATCATAGAGTATAATGCCTTCTTCAGTACGTACCTGACCAGTTACATGCAGCAACTGGAACATCCACAAAGGTTCCTTACAAAAAGAATACACTGAATAAACACTATGCCTGGCACTGATCTCCACAAGAACCTGTCTCTTTACTCTGTATCATACAGACTTCTGAGAGGTGATATTTTCCTGCCATACAAAGTGACCCTGAATAACCAGTACTACATCAAAAGAACTAAGTTTTGCTTGTGACATAAATAAGACATGTTGGAGAGACAGGTATGTTTCTCAGATGACTCCCATTCTCTGGAACAGACTCCCCATCCATGTGAAATAGAGTTCATCCCTAAACCTATTTAAGTGCAGCTTGGACCAATGGAAAGGTGATAGGAAATTCTCCCCTAGTCTGATGCCTATTTCTCTGATGGACAGAGGCAGTCAATAAATCACCTTTTATATAAATCAGACTTATAGTCACATTGGGTTGCACAGCTAGGCTTATATGGCCATACTGGTCATTAGCCTAGCAAACACCTACAAACCCATGAACCTATGAAATGATATAATAATAACAGTCCAATAACTAAGAACTTGTGAGGTCAGTATTACATGAGGATTACCCCATCAAGAGACATCCTCAATAAATCAAAACATAATTCTTAGGGCAGTAAAAATGATTTAGTGTTGAGGTATGAGGTAATCCCACCACTGACACTAGCTTCACTTTATCAATTTCAGAAACTGCAAAGCTTGTTCACACTGACTAGGTGGTAAAGTAAGTTCAAATTGCATCTCACAGTAGAATGGATTAAGAACCTGTGTCTGTGTTTTTCACCAACTAATTTCTGTTCACATGACAGTGAAGATTAGAAGAAATGGCAAAGGTTAGTACTTACAAGAACACCTGGTATCTCAACTGTCCAGAATTTTGTAGAATGTCCAGATTTTCACCTCATATTTTTGATCTGCTCCTCATAAAATCTGTGGTTTGATGACAAATCATTTCGGACTGAAGACACTAAATAATGACAGATATTTAAGTTTCATACTTTGTATAATTCAGAAAATGCATGCTAATGCAAAACATGTTATTGTAACAACTGTCTTAATTTCTAAGAACACTATTTAAAATGTATTCCTGATTTTGGGTTTTGAACAGAATTCTTGTTCTGAAAAGATGAGTTTCAACTGATCCATCATAAAACACCCACTGCAAATCAACATTCTGCTGCCACTAAATAATTAAACAAAACAAAATTCAAAGGAAACAGCAGCAGAAGAATGCAATGAACAGACTTCACACACTGACAACTCACAATCCATCTATTTTCAACTTTATTCTGATATGATTGCTTAAAAACAGTGATTTGGGGCCACATCACTTAAAAGGAGGTAGCATCTAAATACACATATTCAAAAACATGTTTATATAATGTGACAACACTCCTACTGCATGACAACTTAATTGCATAATAAGTCAAGTGATTAAATGTAACTGTTGCTTTCTATTGCTATCTAAATAATGCCCACTACTGATGCAGTTAATAAAGTAAATACCAGAAAATGCTTAAACATGAAATGTCTTAATATAAAGCATGTCATTGAAATATGGAATTAAAGAACATACATGTATATCTGGTAACAGATTCTACACCATCTCTCTTCTTCTAAACTTTAATGAGTGTCAGTCTGCATGACCCCAGCTGAAACCAAGCAAAATGGCTACTGACTGATTTAACTACATGTCCATGCAAAATATTTCTTAAGTGTTTTGTTAGGTTTCAGTGTTCTAGTAGTAAGCCTTGTAGATATTATATTGCATGAAAAAGTAAAGACACACACAGTGAATATAGTCACAGAATAATTAAATCTGAAAAGTCAGCAGCACCGTAATACATAAATGTTTGTTAGAATGCACAGTACAGCAGTATAAAACACAGACAAGAGGAATGACATGCTTAAGCAATGTGAAAAGTATGGAAAGTACAATGTAAAATATGTAAATTCCTGTAGGTAGACATCAGAATCTAAAACTCTGTCATATCCCCTTTTTAGGTTCATAGGTTCATAGGTTCATACTAGGCTATCTGCCCGAGGGCATTTACAAGCCTAGCCCATTGTTTTGTGGCTTACGCCACCCCTTTAGTATGGGGAACTATACCCATTATTTTGCTGTGCCTCTGTCGAGCAGTGACACTGAGGTAATCCCTGGGGTATATCTGCGATCTCCCATCCATTGGTCAAGACTTCTCTTGAACAAGGCCAGCGAGGTGCTCTGCCTCACATGTACCGGGACTTTGTTCCACAGCATAGGGAGTCTTTGGGTGATGAATCTATCCCTCCAGCACGTCCTATTAATAGCCGTGTCGAGGTTTAAGTCTCCCACCCTTGTGGCTCTGATGGATCTAGATTTTTTGAGGTGAAGCATATTCATCAAATCTGGGTTTGACATGGCCTTGTATGTTAGGCAAAGGTCACCTCTGAGCAAGTGTAAGCGACTGAATAGAGCTGGAGTTCTTTCAGTCGGGCAGCATAGGACAGATTTTGAGACCCTTTATCCTTTTGGTGAGGAACTTTGTGGCCTCTCCAGCTGCTGCAAGTGTCGGGTCAGATACATTCTGAATGGGGCATTGTACTCAATCATTGGTCTGATGAGTGATGAGTAAAGGGAGACTATGACCTCCCTTGATCTAGATGAGAATCCCTTCATGATAAGGTGGGCAATGTAGAAGGTCCTCCTAACTACCTTAGCTACATGGGTGTCGAATGACAGACTACTATCAACCTGGGTCCCCAGGTCCCTGATAACTTCTTCTGTGTTCAGTGGATTGCCACCTATTTGGTAGCTAGGGTAACCTTGTTTTTCCCGAAGGGTATGACTATGCATTTTTGGCATTTAACTTTAGGCCGTGGCTCTGGCACCAGTTATCCATTTCTGTGAGACCCTTCTGAAGGATATCTGTGTCAGAAGTGTTTTCTACTATGGCCAGTTTGCAGTCATCTGCAAACTTTGTCAGCCATAACCCTCCTGTGTTTGCTTGTACTGAAAAGTAGATGCCAAACAAGAGTGGGCCCAGGACTGAGCCCTGTGGGACACCACTTGTGACAGGCTTTGAGTCTGACATGGCGCCAGCAACTCTGACCCTGTGGGTTCTGTCACTCAGCCAGTTTGCAACCCATCTTGTGATGTATGGGTTAACATTTAAGCTGATGAGTTTTTCAATGATACCCGAGTGGGGTATTGTATCAAGGCCTTAGCCAGATCGAGGTAGGCTGTATGGACTGCCTTTCCTCATCAATGGCTTTGGTGACTGTTTCGAAAAAGTCAACCAAGTTTAAAAGGCATGATCTGCCTTTGACAAAGCCAAACTGGGTTGGATCCAAAGTCTGCAAATTCCCTATGTCTTTATTTATGAGGTCCATTATGATCCTCTCCATGGCTTTGCAGATAAGGCTTGTCAAGCTAATGGGCCGGTAATTTCCAGGGTCGGTGGAGGCACCACCTTTGTGAAGTGGGACCACAGTTGCAGTGCGCCACTCCCTGGGTACGTATCCAGAGGTAAGACTTTGATTAAACAGCTGTCCTAGCTGTGGGTTTAATTCCTCATTGAGTTCATGGAGCACACAGCCGGGGACACCATCAGGTCCCATGGATGCTGTGTTTTTTGCTTTGGAGAGAGCAGTTCTCACTTGGGCGCTGGAGATGTTTGGGGGCTTGCAATCGTTTTGTTATAGATATCTCTCCTTTGGGGAGGGGAAAAGTTTGCACTGAACCTGTCAGCCAGTATGTTGGCAATGTCTGTAGGATCAGTAATCTTCACATCATTTTGAACTAGTTCTGAGCATATCTGGGAGTTTCCTCCTAGGTTTCTAACATAGCTAAAGAAGGCCTTATGATTGTCTTTGAGTCTTTAGCTATTTTTCTCTCGAAATTTGCTTTGGATGATTTTATGAGAGCTCTTAGTTTTTACTTATAGTGATCAAGGGTGTCTTACCTTTTAAGGATTTTGCTCTATCTTGTAGTAGCTTCCTCCTTTTGTTGTAGAGTTTGTTTATGGCTGGGGTCCACCAGACTGGACGCTTGCCTTTGGTACAAAGAGTCTTTGTTTTGCTTGGGATTGCCTTATCCATGCAGTCCTGCAGGTGCTGGTAGAAGGCATTTGTAAGTGATTCAGTGGCTTGAGTACTGTTTTCCCGCTCGGGGCCTTAAAGGAGACCACACTAGTCTTTAGAAGTGTGAAGTCGGCTTTTGAAAAGTTCTTTACTGTGGTCTTTTATTTCAGGTGGGGTGGGATGAGGACCTCCAGCGAGATTAGTTTGTGATCTGATCTCACCAGTGAGGGGTATACTTCGGTGTTGAACATTGTGCTCCCATGTTCGTGATGATGAGATCAAGTATGTTATCTCCTCTTGTGGGATGGTGACTAGTTGTTCCATGGCATTTGAGTTTATGAATTCCAGGAACTTTTGGGCTAGGGTGTTTGGGCTTGAGTAGTGTTCCCAGTCTATATTAGGGTAATTGAAGTCACCAAGTATGATGGTGTTTGGTGATACATTTACCCCTCTAGTGTTTTCAGGAAGGCCATGTGAGGTTCCTGAGTTTGTGAGGGTGGCCTGTAACATGCTACAATTTGCAGAGCAGCCTTGCCTATGGTTAATTGCACCTGGATGGTCTCCGATGCATCGCGGCGTTGCCACCAGTCTTGAGGTGTGGGTGTCCTTGATGAATATGGATACCCCCCCCTCCTTTCTTGGTATTGTCCGGATTTTGGGGCCGGAACGCATGATATGAGGTAAAACCTGATAGCGCTGGGGTGCTCTCAGGAGCCTTGAACCAGGTTTCTGTCACAGCACAGACATCAATGTTCTCCATACTGAGAAGGGCCTTGAGTGCGTGCATTTTGAGATTTAGACTTCTGGCATTGAGCAGCATTACCCTTAGTTTTTTCCTTTTTGTGTTCTAGGGTGGTAGGTTTAGAATTTGAGCCTTGCCTAAAAAGGCACTATGGGGTGGCAAGAGCCTTTGCCAATATCCGAATCCCAGGGTGACAGGTGCAAGCCGTCCCTTGGCAGCGTGGCTTGTCCAGCATGTCATCCCAGGCAGACAGATACTGGATCCCCTTTGAATGACACCAGTGTTTAAGCCAATTGTTAAAGCTGATCATCTTATCTCTGTATTGTGGTATCATTCTTGGTGAAGGTAGGATACTGCTCAAGGTCAGGGTCATACCTGCCTGGGCTACATAATCAGAGAGCTCCTCAATGTCTCTTTTCATGTAGTCCAAGGAGGTACGCCTCAGGTCGCTTACACCACCGTGGACAATGACTGAGTCATATTTGTACCTGCTGTTGAGAGACCTGAGTGCTTGCGTTATGTGGCGGATTCTAGCGCCCGACAGGCAGCTTACTGTGACCTTCTCCTTACTCAGTCTGGTGAGCGGGACGCCAGTGTGTCTGACTATGGAGTCACCAATGACTAGTGTGTCTGGCATTGTGTTTTGCCTTAAGGGCTGTGACTGATTGACACTCTGACTGTGAGGTCTATGTGTTGCAGGTGTTGTGTTCTGAGGTGGTGGTTGTTTGGGTGTCTGCTTTGGTGGCCTCTGCTGTTTTGGTAGATTTTTGATCAGAGCCTCCGAGTATGTCTTTGTGTGTTTATGTGTATGATTTGAGGTTGTAATGGTACTATGTGAGACTGGGTCTATAGTGTGTGTGGTAACCTTCTCCTCCTGACTGGTCTTGCCAGTCCTATGTTGAGAGAGCTCAGCCTCCAGTTTGGCCGTATAGTTGCATCTCTCGCATGTATTTGTGTTTTGTGGGAGGAGGAGAGGGTTGTCTGTGTACATGTGGCAATTGTAACATTGCCTCAATATTCCCAGGTTCACCAGTTGAGCAGGAGAGGACACTAGCAACTGATCCCTCGACATGCTAGAAGGATAGACAAAAACTTTAAAAAGATTCTGGGGACGTGGGTGACCGAGAAATGGGGGGTTGCCTTTTTGGAGTACTATCTATGACAAGAGTGCCGTATCAAGGTAATAAGTACTGTAGGAGCAAGTGCTAGGTTTAACAGATAGAGAATAGTCTACTTGGAGTCAAGTAGAGATGATCTTTTTAGTTATAGGATACGCTGATTTGATCAGTAGTATAGTTCGAGGAAGGTAGTTTTAAGGGAAAATTTGAAGAGTGGACTTTAGGTAGCCCAAATAGTTTAAACTTGCTTAACCGGCGCTGCCCTAGTGTGCAACAGTGAATTGCGCTAAATCAAGGCTTAACGCTGCCATCGCTTTTATACCAGGGGCTGGAAAAAGCTAGAAACTGGCCCAAAACGACCAATAAACTACTAGTTACTGGCTGAAACCTCACAAAACTGGACAAAAGGCAGCTCAATGCTTCCCACTCCCACTGGTAAGCAAGGTAACTTCCTCTCCCCCAAATAAGGCAAGGAAACAGTACACAGAACTACAACCAAAGCCCAGGAATCAGCAACTCTGAAACTGGACTAAACTAGTAAAGCAGGAAAAACAACAGACATTTTTTCTTTTTTCCTTTTTTTCACAAAACAGGTAGAAACAGGTACAGCAAACACTTATAAATGCTATGAATCAGCTACTACAGCTTACACAGAAGAATTTGCTACAATACAGTCAAATAGTAACAAACAAGGATTCCAAGTGCAATATTAAGTTAAATGCAGTAAAAACAGCTTCAATGTAACAGAAAGGCAGGCGAAATACAGTCGCTAGGTATTAAGTTGTGGAAAGCAACAAAAAATATACTTAGTATCAAGAAAAATCGCTTATTCAGCTCTCTGTTTTGTTTTCATTTTAAAAGTATCTGTCTTGCTGTCTATCTATCTATTTATCTATCTATCTGGATATATGTCCATGAAAAATCAAAATAACAAATGGCAAAAAAAAAAAAAAAAATCAAAAAAACAAAGTAAAGCATTTTCTTTTGTAGGGGAACTAGCCTCACTGCACCTCTTACATTCCCTCCTAATTATATATGTATATATATATATATATATATAGGTTTACCTTCATATGTGCATTCTGCACATGGGCGAACGACAGAAGTTTGAAAGGATGTTCCCTAAGTTCCCAAACATCGAAAAAAAATTATTCGAATGTGCAAAGAGGGAATGCACAGTGACATTTGCTCATTGCAGATACGGCATTTTGGGTGTGGATTGCGCTATAGTGGGGATCGGAAAATGAACCCTTTCCCCACTATAGTGCGATCTCAGATTTAGTATATTAAAGTAAGGGTGTGTGGGGGTGAAGCCATATTTGACTTTTTTGTTCGAAAATCAGTGAAACTGCTTTTTGATATGCTGGTTTTCGAGCATTAGACACTGTCGCAGTTTTGTGTTTTGTTTTTTGGATTCACTCATATGAGAAATCGCACTTGTGATTTTCAGTTTTGTAAAGGTAAACCTATATATATATATATATATATATATATATATATATATATACACACACACACACACACACACACACAAACATATACACAAACACACACACGCATTTATATATATATATATATATATATATATATATATATATATATATATATATATATATATGCTGAGATCACACTGCAATAAAGAAAGGGTATATTGGCCAATCCCAACTGTACTGCAATCTCATATATCCTTAAAAAGTCAGTATGCATGATCAACTGATTTTCAGTCACAAATACCAGCTTTTTTCTCTTGAATTAATGGAACCTTCAAATATTTATAAAAGAAAAAAAAAAAAAAATATATATATATATATATATATATATGTATATATATATTAATATATTTATGTATGTATATGCCTCTTTTTAAAAACTATGCAGACCATCTCCAAGCCTCAACCCTTTTCTAAGTATTATATATGTTTCTGAAAGGTGACCTCTGAATCACATATAGAGCTTCAGCAGACCCTGTTCTGTCAGGTCACTGCACATTCCTAAGTCCAATTGTTTCATAAATGCCTGCTCAATGGATCTTAATCTGTTCTGCAAAATAAATAGAACATGTTGAATTGATAGGTATATATCACAGAGAATACTACTTCTATGGAACTGTCTCCCACTTGACATAAAGTGATGTACTTATTCTATTCAAATGTAATTTGGATGAATGAAAAACAACAGTAAAGTCACACATGTTTAGCACATGTCCCTCATATGTATGAGAAACATGTAAATGTCCAAATAAATGCTTGTTCAGCCCATCTGTAGGTTACTCATATGCATAATAAAAGGACTAGAACCTACCATGGGAATGCAAGGATAGACTTCTTAGATCCTCACAGATCAGTAGCCTACAAGTACCTATAAACCTATGAAACAAAATAGATAGATGGATAGATAGATAGATAGATAGATAGATAGATAGATAGATAGATAGACAGACAGATATAGCATAGACACACACACACACACACACACACACACACACACACACACACACACACACACACACACACACACACGGGTGCCCTTCAAAATATTGAATCCTCACATTATCTAATCCTGCTTCATCGAGATGACTCCATCAAATCTTCAGTTCACTGACCTCCTGGAACAGTGAAAATCAACTCCGTGAAAAGAACCACTTGGCCACCATGGTGAACCTTGCCCTTTCCCCACTGTAGTGCAATCTTGGAATTAGCAGATTTAGTTGGGGGTGTGAGGGGTTTGAAGCTCCCCACTTGGAGGGTTTTTTTTGTTTTGCTGTTTGTTGTTTTGCCCTAGTGGTCAAGTGGTTCTTTTCTTGGGTTAATTTTCTTTGTTCCGGGAGTTTGATGAAGTGAAGGTTTGCTGGATTTGTCTCAATGAATCAGGATTCGATAATGTGAGGATTCAATATTTTGAAGGGGAACCTTCAATATGTTTATAGATATAAGTGATATGTGTGGAAATTTAGTCAAATGGAGGTTTGGTTTGATTAAAATGGCTTTTTGGTTGGGGGAGTTAAGTTTTGTGTTTTTAATTCTTATGAAGAAAGTTTACAGTATACCAAAAGTTTTATAATTAAGGTGTGTGAATGCTTGCTGGTTAGTGCAGAGTAGAGCTAGGTCAGGGAATAGATTTACTTGTGTGTGTGTGTGTGTGTGTGTGTGTGTGTGTGTGTGTGTGTGTGTGTGTGTGTGTGTGTGTGTGTGTGTGTGTGTGTGAGTGTGTGAGTGTTTGTGGGTTAAGGTTAGGGCAGAGTTTGGGCATCACAACAAATATTGCCATAGATGATGGTTTTAAAAAGCAGTTCTATTCCCTCTTAGATAACTGTATAAAACTGGCAGACTCAACCAGTTCTAAATATAACGGGAAATGTAAAAAAACAAACCGACCTGGCACTCCACTAACATAAATAAATTCTATGACAAAATAAAAAAAAAAAACTTCTTGTTGTCTACAGCAGATTAAAAGAACCTCATATCAAGAATAATATCAGAAAAGTGACTAAAACTTGAAAAATACTATTAGGTCTACTAAAGCAACCCATGAACTTAGGTTAGAATCTGTAGCTAAGGACAAGTATAAACCCTTATTTATATACATTAGGAAAATAAGAAATAACATCCAACATTGCTCTAAACTTATTCACAATGAGAATATAATCTGATCCAGTAGACGTTAACCTACTAGTAAACAAATTCTCTCTCAATTTTACCCCAGAGATGACTATCCAAAGTCCACTTACCCCTGAATCTGTCAAAAGACCCATAATTACTAAAGAGCATGTACTGAAGGTGCTCCCAAAGACTAAAAATACCCCCTTCATCAGATCTGCTAATATGCCTGTCTGTTTAATAAACAGTACTAAACAAGCCCTGGCAGGGCCACTCCTTACACTATTTAACATGAGTTAACCACTGGCTTTGTCCGTGAGGCTTGGTGCACAGCAGTGGTGATGCCACACCTCAATGATGGTCTCACCACTGTCCCCAGGAATTGTAGTTGAATCAGTCTAACAAATCTTTTTTTTCACAGCCATTGAACATATTATCACTGACCTGATTATCTATAATATTAAAAATCTCATCAGGCTAGACTCATGGCAGGTTATGTTTGTCAAAAGGGTAAAATAAGCTGTTGCAAAGGTCATGCTGTCCATATACTGGACTTCGACATAGCCAAGGCACCACCCCTCTTGCTAGCATAGTTAGTAAGCTTAATGGATTACAAATAGATCCATATGTGGTAAGCTGGATAACAAATTGGGTAAAAACATAGAGCCCACAAGCTGAGAGTAGAAGGTGTCTTATTATCAGACAGCATGAAGCTGACTAGTGTTGTCCTGTAAGGCTCAGTGCTTGGACGTCTTTTGCTTGGCATTGACTTTTTCTCATCTCTAGACCATGAAACATCAAATTTGGCTAATCAAATTTTCAGATGACTGCAAACTGGGAGTTAGTGTCAAGTCTCCTATGATGTCCAAACACTACAACACATACTTAATCTTGTAGATACCTGATGTTCTAAATATGAGCTCAAATTAAATGCTAAAATGTGCATTATTGCCACATTGCATAGACAACCCCAATTCCCCAACATAGACAGCATCCCACTCCAAAATGAGAATATTGTTAAAGACCTCGAGACATGGGCTAATAATTCCGTCTCATTTGATAATTATGTAAGTACAGTAGTCAGAAAGTCCTTCTACTTGGTACAGTTAATTGCCAAAGAAGTATCATCCACATATACACAGGTCATTGTCCCTTTATATTCAGCATTGATTAGGACAATTCATGCTATCTACTGCAATTCATTACTGTTTAGCTGCATTTTACTGCATTTTGTTGCTGTTTAACAGTATCTTTTCATACTGTGAGTTCTGTTGTTTTGACTATAAGTGATTAATATGTGCTTCATTATGAGTTTTTTTACATTGTTCTTAACCTTAAAATTGAGTAGCATAGTATATATACAGGTCTGCTGCATCCAGAGCTTCAGCTGCACAGTTTTTAACCCTTTTTGAGGTATTCCAGCTACAAATTTTCCCATAGTACCACTTGTGTTATCAACTAGTAGTACTACTCTTAAACCTTCCTCCCTTTACCCTCTTAGCTCTTTCAGTTTCTGACAAATATGGATGGACAATTTTCTGCATTTTTTCCTGCCAGTCTGGTTGATATGGGCATCCTGAGACAGTGTAGCAACTGCCTGATGTATATGGACAATCGTCTACTACTACCACCACCTAGGAATAAAATTTGTGAGAGATGCAATTGCATCAAGCAATTAGTGTCTTTGCTCTCTCCCCCACAAACCAGTATGTCTGGCACTGAGAAAGCTGGCAACACAAATGCTATACCTCACATACCTCCCACACCTACACAACACACCCTCACATATGCACAGGTCCTCAACAAAAGTATACCCAAATGAGACCTCTAAGGCTTAAATGCACGCAAACTCCACTGCTGACTGTTAGAGTAAAAGAACAGGTTAAAATGGATTTCAGTGGATTTTTTCTGAAAATGTAAAATAAATGTTCTGCATTTCAGTGTGTAGAGTGCACTCAGTTTTTGAGCTCAGCTAACTAACTTGGCAAAAACATATAAGTTGACATTCATTGTTAATAAGAATCAGAAGTAAAATATTTTATCTCATAAACTATGCAGCTTGTGGAATTTATTATCTACAAGCAGGTCAAGACGAACTCTTGTATGCAGCTGTGTCTTGTCAATAAGATACGCAAGATAGGCCAATGACAAAAGGAGTTATTCTTCAGGAACAGAATGTTTAAGTAATGGAAAACAAACTGTCAGCAGACCAGCTTGAAAGGAAAGACTTATTATTCTGGAAAATTCTCAAAACTGCTGATGCAGGCAAAAATGACACTATAAAGATTGGGACTTTTTCTTTTGTATCAGAGACTTTGATTATTCTAAGCTGAAGTACATTTTAATATGTATACCTTTCATTGTTAAGCTAGATGTAAACCTCATGGGCAGTAAATGAATGTCATAACAGCAGAACTGTCTCAGTGTCTTTATCGAGTAAAGGTAACTTTAACACCCACCACACCACACATCACACATAGTCTACACACCTGTGTCTCACAGCTACTAAGGCCTAAACATAAACCCAACATATTAGTCATAGAAGACTCCATTACCATTATGAGACACACAGATGTGCCCCTCACCAGGCTGGATAAGGAGAAAGTTACAGTTAATTGTTTGTCGGGTGCCAGAATCTGCCATATTACAAATGCACTCAAGCCTCTCAACAGGTATTGTTATGACTCTGTCATAGTCTATGTTGGAGTGAATGACTTAAGATGTACCTCCCTAGACTATATGAAGAGAGACATGATCGAGCTCACTGAATATGTGTCCAAGACAGGTATGTCCTAGCTTTAAGCAGAATTCTACCGTCACCTAGAATGATGCCTCATACAAACAAAAAATGATTGACTTTAACAATTGGCTTAGTTTCTCGTGTAATTCCAAGGGGATACAGTACCTAACAGCCTGCGATAACATGATTGACAAATCATGATGCTATGCCAGAGGTGGCCTGCATCTGTCTCTTTTGGGCTTCAGGCTCCTGGCAAAGTCTCTTGCCTTCCCCATAGAACCTTTTTTAGGCAATGCCATGAGTCAAAACTGCCAACATGAATATTTCATCAAAACATAAATTAAAGGTCATGCTGCTTAACGCTAGGAGTCTAAACATGAAACTGCACTCATTGCAAGCATTCTTAACATGGAAGAAGCTGACATATGTGCAATCACAGAAACATGGTTCAAAGCTGCAGAGAGCACCCCAGCCATATGAGGTTACTCATCCTATCATTCATTCAGACCTCAAACCGTGGGCAGCAAAACAAAAGGAGGTGGATTTGCAATATATATAAAAGACATACAGACCTCTAGGCTGGTCAAACAGTATGATGCCCAGGAAACAATCCAGGTGCAGTTAACAATTGACAAGACCCCTATTCAAATCATAGGTAGCGGTAGGCCTCCAACTTTGACTCGATGCCCAATCCACCTATCTGGACCTCTTCGAAAATATGAAGATTCAACCCTTTACCCTGATCCTGAGAGACTTTAACTATCCAACCATAGATTGGAAGAAATACTCATGCCAAAACACAAATACTCAGAGATTCTTTGATTTTGTCAATGCAAATGCCTGGATCAGTTGCTTGACACTCCCATAAGAGGTGAAAGTATCTTGGACATGGTATTCACCAACATGAGTAGAAACTGCAGCATCCCTACAGTGTCATCATCCCTGGTAAGATCCAACCACAAAGCAGTCACTTTCAAAGTCACCACCCCCCTAGCTAGGGTCAAACAGTAAAGCTTCTCCAAAGCTGATTGCAACCTCCTGAAGGAAGGTGTAAAGAGCTTCACAGCCCCCGCCCCCATCATAGGAACTGGCACATATGTCCAAACCTACACCAAAGTACTATATGAGCATTTATATAGCTGCATGGAATCAGGAATACCAGACAGGATGAAATCATGCTCCTCAAGGAAGAGTAAACTTGTCTGGTGGACATCTACAATAAACAAACTTTATAATAAAAGGACAACATTGCTGTCCAGGACCAAGAAGGAGCAGGTGCCAAACTGGAAGCAATCTCTCCTTAGTGTGAAGAAGCAAATAAGAGCACTAATGAAATCTTCCAAAGCAAACTTTAAGCCCAAACTGGCCACATCTACTAAAGACAATCATAAGGCCTTTTTTTGCATATGTCTACAATCTCAAGGGAAGTACCCACATCTGCTCAGAACTGGTGGTCAAGGACACAATGTACACAAGCTGTAGATATAGCCAACCTACTGGCAGACAGGTTCAGTGAAAACTTCACTCCTCTGCCACCCCCATCAGTAAAACAGAACATTTGCAGTACCTGCCCCTCCACTTATCTCTAGGGAGCAAGTCATCACTGCCCTCTCTTTACAGCCTCCATTGGACCCAATAACATACCAGGCTGTATCCTACATGAACTCATGCAGGAACTTGCAGCACCACTAGACACCTAATTCAACCAAAGCCTGAGTACCGGCTTCATCCCAGCTGAGTGGAGGACAGCTACTGTCATCCTCTTGCACAAAGGTGGCGCATCCACCGATCCAGGAAATTATAGACCATCAGTCTAACTAGCCTGATCTGAAAGGCCATGGATCAGATTATCATGGACCTCATTAACAAGGACATTGGCAACCTCCAGACACTTGATCCCAGACAGTTTGGTTTTGTCAAGGGAAGGTCATGGTTGTTAAATGTGGTTGACTTCTTTGAGACAGTCATTGAGGCCATAGATGAGGGGAAGACAGCACACACCACCTACCTTTACCTGGCCAAACCTTTGATACTATTCCCTACTCAGGTATAATAGAAAACTCTCTCAACTAGGCAGCAATCCACATGTTACCAGATGGGTAGCAAACTAGCTCACTGATAGAACCACCTAGTCAAAATAGGAGAAGCCACCTCAAGTAGCAAACCCATAACAAGCTGTGTACCCCAGTGATCATTTTGGGACCTCTGCTGTTTGGGATATACTTCTCAGAGGTGCAGGCCAAATCTAGTGGGTTATGGCTGACCAAATTTGCAGATGACTTCAAGCTGAGTGCTGTCATCAGTTCCCCTAGTGATGCAGACATCCTTCAAGAGGGTCTCACCCAAACAAATTACTGGTGCTAGAAACATGGCCTCAAACTGAATGCCAAAAAAATGCATCCTCATCCCTTTCAGGAAGAGTGATGTCACATTGATAATAAGGTCCTAAGCATGCAATCAGTCTTGAGGGACTTGGGCACCCAGGTTGATAGCAAACTGACTTTTGACCACCATATTGCCACCATTGCATGGAAAGCTTTCTACATGACCCACCTCATTAGTAAGGGTATCTCATTCAAGGACAAGGTGGGCAAAACATCCCTGTATTCTTGCCTTATAAGACCCATTATTGAGTACAATGCCCCTTTTGGCATATACATCACAAATAACATTCAGCAGCTGGAAATACATCAGAGGTTCCTCACCCGGAGAATCCAGGGCCTCAAACATCTACCCTACACAGATAGACTAAAAGCTCTGTCTCTCTACTCAGTCTCCTACAGACTCCTCAGAGGTGACCTCTGTCTGGCATACAAAGCAATCCCTGATGGGACTGCGGCATATCTGCAAGTCAAGCTCCACTTGAGTAACCCACATGCACAACCTCAACCTGATCTGTGACATCAATAGGACTTGTTGGTGGAACAGATTTGTGTCCCAGAGACTCCCCCTCTTGTGGAATAGACTCCCTCTCCATGTAAAGCAGAATACCTCATTAACCATTTTTAAGCTCAACCTGGATAACTGGATGGGGAACAGAAAATACACCCCTGGGATTTAACCTGTGTCCCTGCTGACTTGTGGGAACATGGGCTAAATTCTTGGCTAGGCTTATATGGGCCTCAGGGCCAGTAGCCTAGTAGCTTCCTATGATCCTATGATCCTATGATCCTATGAATAAAATGCTCCCTTTGGGATGCACCTCACTATACACTATATCGCTCCCTTCTTAATGACTGTGCACTATCATGGGTCTAGTGCTATGCTGTGGTGGAGGGACAAGTCCAGATTTCTCTGCATGTAGCAGAGTATGTATTTTGATTTCAACATTTTAGCATTTCAGTATTGTACATTCAGTATGATTACTTTCAATATATTTTCAGTAAGTTGACATGGACCTAATATCTATCTATCTATCTATCTATCTATCTATCTATCTATCTATCTATCTATCTATCTATCTATCTATCTAGATGGTCCATACAAAAATATTTCACTTTTTGTACTTAGAATTTATGTGATGCTTGGTTTGTGCACCAATAATAAGTGACAATGAATGGTGTTTCACGTTATATGGAACGTTTTTTGCCATCTCCAGCACTAGTCCAGTTATCTTTGCACAAATGTGCATAAACCCACTGTGCTATAGGAATACATACTAAAGCCACAACTTTGAGACAACTACAATAAAATGTATTAGACTTCTGGATTTCATGATGTAAGAGTTCCTTTGTGGTATATTGTAATAATCCACGTCTCTCTAGTCTACTGTCAAGTGTCCAGAAGTATGTCAAATTAATGTTACTTTATATCACTATGACATAAGTACAAATATCTTTATTTCTCTCAAATTACAAAATATCAAGAACCAAACAAGAAAAGGGGGAAAATAGAGAACAGATTTTTAACAGTGGAGCATTTAAATATTTCTAAACACTTTACAGCTCCATAATGACAACTTATTAAACCAACATTACTCTGCTAATGTGTTAATCTTGTTTTTACTCTCCTGTTTCTGCTTGCTCCCTATTGTAAGCACATTTTTAGACAGAACATGACAAATTAAGTATGAGGAAAGCCTAAGTGTAACTTCTCATAGAGGTGGTCACATATGTCCCATAAACAAAACTCTTTGTCTGTCTCTTTCCCTGTCTCATTTTCTGTCTCTCTCTGCTCCCCTTCTGTCTCAATACTTTTTACTTGTGCAAGCTGGATGTAACTTTCACCTTATCGTTTTTACTGAGATATAGCCTAATGCCTATCATATCCCTTGCGTTAATATGTCACTGTCCCTTCAATTCTATGATTTAAAATTTGTGAAGTAGGAATTCCTATCTTGTGTATTTGGATAATGCTCAAGCTTGTAAAATGCTTTCAGTATACTGACAAGGGTTCTAATCCAGAAGTATGTCAAACTCTTATTGTGACCATTTTGTGTGTAACTGTTGGCTACACATGTTATTAAACTCTTCATTTTCCTGCTTCTATCTTAATCTGCTAGGTCCCTGTTGTGATGATGACAAACCTAACACTAACGCAAAACAATGATGGTCAGAAATTTTCCATAAGCAGAACTGTTTTTGTCTGTCTCCCTCTACCCAGTTTTTCTCTCTACCACCCTTCACTGTTAGTCCATATCCTCAGCATTTGCTCAAAGTCTGGCACCAGGCAGCAGTACTAACTCATGGCAAATGGCATTTCATGTCTTTTGGCAAAAACTGGTGAGTTTGCACTTTAGAATATAGTACTACAGTTATTTCCATGTAAATATACATAAGCCTGATGCTCTATAGCAAAGCAGACTAAAAAGTAACAGTGTGATACAGTTATTCTTACATATCTGTTAGATTGCAGACTAAAAAGCAACACAGTGTGATACAGTTATTCTTACATATCTGTTAGATTGCAGACTAAAAAGTAACACAGTGTGATACAGTTATTCTTACATATCTGTTAGGCTGCAGACTGAAAAGTAACACAGTGTGATACAGTTATTCTTCCATATCGGTTAGGCTGCAGACTAAAAAGTAACACAGTGTGATACAGTTATACTTACATATCTGTTAGGCTGCAGACTAAAAAGTAACAGTGTGATACAGTTATTCTTCCATATTTGTTAGGCTGCAGACTAAAAAGTAACACAGTGTGATACAGTTATTCTTACATATATGTTAGGCTGCAGACTAAAAAGTAACACAGTGTGATACAGTTATTCTTACATATATGTTAGGCTGCAGACTAAAAAGTAACACAGTGTGATGCAGTTATTCTTACATATCTGTTAGGCTGCAGACTAAAAAGTAACACAGTGTGATACAGTTATTCTTACATATCTGTTAGGCTGCAGACTAAAAAGTAACACAGTGTGATACAGTTATTCTTACATATATGTTAGGCTGCAGACTAAAAAGTAACACAGTGTGATACAGTTATTCTTACATATATGTTAGGCTGCAGACTAAAAAGTAACACAGTGTGATGCAGTTATTCTTACATATCTGTTAGGCTGCAGACTAAAAAGTAACACAGTGTGATACAGTTATTCTTACATATATGTTAGGCTGCAGACTAAAAAGTAATGGTGTGATACAGTTATTCTTACATATCTGTTAGGCTGCAGACTAAAAAGTAACACAGTGTGATACAGTTATTCTTACATATCTGTTAGGCTGCTGGATATCTTGTATACCCTAAGGTTGTTACAATTGATATAACTGTGATGAAGGATGATGCCTACATTCTCCCCTTCTTCAATCTGTTGTCAGTGTCCTTTAAAAAGTCTGGTTTTAACAGAATTCCTATGTGGTGAGCTGAGATCATTCTCTGTACACTTTTTTTATTAGACTGTCAAGGGTCCAATTACCTAAGTATGTTATTCAATTATGTAATGTTTTTCCATGTTAACAGTAAGTAGTTAATTGTGTGCTACATATCTTATTAATATCCCACTATCCTCCTGTTGTTCTCACCATGTTTCCTGTCTCTTACCTCTTCTTGATCCATACTGGAAACACTTTTAATTGTACAGACCAATGCCTCTAATGTGTGCAGATTCTTAAAGGATGCCCATATTTCTGCATCTAAATTTCTGGTCTGTTTATGACAAAGTATGTGTATTTCTGGCAATTCATTGAGGGCTGATGTCATTAAGTAATGCCATACAGTTGATTTTCAGACATTATATAGGTTAGAAAATGCATTATCCTCACAACTATGTACATTCATATTGTAATATTTAAAAAATGTCCCTAGGTTTTCACTTTTATCACCCATTATGTTTTCCCTTTGTATGTACAGTACCTGACTGAACAACAATGAGGATGACCTAAGAGTAACACACCACAAAGATGTGCAGAAATGACCCATAAACAATTCTCTTTGGATGTTTCCCTGTCTCCAAATCTCTCTCTCTCTCCCCACCTCTTCTGTTTCATCAGTCTTTCTCCTAAGCATTTGCTGAGCAGTACCCGTAACATATGGGAAATAGCAGTACTCAGGTTATGGTAAAATCTTGAGAGTTTTTGCCTTTGACCACATTAGTGTGCTCCCCCTCATGCTACTGTTCTTAGCCTCACTGCATTATGTAAAGAAAAGGTGATGACATTATGAGGAGACAGTTATCTGTTAAACAGGCTGCAGAGTTGAATATACAGCATATGGGATGTTGTAATAGTAAGTACTGTTAGGAAGCATGCTGCAAATAAATCTCATTGTTTCATACTGTTTCCACAGTCCAGGTTTACACCAGCATTAACATAGTTTGGCCCTCATATGTTTCATAATTATTCACAAAAAATACTCATATCTTCCTAGAAATTACTGCAGGACATTAGGTGCAATCAAGGCTTTGTATGTTAGCAAGCATTTACAACAGGCACATTAGTACGCTAATACGCTAATGCTAGTTATATGCATATATACCCATTAGCATGACCAGCCTTATCCGTAAGGTCATGGAGTGTATCATCATGGATCTCATCAACAAGGATATATGAAATCTCCAAACGCTTGACCCCAGTCAGTTTGGATATGTAAAAGGATACTCATGCCTGCTAAACCTGGTGGATTTCTTCAAACAGTCATCAAAGCCCTAGATGAATGTAAATCTGTGGAGACTGCCTACATAGACCTGGCCAAGGCCTTTGACACTATTCCCCATTCAGGCATCATAGATAAACTCACTCAACTGGGAATCAACCCAAATAATATCAGGTGGGTTGCAAACTGTCTCACTGACAGAACTCATAAAGTCAAAATAGAAGACTTCACCTCCTCCAGCAAACCCATAACCAGTGGTATTCCACAGGGATCTGTCCTGGGATCCCTGCTGTTTGTATACACTTCTCTGAAGAACAAACAAAATCTAAAGGCTTCTGGCTGACTAAGTTTGCTGATGACTGCAAACTGGGAGTAATTATTGAGTCCCAAAATGATGTCAACATCCAATAGGAGATTCTAAAACACAGACAAGTGATTGGTGCCAAGGGCATGGCCTAAAACTTAATGCAAAGAAATGCATAATCATTCCTTTCAGCAAGAGTGACATCCCTGTGAACTATCCTATCAATGGCAATACCCTAAACATGCAATCAGTGGTAAGAGATCCGGGCATACAGGTTGACAGCAATCGCACCTTTGACCATCACATCTCTACAGTAGTAAGAAGGGCATTCTATATAGCCCATCTCATGAACAAAATGCATTGCCTCCAAAAAAAAGAAGTTATAACCTCCTTGTATGCCTGTCTCATCAGACTAGAGTGCAATGCTCCCTTCTGTATGTACCTATCCAAGCATCTGCAACAGTTGGGGAGACCACAAAGAGTCCTCACAAGGAAAATTCAGTGTCTGCAGCATCTGTCCTATGTGGACAGATTAAAAACATTGTCATTATACTCAGTGCCATTCAGACTACTCAGAGGGGACCTATGACTTCCATATAAGGCAATTTCATACCCTGTCTTATTGGAAATGCTGCACTTATGCAAGTCAAATGGCACATGAGTTACTTCCTCTAGGGATCTCGGCCTGATATGTGAAATAAACAGAACCTGTTGGAGGGACAGATTTGTCTCACAGAAAATACCTCTCCTCCTTTGGAACAGTCTCCCAATACAGGTTAAGCAAAGCCCTTCTTTGACCATTTTTAAGCATAAATTGGATGACTGGATGGGAAATAGGAAATTCACCCTTGGAATTCCACTGGTGTCCCTCTTGGACAGGGCAATGGGTACAGAATTTTGTGTCTACACAGAACAGTCATCCTTAGGAAATGGGGTTAAATTTGGCTAGACTTGTAAAGTCCCTAGCGCCATTAGCCTAGTAGCATCTTATGATCCTATGATCCAATATAAGGTGATACTATAAATGTGTTTTAACTGCAATCCACTTTCTGAAGTACATTAATTATGATACACACACACATCTGTTATAGATGTATTGACTCATTTATATCATACACACACATACAATTGCATAAAAAACAATTGGACCATTCCTAAACTACATTGGCTGTTACCAGATATGAGGGCTGTGTAACAATACACCTGTATCATCCATATAATGAGTGATGAGTAATATACTGCAATTATTATGACAAATATGTAAACTGTGACACCTAAAACATTAAGAGAACATATATCTCTACTTGATTTCATCAGAATCAGCCCAGTTTCTCTGTCTGTACTCCTTATTTGCACAAATGTTGGCACAGAACATGACTGACTACTGCTAAATTCCTGTTCTAAGTTCAGCACCTCAAAATGTAATTACACCCATGTGAATACATTGTCATCGGCCATGCAAATAAGCTTATCAGTGGTGAACTTCAAGAATCATTATCACTATCATTAAGTGAAGAATACAACATAATGTAGGTTGTAACAGATAACTTTCTGGATACAGATCTGATATGCAAGAACTGCAGTATATTCAAATATCCTCCAATGTATCTACCGTACTTGATAACTTTTATCTCAATAGTTTATAAACCTTTATACATTTACTCCCAAATGTTACCCTATAGTTTTATGTCCCTTTTACATCCTTTATCAGCATATCTAGCATATCTAGTTTTGCTTATGTACATGGGGTCAACAAAGTGAGCAGGATTACTTGTTTAAATAAATACATATAATTTATGCAAAAAGTGTTCTTTGTACCCTAATCATATTTATTATCAGAGTACAGTTTCTCCATTTAGCATCTCATCTTTCTTGTTTGTACTCTAATCCCATTTTCTTCATTTAACTCCCCATGCCTTAATTATTTCATTAAAGTTGCTCTTGCTTTCTATTATGCTGTCCACATGTGCTCACTTACTGGGTTTGCATCCGTAAAAGCTAATGTTTATATTGTGAGCTTGAGCCGCCGTGTACCTTCTCGTGACCACTGACACTTGTGCTGGCCATAAACAGGTGCTACTGAACATGTAGGTTTGCTAAGTAGCTTGCATATCCATTGAACACTGTTGCTAATCACTCTAGCATGCACAGATTGTGTAGGTAAAGCATGAAATGTACACACTCGTTAATGAATCCCCCAACCAGGCCTTAAAGATCAACTTTTCTGATAGTTCTTTTGAGCATTCACTGTTTGGTTAGGTAATGATATATATCTAGAGATAGGTAGACAGATGGACAGACAGACAGATTTTAGGGCTACTCACTTGTATGCAAAAGTATTCTTTGTTTATGTTTCCAAACCATGGTCTTTAAATTAGTGATATAATCTGTTAAGCTTATTTGCTTTGCTGGAAAAAAGGTAAATATCTTATTTAAACCACCAAGAAAAAATCCTTTAACTCAAAATAAGAGAAATTATAAAATTTAAAATCCAGAGTTTTGGTTTCTAAAGCCGAACAAGATCTTTCAACAGGGTCTGTATCTAAAAAGTGCTTATCTGTAAATTCAGTATGACAAAAGTCATCCAATTAAAACAATGTTTCATTTATGGGAAGGATCGTTACTCCACTAGCAATAAATTGGTGTAATGGTATGCTGGGCTGACCTCCACCAACTTTAAGTTGAGGACAAAAAAGAAAAAAAAAATGAACAGGTGGCCTTTTAAAATTATAGTACATAAATAAATAAACTACTTTCTACAATCTAAATTTCAAACAGAACTGTGAACTTGTGCCTGGTGCAGCTGTCCCCTTTGCTGCGTACTAGCTACAGTTCTGGCTTGGCAGAGTGGCAGGATATACTCATACTATCAGATCATTTAGTTATATAAGTACTGTCATTCTTTGATCATGAACATATTCAGAGCTTGTTAACTCAACTCTACCTTGGACTGGAACACTTGCATATACAGCTAATATTTCCAGTCTGTCTGGCTTTACCTATCAGTTTGTATTTTCCAATATAATCCAGCATGAAAAATATTTGTTTTACTACATACCTGGTAAAAGATAAACATCATTTTCATCAGCTGGCAACTGGGTGCTACTACCAACCTTCCTGAATGTAATTCCAGTCATTGCAATACTTAATAAGGTGCTAAACTTACAGACCTAAAAAAATAAAATATAAAAAGGTGTGATAGAGGCATAAAGAAGGTAACTGCTCTGCTTAAAAAAGCAGAGAGTTTGATTGTCTGTCACTCACTTTGATAATGTCCTTATTGATGGCACTAAGCAGCTCAGTCTGGATTACTGTAAGGTGCTATATTGCCTTAAGTACATTAAAGGACATTCTAAGAAGATTAAGATCTTCAAGGAACAGTGCTGTATCCCTTGTGACACCAAAAAGCTCTCCGGCATACATGCATAAGTACTTTTTCTATTAAATGTTTTGCAGTCTGGAATGGAAAACATGCTATGCTAGAAATATAACTAGAAATACAAGCCACTACATTTTCTAGGCAACTTAATATTTCTGTATCAATAAATTGAATGCAGCTTCAATTGCGGAGTTGTGCAATGAATATTATTATTATTATTATTATTACTTCCAATAATTCTTAATTGCTAAGTGTTCTAAGATGGTCTTACATTGTTATTGTTATTGTTATTGTTTATTCTGATCTGTTTTGCTTATGTTTTCAATTTACTTTCTATATAACGAGGCATTGAATGACAAGGGCTCTTGTAGCTTGGTTCACGTATGTTTAAAATAAATAAGAATGTATGAAGTCAAATATTATCAGTGCTGCTGTGCAGGCTTAAGCCTTAAGAACAAAGAATAAGAAGAAAACAAATGCTGAGTATGAGTGAACATGGCAATAGCAAGCAAATGGAAAACAATGGGCTGGATTCAGCAAACATTGCTATATCACGCCACGTGGATTTGTATAATGAGAGGCTGCATGTAAAGTAGGTACGATCCAGAAAACTCAGTTACATGATGTGCTTAGGCAAATAATGTGTTATACGGTAATGACTTTATAATGAGGTATCGTGTATAATCATGAGGCAAAACAAGATGATGGGGTAATTCACAAATGTTTAAATGTCATGCAGTCGTGCTGTGCTTACTTTAGATTTAAACTCGACCATATGCCTGTGTTCATATGGAATGCATTGCACAGATATGCTTGGGGTTGCTGTAACCATTGTAAATGTGTATCTGCTGTGAGTCTATCACTGCAGCTGCTTCCCTTATGCTGAAGGACATCTCCTTCTGGAGGTACTAGGTTATCTGACTATTTCATGCCCTCTATGACTCTGACATAATGGACCAGTACCGTGTGGACAGTGACACCATGCTACAAATAAGGGAAATATGATGTTCATCTACAGCACTGTGGGAGTCATGGATCACCTCTCCTAGTGGATACCAGCTGCATTTACTTATATTAGCTACAGGGACCTTTCAGTGAAATACTGAGGACACAGTCAATTGTCTTAGACATCTGCTTTGAGAGTACTCCTAAGTTCCTCAATGACATGCTTCTGCATGTGTAAGAGCATATGTGGTTCCAATGTACCCTAGAAGTGAAAGCCCAGCCATGCAGGAGTCACAGGATATAACCCATTTTCCAGAGGTTTTGACAGCAATAGACTGTACTCACACTAAAATAAAGGTCCCACCTGGTGACCTGGAAAGGAGTTGCATGAACCACAAAGGCTATCACTCAGTCTACTACCAGGTGGTATGTAATGCACCGGATATCATCTTCAATTTGTGTGAAGGCCACCCTGGTAGGTTCAAAACTCCCATATGTGGCACACATGTGATTTCTACTAATAGTGTGCGAGATCTTGTTGGTGATGCCATATATGCTGTGGAATCCTGGCTCATGACATCCATCAGAAATCTACACAATCAGACTCACCAGGAGTACAACCATGTATGACAGCTTACCAGAAATATTATAGAGCACGTCTGGGCTAGTAAGGCATGCTTTCACTGCCTGGATTAATCCGGCTGTGCCCTGCATTTTGATCATACCATGTGTTTCGAAATGCTGAATGGTTATGCAGTGTTACACAATATTATAGTTAGGAAGCAGTTACAGCAGGTTGGTCTCTTGCAAGGCCAGCAATTCCCAGCACAACAGACAGCAGAAGCTGAGAGAGATGAATAGTCAGAGGAGGAGCCAGCAGCAGGGGGATGACTATGTCAGAGAGAGGTGAACACAGTACTAGCAAAGAGGCAGCAGATTGCACACAGCATTACGATATAACTTTACAAGACTTAAGCAGATGCACTACAGTAAAAATGATGCATGCAAAACACTGGGCTCTGCTTACTCATACATAAGCTGGTCATGTTGTGCAGTTGATGTAAGCAACCCAGATAATGTAAAAAGTGCAGGATATAGTTATCATCATTTGTTCAGGTGGACAAGAAAGTACAGGGTTCACAAAGCCAGATCATGGTCAGAGATTTGGATTTAAAACTTTTATTTCAAATGTTATAACACAAGAACACTGTTGGACATTTGTTAAACAAAACAGTTGCACATTGAAAATAGATTTTGCATGCGTAATAGTAAGCTTCTCTTCCACTGAAACTCGCATTCATTGAAAAGTATTGAAATCCACATTCATTGAATATGCATCTAGCCAGTGACAGATTAAGAGTACCTTGGGTCCTAGCTGTTTTCAAACCATGAGCGTGTGTTATTTGATTCACATTCCTGATTATTTTAAATTGTATTTCTTGATTAATTTGTTAGAATGTGTTTTACATTTGTAGCTTTGAACATTTATTTCCAGTAAGCAAAATGTATGAACCAATGACAAAAGTATCCATTTCAAAATATTTCAACCACAAAGGCCCACTCAGACTGCTGTTAGTATAATCCAGCAATATATGTACTGAGCAATTATGGCTACTACATTGACTGTATACATCACGTCTGATAGTGATAAAAATGGTTAAGTCAATATGCATAGTATTTGCAGAAGTAAAAGTCATCTGAATAATTTCACATTAAAGAGAATTGTTAGTAATGCAGAGGTTCTGCTGACAAACAACTTTGATTTTAGTTCTTCACCTACAAATGCAGTGGCTGCTACCCTTGAAGCCACTGCATTTGTAGGTGAAGAACTATGTTGCATTAGTAAATGGTGTGCTGGTGATATTGCCATAACATTTCCCGAAGTAGATCAGTTGTGCAATAGGGGATGTCTAACAAACAATGACAGCAAGTTCATACTTGCTATGTATGCAGTCCCAGGATACCGTAAAGGAGCCTAGCCCAAATTTCCAACTGCTCTAAAACACTGTTTGGTTAAGTTGTTACGTGCTCGATGTCTCACAGTAGGTAGATGAGGGTGGAAAGATTCAAACCTTGCACCTTTTCAACTGGAAACAACTTATTAAAAAGTTAGAACTTTAGTCCTTTGGGTTAGCTACCAATCACATGTTTTAGCTAAATGCTAAAATCCTTAACACATCTAATGTTTTAGAGAAGACTAACACAATAATACACAAACAATGATTACATAATGTATGTTTAAGAGAACCAACACACCAAAGAATGCAGACTGCATGACCTGAAAAATGTCAACCCTGTTGTAATAGTTAGATGCTGTAAAGAAGGTACTGCAGAATATAATACTGAAATGTAACTTGTTTAGACTACTAAAATTCAATAAGTTTGGATTGTATAATATAATCCTAGCCTAATCATGAATTAAGTCATTCTTTACATACACGCATACATACATACATACATAAAAATGTTTCAAGCACGGGCATTAAAGCCCTTCTAACTTGCCAATATGCCAAAACACTTGTTCCCATAATAAATGTCCAGGCTGTTCTTAAAAATATCTAAACTAGTACTTGCTTTAATGTAATTTGGTAGTCTGTTTCAAGCATCAGCTACTCTGTCAGAGAACCAATTAGTACACTTATCATTCCTATAGAATCTTCTACATAGGTTATCTGATGATTCTCTAGCACTTTTTGATAACTCCAAACATTTCTAGAGGTAGTTGTCCCTAAATGCCTTATATACCTAAATAAGATCTCCTCTTAAATATCTATAAGATACACTGTACAAGTTCAGATATTATAGTCTTTCATAATAACTTTGATTTTCACATCCATGGATGCCCTTAGTTATATTTCCGCTGTACTCTTTCCAGTTTATTACAGCCGCGGTGGTACAGCAGTAGCGTTTCTACCTCACAGCAAGAGGTTCTCCAGTTCGATTCTCGGCCAGGCTTGGGAGTGCCTTCTGTGTGGAGTCTGCATGTCCTCCCTACGGTTGGGTAGCATTCGAAAGACATGCATGCGTAAATGGGCATGCCTTCGTTGAAGGCTGTGCATCAAGCTGGCACCTCGGAGTTTCATAAAAAATCTACTGCCAGTCATTAGCGGACCAGAGTTCCACTGTGGTGACCCCTTACCGGGAGAAAGCCGAAAGAAGAAGAACAACAACTCTTTCCAGTTTATTCATGTTTGTTTTTCTATAGGGTTTCCATATTGTTATTCCATACTCAAGTTTGGGTCTAATGTAACTAACAAACAGTGACTTCATTATGTTTAATTTCCTAGACTTTGTAAATCTTTTTATACAACCTATAGTTCTATAACTATCATTAGCCAATTGATTGATATGGTTAAGAAAACTTATAGCTGAATCTACCCATATACCCAGGTCCTTAAATGAGTCTACAGATTCAATCACTGTGTGCTGTATTAAATATTCAGCTTTCAGTGTACGTCTGCCAAATCTCATATGCTTAGTTTTTGATGTATTTATCAACATATTATTCACCTGTGCCCAAATGGTCAATTTAGTCAAATTATTTTGCAGACATGCCTTATCTGTAACACTTGTAATCAGTTTACCCAATTTCAAGTCATCAGCATATAGACTGTAGAACACCTCAGATGAAAAAGTAAGGTCTGAAAGATACAATCTAAACAAATAAGGGCCTAGTACAGAGCCCTGTGGGACACCTTGACTGTAACCAAGGATTTCACCTGTCCAGTTGGTGTGTGATACTTGCCATGTCCTATTTGTAGGCCATACAGCTATCCATCTTATCAACAGTACATCAATACCTAGTTGTACTAATTTATTGATCAGTGTTTTGTGCATGACCCTGTCAAATGCTGAAGTTAAATCTATATAAATCACATCACAGCACAATTTTTCATTCATAGTTGTTATTATATTGTTATAGAGCATCATGTTACAGGTGGTAATAGATCTATTTTCAACATATGCATGCTGATATATGGTTTCAAGTCCCAACCTATCCAGTTCTAACAATAACTTATCCAGTATTACCTTCTCCGTTATTTTTCCACAACATGAAAGTAGACTTAAGGGTCTATATGATTCTGGGTTTGTCCTACTCACCTTTCCCTTAAAGACAGGTTTAATAAGTACATGTCTCCAGTCTTGAGGAATATCCCCATATTTATATGACCTAGTGAATAATAGATGTAATGGCAGTGTAAGTCCTTGCTTAAATGTTTTCAAATCATTGTAACTTATTCCATCTCCTCCCTGTGCTTTGTTTGGATCCATTTTGCACAGTTCATTTTCAATCTAATCTAATTTGATTCCAGTATCTGTGGTTACCTGGATGTCACTAGGACAACTTACCACCCCTTTTGTGGAGCCAAACTGTTTTGCATTAGATTTTGTAAATACATCTATAATCTCTTGTGTCTGAGAATAAATTTTAGAATCTTCATACAGTTTATCAATTTGTGTATCTTTACTCCTTCCACATCTTATGTATCTATAAAAAGGTTTCCTATTATGCTCAATATCTTTATATAAATTTTCTTCAAATTTTTCTTGATCTTGTCTAACACTATGCTTAATCTGTTTGTCCAGCTCATTTATTTCAGTTTTCAAAGTTGTAGTTAGACCTCTCTTCCATTTCTTATATTTTTTGTCTCTCACCTTAATCAGTTATCTTGTTCGTAATGAAATATACCCCTCTGATGTTACATGCCTAGATCCTGATGTTAAACATTTTTTTGACTTTTTGCACTCAATTTCTCTTTCAATACTGTCCACATTCCATCTGCAGTTTTCCCACTGAACAGCTCACTCCAGTTAGTTTTATATAGCAACTTTTTTGCTTCCCTATCATCTGTAATTAACCTTCTGTGCATTGGCTTAGATTTCAGTTTGGCAGAATTATCTAGCAACAAATTAACCTTTATGACCCCATGATCACTGCGCATCAATGGTGGTAAAACTTGACTTGAAGTTACAGTAATTTCTTTAGGAACACAAACAGTATCTAGTATATTCCGTCCCCTGGTAGTTTTTTTTACAATCTGAAGCATTTGTTGTTCCTGAATATACTCTGTGAATAATTTCTTTACTAACATTGTTGAATCAATATTATTCCAGTCTGTTTCTGGTAAATTTAAGTCCCCAGCTAATATTATTCTTCCCTCCTGTGTTTCATGTAAGAAATGTATGAATTCTTCTAGGTCATCTGCACTTGACTTTGGTGGTCTGTACACTCCAACAATTGTTATATGTTTCAGGGTTGTCTTTATTGTCACAGTTACACAGTCTATAGTATTGGTATTATCATTGAATATCTAATAATCACAAGTCTCATAACTATCTTTAATGCCTATCATAATACCTCCACCTGATTTTTTGTTAGAATGTCTGTTACAGTAAAAACATTTATACCCTGACAGAACTGGTTTCCAGCCATTGTTCTTTAACCATGTTTCACAAACTATAACAACATCAATGTTGTGGGAACGTAAAAAATTTTCTAATAACACTTTATTTATTATTAATGCTCCTAGCATTAACAACCATCAGAGATGCATCAAATGTTGTTGTCTGTGAACTGTTACATTTTTGACCTGGCAAAAATCCTGGCTAGTGTTTGTCAAAAATTCTCTTCCCTGATCTAGACAAATGCACACCATCCTGTCTGAACACGTGTGCCCAAAAGAAGGCTTGGATGCTCTACACATTTCCATTTACATTTTTTCCATGTAGGTGTTTATCCAAAAAATCTTTTCATTCACAGTGACCTGACTATCCTTTCTATAGGTGATTTGTGAAAAATATGTCCTAACACCAGTACAAGTTATACTATCTAGGAGGGCTGTCAGTTCCCGACTAACAGTCATAGAATCTTTGTTGGTGACATCATTTGTACCAACATGAATAAAAACAGATCCATACTTTAGTGCAATGAATAAATCAAAACAACTAAAGACAGTATAAATACTTCAACAGCCCACAAGCCATACAAAAATAAAACATAATATTACTACATACAAAAGCTATTTTTTTTTGGTTGGGGGGCTTACATGCTCACAGGACACCTACATCTCATTGCTGACCTCTCTATATCTTCTTTATCATCAAGAATAGCTATTCCATCTGACATCTCTCAACAGAGGTTTGACCTATTTAAACGGCTAATAATGCTGTATTATTGCAGCATATACCTCCAGAACCCACGCAGCTGGAAAGTGGACAAATGGGGCCTTATGCAAGGTAATGAATCAGGTCCCTGACAGCGACACCAATATCTCATTACTTGGCTGTCTCACCTAAACTACCTTGCTCAAGGTTACACAGTAGCTAAATGACAGTTCAGGGAATCAAACTCAGCACTAAGGGAGCAACAGCTTGTGACCTGCCACTCTTAACACACTGCTAGAGCAGTGTATGCACTCTTTTTATCTTTACTTTTACAATTATCACATATATTTGGATTTCATTTAAAATTTCATTTTTAAATTTTACAGAAAACTCTGACGCTGTTTTGTAAATAAAACAAAACACTCACATTGAAAAATGACATTAGAAACAGTAAACTTCTCTTCCCTTGAAATCCACATTTAGTGAAAATGCATCTGGCAACTCATTAGACTACAAAGGATGTGATGTGATTCATATTCATATAGCATATAGTGAAGTATTAATTAGTGTCTATGTAAAGGGTGCAGGAATTCAAAAGAGAAGTGTGTAATGCATTTGCTACTAGCCTTGGACAGTCCACTAGATGTGAGTGCCCCTTTTCAGGAGTAACCCAGCAGAGCTGTCTGGTGAAGTAAATAAATCAGTCATGAAGAAGACAGATGAAGGCTGAGGGAATCAAACAATGTTCTACAGGATGCAGCTTTTTAACAGTTCATAGCTTTATTCGTCTGTAGCTAGTGCTAGACAAAGTCTAGCCCAAGCTTTTTAACTATGACTGACACTGACAGAGTGCAATCCTCAGGGATTAAAAAAACACACACATATTAATGGAGGCCTGGCGGTTGGTGTGGAAGATTAAGGCTCTTGCATCCCATAGTGATGGTTCAGCGTTTGACTCTGAACAAATCACTTAACAAGATAATACCCCTGACAAGGGCATAACACACACACACACACACACACACACACACACACACACACACACACACACACACACACACACACACACACACACACACACACACAGCTGTGCTTCCTGAAAAAAAAAGAACAGATCACTGCTGCTCTGTTTATAAATAATAAAATTGCCAATACAGTCTGTTTGCACTGAAAGTCTCTGTTTCTGCTATGTGCCTGATGACGACTGACATTCCACTCAAACACTTCTATATCAGAAAAAAAAATCCATATTTTAACAAAGCATTTTTAATCCCAAGCTGTGCCCTCCAACCAGCACTGGGCTCTAGGTGGCTGCCTAGGTTACCTTGTGCTAGATTCACCTCTGTGGGTGCAAGCTTTTTACAGGGAAGTATGTGAGCCTGAGTGCTGAGGTGTAGAAAAAGAAAAATGTTTTTATGGGAAGTCCTAAGGAGGAATTAATGTCAAGAAGGCTCAGAGTCAGTGAATGTGTATGTCATGTGCAGGGTGCTGTGGTGGCATGTATGTGTGCCTGCAGGGGCATGACCTTAGCATTTGCTACAGCTCTGTGGCATGGCCTACCAGATAGATCCTCAGCATGCATCGAGGAATGTTAAGCTTCCTGTTCAAGCCACCACCCTGAGGGCTGGTTCTGTTAGGATTTGCAGCCACTGTACCATGACCCTGGCTAGATGCTGGTGTGCTATGTGACCTTGACGTAAATCTGCTAGAAGATGTGCCAGCATGATAATGGCCACAACCATGGAGAAGGCCATTCTTGGGTGAAGACAGTTCCATAATTGATATTGCCATGGAGGTGCTTGAACTGTATGCTCCAGGATCTCGCTCATCCACATTCATATTGTCTAACATCTGTGGAAGTATTAGATAACCTGATGTGAGGATGATCCTTCATCCCTGCCAGACAGCCCAGTGAAGATGATGCATGGTCCAATGAATGATTCAATCTAGCCAAAGAATCACACATATAGGACAGACACTCCCATAGGTCAGCATACGAAGCCTGGATCACACTCACTTTCTCTATCATGGATGTGGTGGAACTAGCTTGTGCCTCCATGATGCCCCCGATACACCAAGATCAGGGAGAAGGCAGTAACCATATCTCTAGCAAGCACCATTGCCAACCCTCTGGTGTGAACCTCCATGCCCACAAATGCTAGCGGGATATTCAGACATCTGTCTATGGGAGACAACTCACTTCTCTATTTTATAGTGTCTCCATCAATCTTTCCTATCTCGGATATCTGTGTATCCTGAATATCAACAGGCACAGAGACTGTGTCCATGGCTTGTATAGAGAATGCAGTGGTATCAAACACACACCCCACACCCCCTGCCTATACCAGCTCATCCCTGCCATCATTATCAGAGGCTACAGATTCTCTAATTCAGACGAAGTTCTATAGTACTGGTGCTGGATAAGGAATCACCTGTTAAAGCAGCAAAACAAACAATACTAAGAGTAAGTATGACCCAGCAGAACAACTACACATGTAGAGGATATCTTTACGATTATAAACATAATAAAAAATAATACCCCAGTCCATACATTATGCAGATGGATGTGCTTTTTTAGATCCCCAGTGTACCTGTATAGCATAAGTCAGATAGTTTTAATGAAGTTTAGAGAGACTATGAGGTAACGAGGACCTGCAGCTGTTGATATAATGAACTAGGGCAACCTACCTGGGATATCTGCAGTTGAAGCCCTCTGGGGAATCTCCAGCTCTGCCCCCACATTTGGCAACACGCAGTGCAATATATATATATATATATATATATATATATATATATATATATATATATATATATATATATATAAAATATATATACAATATATATATATATATATATATATATATATATATATATATATATATATATATATATATAAGGCTTCTGGCATACCAGATTATTTAATGCTTTACAAAGTGTATTCAATTTAACTGTATCATTAGCAACAATTATGTTTGTATTTCTCTTCCTTCACCTTCTTTGTTGCTATCCTCTCCCTTAAATGCATTTTTTTCTTTCTGTTTGTTTTACTTTTATATGTACCAGCACAGCAACTTGCAACTGGGCCACTAATAAGGCCTGCTAACTCCCCTTCACAGGTGGTAACAGTGCCATCACCACTACCACCAGCTGAAGCACGCAACACATCAGGGTACAAGCATGCTAAAGGTGCCTCCACACCTTCTGACTTACTTTCACCACCTGTGTAAGGAAGGCTAGCACTGGAGGCTGGTACAGAGGTACCCAACATTTTCACTGTGAGTGGAGGTGACACCTTTGTCACCCATCAGCAGCTGGTAAACACGGTGGAAGATATCAACAGGTGGTTGGATGCCACCCATGGCCACATGGAGACCATGGTTCAGAGACTCACTGAGTCATATCCCTGTACAGCACTAGCTCCATCTTCTGAGCCAAGGCCCTGTGGTGATAGTACCCAATGTGATGAGTAATCTTCCACTGTGTCTCTGATAGCAGAGGCTGCTTCCCTATCCTATCACTCAATGTGGTGTTCCACTCACTTTTATGTGCATGCCCACCCTAATCATTCCCTCACTATTGTCTTACCTATGTTTGTCTGATGTCTCTTCAACATTGTGTTACCCTCACCTCCTGCAAGTCTTTTTTTGTCTTTCCCTGTCATGTAACCTATTTCACTGCTCTCTCCTTCCTCTTACTTACCTCACTTCCTCCCTCAGCTTCCCCTTCTCTTAAAACAAAATAGGCACCTACCTCACAACTACAAAAAAATGTTTTTCCTCTTAAACCACCTTCATTCTTCTTATTCCTTATTTCTCAATGCCATGTAGTACAGATATTGCCATTGGTCAGACACATGAGCTGTGTGCCCTTGTCTGTCATTTGTAAAATATGAAATGTAGTAAAACTTGTACCTTTATTCTCACTGTTGTCTAGGTCAGGTTGTTAATGATCTATATTGTAGTTTGTCAATACACAGAGCTTGGTGTTCCAGTTCCGTCATTATTATGCTTTTTAATTGACTTTTCTGCCTAGATTCTGTTATTGTGTAACAGTTCCCTGATATGTGTTTCCTTGAAACATGCAGTAAGACTTCTCCTATGGCTTAACTTGTTAATGTTGTGTTTAAGAGACTATTACTGAAGAGTCTTTTTTTCTGCATATCATTTGCCTTGATTTGCAAAAATAATTTATTGCCTTAGCATTACCTTCTGTCGGCGCAGTTTCATGACGACTACATTAGTCTTTTGCTTTCTTCTTCCAGTGTGTTTTGAGGTAACAGTTCCCTGATATGTGTTTTCCTGAACTTTCAGTGGGGATTCTTTGATGACGTCAAGTTTGTGACTCCTGCTTTCGATTTCCTTTAAGCCTATCTTTTGATTTCAGCTTTCATTCTTTTCCTAATTAATGTTCTCCTGATATGTGTTTCATCATCATTATCATCATCCTCATCATCATCACCATCAACAACCTCCTTTTCTCCATTTTCTGCATGGGGTCATGGTGTTGTGTCAACTGTCACCATCTTTCTCTATTTAATGCCACTCTCCTGCCTCCTTCGACATTCATGCCTGATTGTCACAAGTCTTCTCACACAATTCATCCACCTCTTTGTTGGATGCCCTTGTTTCTCTTGCCTTCATCCTGTATGTCCCAAATCTTCATCACCAGATTATTTTCAGCTTTTCTGGACATGTGCCCAAACCACTGTATTCTGTTCTCATTGACCTTTTCTGTAATTGGAGTTACTTTGGCTTCTGCTCTTATGTCCTCATTTCTTCATCTATCCCACAGTGTCCACATTACCACCCATATCAGGCACTTCATTTCCATCACTTCTAGCTTCCTCAACTGCTCTGCCTTTACTGACAAGAAGGTTTCCATACCATACAGTAGTACTGGTTATACCACTGTTTTGTACACCTTTGCTTCTTTGGCATTCTTCTGTCATATATTGCACACAATGCTCTGTGCCAGTGGACTGCAGCCCCTCTGATTCTAGCTTTGACCTCTACATTCAGACTTCCCTTCACTTCAACCACCTTCCCAGATCCTTGAAGCTGTTAACTTATTCCACTATTTTCCCTTCTATCTCAATTCTCATTTTCTTCTGAATTCCACCATTTGCTGTCATTACAACTGTCTTAATAATCTGTATTGTAGATTGTCAATACACAGAGTTTGGTATTCCAGTTCCCTCATCATTATGCTTTTTAATTTACTTTGCTGCTTAGATTCTGTTGTGGTGTAACAGTTCCCTGATATGTGTTTCCCTAAAACATGCAGTAAGACAGTTCATCCCATGTGCCTTCAGTTTTGCATTCCATTGCCCTATCCTTAGATGAAGTTCTTGCTTAGTCTGCCTGTAATGCCACATCATCTGCATTGAGCAGCTTTGTTGATCTGTCCCCTCCAACCTGTTTGCTAATGTAGTTCATCACCAGTCTGAACAGCAGTGGGCTCTGAGCTGAACCCTTATGCACAGCCACTCTCACTGGCAACCACTCTGTGAGACCTTTTACATAGCTTCCACTAAGTCTACACATGTTTCTGAGACTTTGAACCACCACAAAACTGCATAAATCAGCTTTCTTTGGATCTTGTCATATGCTTTCTCCAAGCCTATTAATGCCCAGTTGGACTCTTTCCTCATCTGTAGCTTTTTTTTCAAATATCTGTCTCATTTGGGTTCAGATATGCCAAATTCTGATCTGAAACCAAACTGCTCATTTCCCAACTTACTTTTTACTACTCTGTGTATTAGTTTATCAATCACCATCTCATGAACTTTCATGCAACATGACAGGAGACTGATACCTTTGTACTGCCCACAGTTATGACTGTCTACCTTTGTTCTTGAACGCTGCCACTAGTATCCTTCTCCAGTCATCTGGGTACACCTTTCTCTACACCCTGCTATGCGTACCCTCAGGAGCCATTTTCCCTATCACAGCAAGCATCTTTATCATAACTGCTGTGACCTCATCTGATCTTGCTGCTTTCCCTCACTCCATTTTCCTTAGTGCTATTCTTACTTCTTCTATGGTGGGCTCTTCCATTTCTCTCATTGTAAGCTGTGGCAGTAGAGCTCCTGTGAGATTTTTAGAAGCTGACAGAAGGTCTCCTTCCATCTACTGTTGATGTCTTTTGGACTGGTGAACAGGTTGTGTTTTGTCTCCCTTACGAAGGGTGTCTGACCATCTTCTTTATCTTTCTGTCTTTGCCTTGCAACCTGATACAGTTTCCTTGTGCCATCTACTGACTTACTTTCAGTGCCTCTGATGCTTTGTTTTTTGCTAATAGGACTTCTTTCTCAGCCTCTTTGTTAGCTAACCAGTATTCCTTCCTTCTTTCTTTTGACGACTTTCTGGACTTCTGCATTCCACCACCAGCTTTCTTTATGTTCCATATTTCAGTACCTGGCTGGATATCTGTTCTGTAACCCTTACATATGTTGTTTTGAGATGCTATCATTCTTCTTCAGCTCTACCTATTTCTGCTTTTTCTTGAGGTGCTACAGACCTGAGTAATTCCTTGAACTTTCCAGGCCTTCAGCTTGGTCTCTTGTTGACTTCAAAGCCTCCTCTTCCTACTGCGTGCAGCTGATTGTGGCAACCACTGGTTTATGCTCTGAGCAGAATGTTTCACTGATGATGACTTTACAACTCCCTGTTCCCTTTCCTCATGAGGAAGTCTAGTCCTGATACATTACCTTAATGTTGGAGTTTATCTCCCCAGGCCTCTACTGAAAATGGACATGTATCCAGTTAGACTATCCCAGTCAACAAATGTAAAATAAAAAAAGAAATAAAATAAATAATAAAATAAATAATATCTGAGTTCCATGGCAACCATTCTTATGTGATCTTGTGACTGTGTCTCTTGCTGCCTTCTTCATTCTTATTGACCCACCCATGTGGACCAGCCCTCATATCCTGTTTTGTCTGTTCCAATATGTGCATTCCAATAACCCATTATCAACACCTAATCTTGAGTAATAGACTCTGGATTCCAAGCCAAGTGGCTGGGGTGCACTGCCCATCCATCTTGTCTACAGGATACATAGGATATCCAGCCTCCTCCTTAATATCATGTCATCCACTTCTAAGCTACTTCCTGTCAGTGAACCTACACTTAGTGTAGCAATTCTTAGTTCATGTTTGGCAGGTTGATTGGTTTTACATCCAGCTTTTGCTCAATAGAGTTATACCAGGTAACCTAAGCTGGGCAACTAGACACTGTCCAGCCAGTAGCTTACTGATCTTGGGACCATTAAGGGTACATATACCCCTTCCAACCATCGTTAGCATGGGTCCCTTGCGTATGTCATAGTAGACCACGTTCTCAGCTCATGCCCCTTTGGCAACATTAGTCAATGTGACCGAATCAACTAAAGCCATATTTTACACCATTGAGTGGCTAGCCCCACCACAGCATACAGTCTGTGATTCATGTTCTCATACCATGAGGATACTGGGCTCCACGGTAGATGCTCAAAGTGGTCAGTTTATACGACTCTACCCCCCCCTTAAGGTACCATGTAGAGGCTGTGCTGCTGCTGCCAACAGCTCCATTCTTTGCTGAGTTTGAGATGGAAGCAACCAACATGATTTTCTGAGGTAGGAGGAAATCCACAGAGACACAGACAGGACATAGAAACTCCAAACATGCATTGGACAGAAGACAGGATTGACCTTGTACTTTGTGCTTAGGAAGTGAAGACATTAGCATTTATACCACCTGGTCTCTATTGTATCTGCTGATATGTACTTCGCTTAACCTAATCAGTGTGATTTCTGTAATGCATTTTTTAAGAGAATGCCACTGAACAATGTAATGGGCTCTAATCCCACCAGCACTGATATTTTGTTTTCATTACATTTGTACATGATAAAATAAAAATGTGATAATTTTGTGAGTGGTATAGGTCAGTATATCATCTTACTTTACCGTAATCCCCCGTCCTGTCTGATTTTCAAATTGAATATTTCCAGGGACTTGATGGATATCTCTGGGCATTTGTCATACCCCTTTCTCCATTGTGTTCTGCATCTCTACTATGTTCACAAACTCTCTTTACAACCTTCTATCAGTTTCTCTTGTTTTGTTGCCCTGCTTCCACCTCTACACTCACTCAACCCTTAGCAATCATAGCCTTACTTTGGTCTACAAGACATGTTTCTGCATAATTTTTGCCTTGAGTCATAACAATAATAAAGCATCTTAGCATTATGGTCTGTGCACATTGTTTTGTACAGAATACACTAGACAGTCATGCACAGTGCATATTTACAAGTGCTGTCCATGCTTTTTATTCTGGTCATGGGTTGGTCTAACATGATTTTCCCACAGGTCACTACTGCAACCATGAGGAGGAGATGCTCAACATGCAAACTGCCTAGCATTCATAATGAACTTAAGGGATCTTTGTGCAAACATGTTAAACAGTGCTGACTTTATCATGATCATAGATGAAGCTATTTTGACTCCCCCAAGAACATGTATAACCAAAATGATGTTCTTTTCAATGTATATTAGTAGCAAACGTTGCTAGTTTGTCGTAGCAGTGTATAAGCATATTTTGTGGGGTGCATTGTATTTTCACAAATATAATCAAAGGGTATAATAGTGTTGGCAGTAGAACAGTTGATGATATATATATATATATATATATATATATATATATATATATATATATATATATTTTTTTTTTTTGATATAATGATCGACTTCCAGATTATTAGCAATGGTAACTCATAGACGTTTTGTAGTGGTTACTATGACAGTTCTGGAATCATTGCTGGATGTTTGAAAAGGGAGTTTGTGGAATGAGTTATGTATGGCTGAGTAGTACAAGTTTAGATTTTTTTTTTTGATTTAGGAGTCATTTTGTGTCAGCCAGCTAGGATTCTATAGATGTGAAAGATTGTTGCTTTTTTTTTTTGCAGGTCATGCATATTTTTGGCAGAGCATATTAGGGTGACATTGTCAGCATACTGGATTATAGTGGCTTGTCTGCAGGCTAACCAAAGGTCATTTTTAAATATATTGAAGACTAAAGGGCCAGTCATAGATCGCTGTGGAACTCCCCCTAACACTGGAGTAAGGATATATTACTTTGCCATTTGACAGTCTGTTGTCTATTGGACAAGTAGCTATGAAACCAGGCAAGACATGCGGGGTCAATTCCTAGGGCTGTGCAGTTTCTAGATTTTTTTTTTTGTGATATTTTGTCAAAAGCTTGGGATAGGTCCATAAATAATGTTGATAGTAATTTACTTGCATTTTTACTTTGATTTATGGCTGCTGTAAAGCTGAGGAGAAAGGTTATGGTATTGTGGGGAATGGAATCCATGTTGCCTTGGTGTAAATTGGATGCTTTGAGTGAAAAACTGAGCAGTTGTGACTGGATGCACTTTTCTTGCATTTTTGATAGTGGGGATAGTATAACTATTGAGCTATAGTTGACAAAGTCTGTGGAGTTACTGCCTTTGTGTAGGTGTAAGATGAAGGATTTTTTTCAAGTTTCAGGGACATAACTTTCCTTCAGAGATCAGTTTATTACAATAGAAACTGAGTTTTTCAGTGCATCTGCTGCTATTTGTAGGTATTTGGCTGGGTGGTTATCAAGAGCTAAGGCAGAAGGCTTTAGGTTTTGTAGTAGTTTTTTGATGATTGTGATGGCTATGGGTCTGAAGTAGAGGACATTAGGACTGGATGCTGTTGTGCTAGAGTCAGTAGTCAGATTATTAAGGGAGGTCACTAAGAGAAAAGGGTGGGTTGAGGAGGTGGGTCAACAAGAGTGGGTTTAGGAAGGAGGTTATTGATAAATGAAATGTGTATAAAATTATGGCTGCAATCAATTTGGTGAATGTGCACACTGTTGATATTGGTTGCATAGCACAGCCATGGTTTAGTAGAGTATTTACTGATGACATGATGAGCTTTGGATTATTATGAACTGAAAACTGCAGTTTTGAGTATTAGGATTATTTTGTCTGATCTAATTTGCTGTTTGGTACAGTTTCTCAATTGCTTATAATTTTTAGGTTTAACTCAGATTTGTTGTTGTTTGAGGTTGTCCAGTCTTTGTTGTTCCTTTGTACTCCAAGTTGTTTGCTTTTCTAACTTAGCCATGGGGCTCAGTTTGCTTTAACCGTTTTTTCTTAGAAGAATATGAGCACTGAGTACATTTATAAAAGAAGAGTTAAAAAATGTGGCAGTGTCATTTACTGTAGTGACTGTAATCTCTACCAGTTTGTTGATGAGACTGCCTTCTGGAAAGGATGTTAAGTTGTGGACATAGTTGTAGTAGTGTTGTTTCATAGAAGATGTTTATTCTCTAATTTCTCTAATTGCATAGATGGGGAAGTGATCACTTATTCTGGGAAAGTGCCAGAGGAGATAATATTATTAGGAGTGTTGATGCTGATGCATATCTAATCAATTATAGACTTTTTCTAATTATGTTTGAGTTCACTATAACCATGAAGGTACATAGTAGCATTGGTAGAGTTGCTCTCTGTTGTTTTAGAGTCACTATTTATATCTCCTAATATGATGGTTTCATGAGGGATGGTTGATAAGGCCCATGAAAGAAAATCCTCAGTTGTGGTAATGTTATTTCCAGGGGTATCTAGATGCCTGTTATACAAATGGTTTTGTATTTATTAAGCTACAGTTGGCCTATAATGATTTCAACATTTTTTGTTGATGGTGGTTTAAGAGGATGTAGGGAGATGTTGAGAGAGTTTTTGTAGAAAATGAGAACCGTGCCTCAGCTCTTTTATGGATCCTATCTTTCCTGAATAGGCTGTAACCAGTGAGCGGAATTCCTACAGCTTTTACCACTTTTTTAGCCAGGTTTATGTTGATTTAATAACATCCAGGTTGCAATGGATAGTCCAGTCTTTGAATTCTGGAATTTTATTACAGGTACATCAGAGATCAAAGCCACAAATAAGCCAGAAATCAAACATATAACGGCAACTGAAAAACAACCACCAGCTTAGTAGGAGCAATGACCACATGGAGCTAAATAGTAGATTCAAGTTTAATGAAAGATTAAGTGCTTTCATCAGAGTGCAGCAACAGACTTCATCAGAATCTAATGAGATACTAATCACAAACTAAGTTTCAAATTCCCTCTCAGTCACATTTTACATAAGAACTAATGGACATTGCTAATAATTTTATGACAGAAAAACATCCTTCTTTGTTCCACCACTTGAATGGAGTAAGGGAGTTTTTCGTCATAGTATGGGGATAACTATCACCGAGCATGTCTCAATTATTTGATGTACATGATACTAAAGGGAATATCTATGAAGAGAAAAATGTTTTTTAAGAAGATGAGTCATGCAAATGGCAGCCATCATGTTTCCTCCTGCCTAAACCTACTTATAAAACAAAAAGGGTAAATTTGTAGGCACTAAAGACAATTTTCAAGAATAAGTGGGAAGTTCCTACTACTTGAAAGGTACTTTGTGTTTTAAAACTAGGTAATGTACCATATCCCACCACTTTGCACTTTTTCAGATTGATTCATTGTGTTATAACCCATATGTTTTGCTTCATTTTATTTTGTTTACATGTGTTCTTTTGAACATATGATACATATATTCAAAACTGGAGGATTTTTTGTTAACAGGGAGGAGAGAAACAGTTGTGCTGATTATGTTTCAACTGAATTTTCGGCCACATCATGGAAGGAGATTTGCAGATTTTCAGGCTACCAAATTATATTAGAACACCGATACTGATAGAGTTAGAACACTTTTGTTAATGAATTCAATAAGTTGTGAAGTAATAAATAATCATGACAATCTAGATAAATTTAATAATTTAAATATAAAAATAAAAAAGAGGTAAAACATGCTTTTATTTAACTGTCCTCTATCCGCAAAACCATACACTTGACTTAGGGATACCCTTTCTGAAGGAAATTAAGTGTTTACAATATCGAAACTAAAAAAAAAAAAAAATGCTGACTACAGGTGATTTTTGTAAAGGTGGTTGAGCTTGATGCCAAATATGTTGAATTTTATTCCATTGGGCTGATTCAGTGTTTATATCCCTGTAAGTTTTTCTCCATTTGGGGATTGTTCATAATAAGATTGGGTTTCTTGCACTGAAAATGTAAAGTAGTTCAGTGTACTATATAAACTGGAGGAATTAGTGATCATATAAGTGTTACTTTCTTAGCTGTCATTTCCAAATGTGTCTGACACACACGTGTGTTCACAGGTGTATCTATATCTATAAATAAATATATATATATATATATATATATATATATATATATATATATATATTTATATATATATATATATATATATATATATATATATATACAGATATTGATGTAGCTGTACATACACGTATAGATGGATAGCTAGGTAAAAGACTTTCAGAATGTCACAAAAGAGAAAGTCTGTAATTATTTGGCTAGTTTAGGTTAAGATGACTATTAAGATGACTATTATAATTCAGAGGAAGTAAATAGGAAATATGACATTCTGAAAGTTAAATATTCACATTTCTATGAAGCAGTTTTGTCAATTTCAGAAAAATTATGAAAAGAAATTGCAATTTGTATCCTTTACATGGTGCAGAATTAAACATTTTAAATGAGCATACTCACATCAACACCAAAAGTTTTTGAAAGTACCCATAGAAGAAATGTGTGTGCATAAATCTAAGAAAAATGTGAAAAAAAACAGATCTTCTACCTGACAGATTATTATTTTAATGACAAACATGCAACCTCAAGTTCTGTTTTTTATAAAGATTGGAAGGGAAAAAAACAGAACTTGTTTGAAGCAATATCATTTTGTAATGCACATTCCATTAGTCGTCTATCATGTAATCATATGTTTGTAGAGTTTCAACAATTTCTACTGTGCGGTTTTACCTTGAATATATTTATGATTAAACAAGTCAATCTTGCAAAGTAAGTAAAACTAGTCCTTACACTTTGCTCAGTGTTACTATGTTTTTTACAATTGTCAAATTACTTTTGGATTTGGCCTGTTTTGCTTTTTTATTTCCTTCTTTTTTAGTTCTTTCTTTTTAACATATTCCTCTACAAATGATTAGAAAACTAAAATTTCCATTCTAATATTTAAAAAAAGAGACAAGGAAAACCCTCAGAATTATTGTCTTATACATTTGTTGTCCCAAGTATTGAAGATATTTGAAAGTTACTTATTAATTAAATTAATATTTTATTTTGAGGATAACCAAGAACTAGATAGCTTTCAATATGGATATTGGACACTGCATTCAAACTATTTATATGACTGTTTTTATAAATCATGTAATTCAGACATGGAGAGCAGTTTGTTTATAGATGTGGGAAATGGTTTCAGTACAGTTAGCTATATGGCATTATACAAAGTTGAAAGACTTTTGTTCTTGGTCAGTGGTGAGAATCCCATTACACTAACAGAAGATATGGTACTAGAACTTATTGTGGGATGTTTGGATAATGGTTAAGATGTTACTTACAGACACAAGGTACAGTGTTTGATTCTGACATGGGTTAATTGGCTAGGCTTAAAAATGGCCTACAAGGGCAGTTAACCTAGTACTAACCTATGAAAAAATTGATCTCTTCTTTAGATCATGTCTTGGTCATGATGTATTCAGTGGTGAAAACTCCATTAAATCAAAGGTAGATGTGGTACTAGTACTAGATCTATTTTTTAGACCACATGTTGGCTCATCAGGGTATTATACAAGGTTTTTTATTAGATTCAGTATTCTTCTTGGTAGTGATAAATACCTTAAGTACATTGAGCTGAAATGTAACTACTTAATAAACACTGATAATATTGTCCAATGTAAGCAAATACTCAAAAATAGGTGCTTTATAGCTTGCAGAATGATTGTGACAAATTACAAGCTGAGGCTGACATGCACTTGTAACAAATTAATATTAGCAATTCTATGGCAATGATGGGTAAGAATCATACTGATAGGCATTTTAAGACTATGGCTAGATAATGCATTGTTATTGCTAATGTCTGCCAATAATTTATTGTTTTGTACTGGATATGCAGAGGACTATATTAATCATTGTATAGTATTATACAATTCCATACTTTGATTTATGGTGGTATGTCCAGGGGATACTGATCATTGTACATTATACTCTAAAGTACTACAATCCTCTATTGAAAATGGAATACTTTATCAATGTATATTATTACTTTATTTTATTTTTTTGTAAGAATATTTCTGATTTATTTATGTACTTATATGAGGTTTCATTCTCATAGTATAGAAAAATATGTCCAAGTGACTCTTGGAACATTCCTCTATGTTACAGGGGAAGAAGTTCAACATTCTGTATTGTTCATCCAATAATACTTGCTTGTATAAGTTTTAAAATTCTACTCTTACCTTGATTTATTAATATTTTAAAACAGTTTTTTTTTAACCTGTGTCAACAAAACTGTTATTACATGTGTTTAGACTATTGTATTTTGTTTATATGTTCTTTCACTTAAAAGGTGAACTCTTGTGATAAGCAAGTAAATCAATATATCAGTATGAAATGGCTAGGAACATGATTATGAATATGTATAGAAATGTGAATATAGGTATGAATATGGATATGAATACATTATGTTGCTCTCAGTGCAAATATGCAGGCTAAAATCAATTGAGTATGAAAAAAATCATCAACCTACCCAACAGGATGAATAATTAATATGGCACATTCAACACAGTTAATTGTGTCTAGGAAATATTACTACCTATGATATCATAAAAGGATTTATTCTTCAACTAGCTTATTAATTATTTACCAGGATTTTCTATTTGGAAATGTCAGTTCACCTCAGTAATATATAGTACCACACTGGTCAAGAAGGCAAATAGTTCTGGGGTTCATTTACATAAGCACATGCATACACAGACACACCAACACTGTCACACACACAAATACGCACACACAGTCACATTGACACCATCACATAGGCACAGAGACACACACACACACACACACACACACACACACACACACACACACACACACACACACACACACACACACACACACACACACACACACACACAAACTGTCATGAATATATTCAGATGCGAAATGTTTTCCTATAGATATTGGGTAGGTATGTATAGTATATCACCCAACCAGAATTGTTGAGTGATCCAGCTTGAATATGCAAAGCAGAGCCACTGCAAATTGCTGCACTTAATACTTTTTCCTAAATCTGCATTTCAATTATCAGTACCCATTCTGTCTATGAGTGTTGCACTCTTCTGAGACATCATACTCCATTCTTTACATCTATTGCCTCATTTGTAACTGACACATCAGTGAATCATGCCTCCATTTGCGATTGTGTGTATGTGGCCCTCATTCTATCTGACCAATGTTAGATAAATAGAAGTATTATATGTACTTGTGCCTTGTACTAACAAGTTTACTGTTTTATACATCGAGATATTCTATATGTACTGTTGAATAAATTAGAAAGAGGACTTAATTTGGCTGATTCATGTTATGCTTGTTTTTATTTGCTTTTTTGGTTCAAGTTGTCATTGGACCAGCTCACAAATCAATCAATAACTAAATATTTCTCAGTCACCTTCCTCCCCATATGCAGTGCATCAATGCATCATATGCACTTCTATTGCCAGACCAAACTTCCATCCTACCCTTCCTGCCTCTCTTTCACTGTCATCATACTTATCATATTGATACATTTTAGGGTCTTGCTAATGTTTTTCACTGTTTATGCTTTCAGGCTAACCCACCAGGAATAACCCAAACCCCATCCTGTCCTACTGCAGACCAACGGTACCTTCACAGTACAAGTCCAGGTACTGGGATTCTAACCAGACGTCCAAAACCCACTCAGGCCTTCCTTCTACCTACAACCATTCTACTCCCAAAAAGCTATTCATTCATTCATTTATTCAGTCATAGTTAGTTAACAGGGATGGAGAGCTGCTACACTACCTGGACAATTGACCATAAAGAACTTTCCCTGAGGCATAGACTTGAATATTCTTCCTAAAACTAACATTACTGGTACCAAAGTTTCATGAAGCATCTGTTGCAATGCATATTTTATGTGGCTTTGAAATTACTTATCTAAGCATCCTAAAGTTTTAGAAACTTTTCTTCATATCTGCCAGTGATCAAGGACACTCAACAACAGACATCAAAAGAGTCACTGCTGCTATGTTAAGATAAGTTCACTCTATATCTGATCCCTCAGCAAACTTTTCTAAAGGAGAATACAATTTTGCTGGTATAGTTGCAGTCTATTTGCATGTCTTAATTGGAACCCATAGGTTGAGTCCATGAATAAGATTGTGCTGTCTATCAATTTCAAACCACTGCACAATGAACCTCCTACACCTTAACCTATTTCTGTTACAAATCAGTTTATCCCTATAATGTTGATATGCTATACTGTAAGAGTTAAAGTATGTTAATCTGTGTGAAAAAAGTGGCATTATATCATTAGCTTAATCTGAAAACATTATATACCGATGGAAAACACCTCACATTTTTATTTCATTATTACTTTTATATAGCCTGTGCTTCAAAGAAAGTATTACTTGTTCTGGGGTTAAACTGACTATATAGCTATACTGGTGCTGATATTTACTTCATTTAGAGCAAAAGTGTGAGGGGGAAAAAAACAATGCTTGTAATAAAGTAAAACTGGCACAAAAGCTGATAATAGTAAAACCTTTTTCATGATTTTAAGACAAATAAGTGTAAACGGAAAATACAATTGGTAAATGATAACCAATTAATTACTCAACCAAAGATAAATGGTATAAAAAGAACAAGCAGAAAGATCCACAAACTGGGTAATGCGACAAATTGTACTTATTGTGAAAATGCTGCTCTGAAAAATAATACACTTTTAGCAAAGAGAAGGCTGAATGCAAACTTAAACTAAAACATATAGAAAACTTGGTAATAATACAGTATTTAAATTTAATTAACAGCACATAAATTCAATGAACATCCCTAGGGTAATAGATGGTGGGGTGAAGAAACTCCATATTGCTAGTAATTATACTGTATAAAAAATTATAATGTTACCTTACTTCTTTAAATTTGAATAGGTACTTAAGCCAACAGTTTGCAAGTTGAAAAATTTACATTGTGTAGTCATAGATTCACAAAACTCATTTAAAATTAATATAATTGTTAGTAATTACAGCAGGAGGAGTTAGTCTTGAGAAGAGCCAGCTGTATACAATTTATTTTAAGGCTTTGTCATTTCTGCAGAGGCTGAGAGCCAGTTGCCACCTGCAATAGATTCCTTTACCTGGAGTCTGTATTAGGACAAATTGTTCTACTATGATTGTTAGTACACTGACTGAGGGAATCATTTACTTTGTTACAGAACTTGCAGTTATTTGCAACATTCCATTTATGCAGAAAAGATGCTTTAATGTCTTCTGACATAGTTCTTTTATTGAAATGTCTCAATTGCTTATTTTATTATAATTGCTTATTTGTTTATGCTTTGCTGTCTGTGTTAGTCCCACTAGACCTGTGTGCTATTTTCAGAGGACACCTGAGGTGTTATTCATGTGGACATGAGGAATTTGGCCAGGACACCAGCCTCAATGTATAGACAAAAAATAAGTGGTTTAATTATTATTGCAAAAGCCTTTTTTTTAATTATGTTAATAAGGATGTAATCCTTCTTTGACATACCACTGCATCTTATACATAAACCTGAAATACCACTAATTTAGGCAGAAAAGGGTAGCACCTCAGGAGTGCAAAAAACCCTCATGGTGCTCTTCAGTGTCAAAATTCAAAACTGAATTCAATCACCTGCTATGAGAAATGAACCCAGATGCTTCCAAGAAAAATAAACTGTACTTGTTTTATAACAGATCTGAATCATATATATATATATGGATCTACCTTAGTAGATCGAAAAGTTAAAAAAGCGAAAACGAATTCACCGATGCCAGAAGATCGCAAATCACTTCACCGACGCCAGAAGATCGACAGTGCACAAACACGACATCGCATACACCCGGCACATCATACCAACAAACAAAACAAATCCCCTATCCAAAACCCACACACACAACACAAGCACACCAAAATCCTTACAAACGAACACTAACCCATACATACACAACTATCTACAACCCTAACCCAAACCCTTACCTAAGGTCCGTCACTATCGCACACTCACCTAACCCACGCCCTAACCCTAACTCACTTATCCCACCCCTACCTACAGACCACCAACATCGCACACTTACACTCGCACCCTTACCTAACCTGCTCTAACCCTAACTCACTTATCCCACCCCTACCCATCAACATGACACTTACCATACTCACACCCTATCGTCCGTCACTACGCATACTTACACATCCTTTCCCCATCGCAGTGTTCTCAGCGCCGGTGTCTTCCTCCGTCGGTCTTCTGCCTTGTCGATCTTCTGGCGGTGAAGTGATTTGCGATCTTCTGGCCGGTGAATTCGTTGCTTTTTAACTGATCTACTAAAGTAGATCCATATATATATATATATATATATATATATATATATATATATATATATATAATATATATATATATATATATATATATATATATATATATATATATATATATATATATATAGTTGTAGAGTTTTAGAAGGAAAGACCTGTGCACTGTGTCACCAATAAAATTAGCACTCAAAAGTAATGAAATTCTGTTTGATAGGAATATCTTTTTCCTCACAACAAATAGCTATTTAATACAACATTGCTCTTCCAGGCTGTATTCTTAAGATCATGCACTCTCCTGTCTTGCAATGATCTTGTGAAGTGAACTATTTAGTTCATATTCTGATAGTTAAAATCTCTTGTCTGCATCTTTAAGGCAGGATTATCTCGTTTGAATCCTATTCCAGTTGCAGAGTTTTTACTTTTGACAAGTTCTTTTCTTCCTTTCTTATATTGTGAACCCACTAAGCAAAAGGGCTGAGCTTCTCATGACAGAGTCTGAACTAGGATTATAAAACAATTTTTTTGCAGATCACAGTTGGAACTCTCTGTGCTGTGCTGCGGGATGCAATTCTTTGTTGTGATGTTTTGAATGATGCTGAAAGTTGTTGGAATGCCGGCAGCATTTTATCAGGATGATGACTTGCTGACAGCCAAAGAGGCCCAGGAATTATGTAAGCTGGATGGCAGAGTGGAGTCATTAGTAACCATGAGGTTTACTGATCTACTGTTATGTCTTTCATAGATATGCTGACACATTCATTGGTTTTCCAATATGATACAATGCAGGAATCATACAATCTGCATGCTTTGACAGAATTTGTCAAAATACAGTTAACAAACGTATTATGTTTTATGGTGGTTTAATTTTTTATTCATTTTTATTTTTGATTTGATTTTTATTGTAAAACTATGTAACACTTCTGGAGCTTTTCTCCTTGGGTCTCCACTGAAAATGGACCCCTGGCTCAGTTGGACTAACCTAGTTAAATAAACAAAAAACATTCACAAAAAGATTTAGAAGCTAAGTTATCTCAAATTTAGTTTAGCTCCAGAAGAAATTATTTGTTCCTTAAACTATAAAAGAAAGTTCTTTTTTTATTTTCCGATATATAAGTTCTTATATTTATTTTGTGTTTGGGGTGCCATTTGTTATTTTAATTTTCAAAGTAAATAGCTAAATATACTAGATGATGTGTAATATTAACATGGAAAGTATTCATTTTCATTCAGAATCCTATGATTCAATTGCATTTCATGCAGAAAAAAAAAAACGCTATTGTCTCAGTGCAGTTGCTATTACTGACAAATAGTATGGGATGAAATTATGAAATGTGGACTTGAAAGGCTGGAAAAGTAATTATTTTCACTTATATAATAAAATTGCTATTGAAAATTAAAATTAGTTCCTATCTGAGATTATGGATGAAAGAGTCAGTTTTATCTATTCTGCTAAATGAAAATTTGGATTGGAATGTCATAACACCATTCAGCAGCAGCAGAGTTTTATTTGTTTGCAATGTCTCTGTAGCTAATGCAAAAGTGAAATAAAGCCAGTGAAAGTCTGCCAGGAATCTCCATGGTAATTAATTAGGAGTATGCAGTGTAAGGTCAACAAATGGCCCGATACACTAGTAGGCAGCATGAGGCACCAGTGAGCAGTTAGAAAATCTAATTTAATAAAATTTAATTCTGGTCTAGATAAGACTGAGTACTGATCTATTACTTTTCCTCATGCCTAACCTGTAGTCTAGCAGTCACTGCCTGATCAACAATATGTGTGTGTGTGTGTGTGTGTGTGTGTGTGTGTGTGTGTGTGTGTGTGTGTGTGTGTGTGTGTGTGTGTGTGTGTGTGTGTGTACCTATGCATGTATATATGGGTATATCAAAGATGACTGAATAGTCAGAATATTAATGTTACAAAAGTCAACAAAAAAAGGCCGTCAATGGAAAATTCACAACAAAATGCACATACTGGAAGACAAAACCGTGAAGCATGCAGATTTAAAACAATGTTTTTTTCAGGGGGACAAGCCTCACTAGTGACCCCACACCCCCTGCTAATTAAATATTCCAACCATAAGTTCACACAATACAGGGGAAAGGGCATATTTCCCCAAACCTGGTATCATAGTTATCTTCCATAAAAGTCAACAACTTTCCTGTTGATTAAACTAAGCAGACAGGGAAGTTGTCAACTAAACCACCATTCAAACAACTTAATGGATCCCTTTAGAAATAGGATTCATTGTTATTATTAAAAAAAATGTCTTAAAGATGAAGAGCAAATCTACTTTTCTTACTGCTACAGTTTTTACAGTAATTATGCTCATGCCATATAAATTGGGCTTTCTGATTCAAAATATGTATTTTCCATTAGTTTCTTTAATAGAGTTTTATTTATTAAATTTAATAAACTAGTGTTTGTATTTCCTGACTGCAACTACCATGCACTTCCTGATTCTGAGTCACATGGTCACAGGGATGCCAGATTTCTGAAGAGCCAGGTGGACAAAAAAAAAAAAGGTCTTTCACACTAAGTGAAGACCAAAAAAAAAAAAAAACAACAGGCAGTCCTGCATTAAGCAGAAGTGGCTCCACTTTGAGATTTTTGATTGGCTTGTTTGCCGGTATACGAGCCAATCAAAAATCCGCCCAGCGGAACTTCTTCTGTTTGTTCGCTGTTCTGCATTGAACGGAAATGGCTCTGCTTTGTGATTTATAATTGGTTGTATACCAGTATACAGGACAATCATAAATCGCAAAGTGGAGGCTGTTTCAACAGGATTTTAACTGGTAGTGAGAGACTTGGGATTGGGCTGCTTATCCCAGGACAGTCCAACTCAAATAGGGATGTCTGGCAACTCTGTGTGGTCATGTGGTTCTACATTTTGATGATGCAGTGGGGGGCATCTTATATTAGATATGCATGTTTTCTATAATATGAAACAAATATAAGTGCTTATACTGACACCACCATCTATCATTCATTTATCCAGTAGATAAGTAATGAACTTCATGCCTTGATGTTCAAAGAAACAGTAACAAAAGATAAATGAAACACGATAATATTCCTTGTAAACTGTATTATTCTTGGCATACAGCTTAATAATGTAGGTATTACACTGTAATAAATACTTGTCTACCATGGGATAATCTCTGAGGAAGAAAAATAGTGGCATGTAAATAATTGCAATGATAGCCTACAATAAACTATTTTGCATTCAGTATACATAACTGGATTAGTGCTGGAATAAAAAATGTTCAGTGCACTGAATGGTTTTCACAACAAGGTTGATGCTCCACCAGTATTTGTAACTAAGTACTGCAGAAAATATGTTGTGGGAAGCCAAACTTCCCATAGTACTGATTTCCTTATACAGATGGAGCCGTATTGGAACCATGTGCGAGTATGCTTCAGTTGAGCATGAGTCATCCCCAAACTCTTTGAAAATGGTGTGCAGTACTGTTTTCCAAAAAGATAAAAATTCTTGCTGAGCTAATCACCCTGCAAGTCCATCCCTCATCTTGGATATGAAGAGTGCAGGTATGATGGTCATGACACCCTAAAGATAGAGCTTCTGCACTGGACATAGCTATACACCTCTACCTGTGTATCTGACCTGGCTGAGTGCCAGCAATACCAGGTCTGACATACAGGTAGAACTGCTGTGCTAGAAAGCATTGGCCAGACTTGTCTGCCTGTCGAGTCTTGGAGCACGTATGGGCTATGCTCAGAACAGGTAAAGGTATTCAGTAACATAGAAAGTAATTGAATCTTGGTGCCCATTACTGTCACAGTATGACCTTCTTCAATATAATACCTTGAAGTATTTAAGTACACATTGTTTTCTCCCTTATGATATTATCAAAAATGCCACCAAGGGAAAATCAGGAAGCAATTGGACAACTGCTAAGCATGCAGTAATTGTAAACACAAGTTTTTTTATGCTTAAATATAGGCCCACTGATGTAAATAAATTAAAAAGAACTGCATATTTTAGAATCAGAAGTCCAGTTTATATGATGACAATTACAACAAAACTATTCTCCTCTCCTTCTTCGCACAATATTTCCTTTTATCCTGGATACTCTGAGCCTCTTACGCATAACATTATTCATTTTCAACAAATTTTCTTATCTTGCCCCACCCTGCTATTACTAAAACTCACAGATGTGAAGGATTTTAGAAGAAATAGAAAGAGAGGGGGAAAAAAAGCACTGTGCATGCATTTCATCTTGAAAACTTGAATGTCTCTCCAGAGTTCAAATAGCATTTTATGCCCTTTAAATCAATAAAATTGGCACATGACCCTAGCGATTTGTCTCGGTAAACAAATGTAATGAATGAATGGATGGATTTATAAATACTGTAAATAAGTATTTTACTAAGTAAATTAATGACATAACATAAATGGTAAAAGGAAAACCTAAAAACTTAACACTTGATCTATAAAATGAAAGAAGAAAAATTAAGATATATGACTGACAATAAATAATCAACCAGAAAATTACATTGGGCCGGATTTACGATGGCTTGCACAGAGTCTACGAGTAGAGTAAGACTGCATGCAGCCATCATGTCCAACGAGCGATCCACGAACAGCCTGTAGGGGCATGTAAGACAGCTTCTAACACGTCTCCTACACAGAGAGGGCTGTGATATGCAAATTACCTCACTTGCAGCCGAAAGGCATGCAAATGAGGTAAATTTGTGATCCAGGAAGCAGAAACCTGTCCGAGTAGGAGACGTGTTAGCTGCAGAAATGTACTGAGTTGACAACTGAGTACCGTTCTGCAAATAGCACAATGGAGCCTTGTCAGCTCCAAATAAAGGCTGCATATGGTTGAGGAAGCATGCCAATGGCCAAATATACAGCCATTGGAAAGTTTCCATGATGCAAAATTAAAGTAAAAATAATTTATTTTCACCGATTTCCAATGTTTAAGCGTTGCGCAGTGCCGTGCAAACAGGGTGCACTATAAAAATCATAAAATAAGGCAATAAAAGCCACAAACATGGAATTTATGAAAATAGTCAAATTTCAATGTAAGGGAATAGCAGGCTGAAGACAACATGGCCACCGAGTAGGGGTTGCTAAGGGGAGAAGCCCAGTCTAAGACATGTAACCAAGCATTAGTCGGCAATCCTATGTAAATGAGTGTTAGGATAGTGAATCGCACTTTTACATAGCAAATGAGCAAAGTCAGTGGAGTGTAGGAGTAGGATATGGGGAGGAACAGAGTAGGGGATAGGTGACATCACAAGGGGGGTATGTATGAAAGTAGTGCAGCTCATTGGAGGACAGTGGCATCTGTTAGGTGTCAGTTAGACATCATGGAAAGAGGTGTGTCAACAGGTAGGCCAGGGAAAGCCAAGAAATGGAAGGTGTATACTGTGGATAACACCAAAGTTTCTTGCTGAGCGGGCATGCGCGCATGTGGGCACCTGTAAACTTGAGTAAGACAGAGTGTGCGCGTGGAAGAGTGAGTGCATGCGTTTAAGCAGGAGTAAGCATGTATAAAGCTGTTGGAAGACCTCTAAACCTGTTTGCGCTGGTGTGTGCACGTTTTAACCCGAATAAGCAAGTTTTAGTCTGCCTAAGCATGTATGCACGTGTGTGAACTGCTGTGAGCGTGTTTAAGCTTGTATGCGCATCGCTCCCCCTGAGGAAACAGAAAGGAAAAAGGAAGCACAACAAATAGTAGGAAGCTACCAGGTGATACTAGTAGAGCAAGCAGGTGAAAATAATCCGAATCAGGCAATAACACAGGCAGAACACTAGCCTAGCCCAGCACAGCACTTAAAACTCTGCAAACAATAGTGCAGTTTGTTTCTCAAAAGAGACACTGAAACACTGGAGTATGCTACTAGAAGTGAAAACTGAAAAAGCTTCACTCAGACAAAAAATGCTAGGGGCTGCCATGGCTGTTATAAGATGACATATGCAACATGCTGAGGGTGGTGAAAATGCAAATGCTGCCGGACAACCCACAGTGAGGAGACGGAGAAGAGTGTACAGGCCCAGGGTCACCTACCAGGGTTTACATGAGCTGGAGATAGTGGAGCGCTATAGAGTGGACAGAGACCTCCTGCAGCAAATTGTTGAGCTGTGCAGGCCACACCTCACACACAGAACCAACAGAGGGGAACCCATTCCAGTGGAAACAAAGGTATGTGTTGGGCTAAGAATACTAGCAACAGGTACCTTTCAGAGACCAACTGGTGATATGATGGGGATCTCACAGGCATCAGCATCCAGGGTACTGCACCAGTTCCTGGATGCCATGTCAGCACATGTCGGTGATCATGTATATTTCCCCAATTCCCGTGAGGTATTGGCCAGCAATATGCGTCTCTTCCAGCAAATAGCAGAATACCCTGAGGTAGGGGGTGCAATAGACTGCACGCATATACGCATCAAATCACCAGCCGGTAAGCAGGGTAGGGCCTACATTAACCTCAAGGGCTTCCCCTCCATCAACTGCCAGGTCGTGTGTGATGCCCAGGGCATAATAATGAATGTGTGTGCTGGCTGCCCTGGAAGCTACCATGATTCCCATATCTGGCATCTGACGCAACTGTACCAGACATTTGCCAATGGGGACATTCCACATGGTCACTTAGTGGGGGATGCTGGCTATGCACTGGAGCCGTGGCTGATGACACCCATCAGAAATGCACAAACACCTGAACAAGAACGCCATAATGAGGCACACGCACAAACACAAAATGTAATCGAGTGTGTGTTTGGGTTGCTCAAGTCATGGTTCTGGTACCTGGACACATCTGGTGGAGCCTTGCAATACTCACCAACTACATGTACCCAAATTGTCATGGTATGTGCTATGCTACATAATATGATCCTGCGAAAACAGCTGCAACAGGACCAGCATAGGCCTGGGCCAAACAGCCCCCCACCAGTGCCAAGGCCATCACAGGCAGAGTGTGACTTGGAGGAGGAACAACCTGAGCCTGCCCCAGTAGGCAGAAGGAGGTGTGCCCAGTATGCCTTGGCCTTGGCAAAGAGGCAACGCATAGCACATACACTGGCTCAGTAGGAACCCTGGAAATGATACCTCTCTCTGACTTGCACATATAGTAAAAGGGATGCCTAACTTGACACTACCTGTTTCCAAACATGTATAGGGAGTGCAGTATGCACATCTGACATAGGCAACCCTGCAGCACCACCTGACTCATGATTGCCATGTGTTAAGCAATGTAAGGTTGTGCTAAACAGCATTTACCACCATGTCGTATATGCAAACTTGATGACCTTCAGTAGCATCCTACCCTCACCAAACATGAGGCCACAATATGAAGACAAGATGATCAATTGCAACAATTGACTTAAGTATTGGTGTCAGTGAAAGGGGATTCAATGCCTGTCAGCCTGGGATGAGATGCTCAACAAGACATGATGCTTTGCTAGGGATGGATGTCACCTATCACCTGTGGCTTATTGGATATTGCCAAAGGCTCTTGTCACCCCCATAGTGCCTTTTCTAGGAAAGGCTCAAAAGACAAACCCACCTCCATAGGTATAAGAAAGTATAAGTAATGCTACTCAATGCCAGAAGTCTAAACTGCAAGATGCATGCACTCCAAACACTCCTTAGCATGGAGAATGTTGATATCTCTGCAGTAAGAGAAACCTGGTTCAAGGATCCCAAGAGCACCCTAGCATTCACAGGTACACCTCATACCATGCTTTATAACTGCAAAACATGGAACAAACTACAAAAAGAGGGTGAGTATCAATATTTGTCAAGAATACCCACACCCCCAGGTTGGTAGCTCAGCATGAAGAATCAGAGACTACCCATGTGTAACCAACGGTGGGTAAAACCGCTTTCCAGTTCATAGCCTGCTATAGACCACCCTCCTAAACCCAGAAACCACACTTGGCTGACTGGAGAACACATGAAAATATGAAGATCTCTCCAAACACCATTATATTGGGTGGTTTCAACTACCCAAACATACACTGGGAGCATTACCCTAGCTCTAACACCCTAGGCCAAAGGTTCCTAGAATTTATAAACCAAAATGCTATGGAACAACTTGCTACCACTTCCACAAGAGGGGAAAACATACTGGACCTGATCATCACCAACATGGGGACTCTATGCCCAAGACCAGAAGTGTATACCTCACTGGTACGATCACACCAGATAGTAATCTCACTGGATATTCACATCCCCACCCCAGCCCATGGCCAGAAAACCACAGTGAAAAATGTTCACTAAAGCATATGTCACACACCTCAAAACTGAGGTGGAATCCTTCACAGCCCCTGTGTCTGTGGAAAATAGGGCCCAGACCTCATAACCATTTATAAACGCATTCTATGAATACCGTCAGGAATGCATGGATCATGCAATCCCAAATAAAACCAAGTCCCAATCCTCCAAAGGCAGGCATCCTGTTTGGTGGACCCCAGCCATAAACAAACCATACAATACAAGGAGGAAACTACTATATGATAGATCCAAATCACAAAAAGGGAAGCCATCTCTGACCAGTATTATTGAAAAACAACGTCCACACATAAAATTGTCTAAGGCCATCTGTGAGATAAAATTTGTACAGGACACCAAGGATAATCACAAGGCATTCTTTACTTATTGTAGGAACCTGTGTGGGAATCCCCAGATATGTTCAGAATTAGTCCAAAATTGCAGACAAGACAACAAACCCACAGACATTGCCAACATCCAAGCTGACAGGTTCAGTGCAAACCCCCCCCCCCAACAAAAGGGCAAATATCTATCCCAGCAGAGTGCTGGCCCCCTGACATCACAGATGCTCAGGTAACAGCCAGCCTCTCCAAAGCAAAACACACAGCATCAATGGGACCAGACAGTGTCCTGGGCTGTGTCCAACATGAACCCCAAGAAGAATTGAACAGACACATAAAACCACTGTTCAATGTCAGCCTTAACACACGGTATGTACCCAAAGAGCAGTGTACAGCAACAGTGGACCCTCTCCACAAAGGTGGTGCCTCAACGGATACTGCAAACAATCACCTCAGAAGCCTGACTAGGTTGGTCTGCAAAGCTATGGAAAGGATCATCATGGACCCCAGAAATAAACTTATTGGGGACACACAGACATTGGATCCTACCCATTTTGGCTTTGTTAAGGGCAGATCCTGTCTCTTAAACCTGGTTCAGTCATTTGAAACAGTCACCAAGGCCATTGACGAGGGGATGGTTGTCCACACAGCCTACCCGGACCTTGCAAAAGCTTTCCATACAGTACCCCACTTGATCATCATAGATAAGATCACCTTTTTCAATAGAAACCCCTATGTCACAAGATGGGTTGCAAACTGGCTCAAGGACAGAACCCACATGGTCTGAAATGCTGGAGCCATGTCAGACCACAAATCAGCTACAAGTGGCATCCCACAAGGCTCAGTCCTGGGACCTCCCTTGCTTGGTATATATTTCTCAGAGGTACAGGCCAACACAGAAGGACTGTTGATGAACAAGTTTGTAGATGACTGCAAACTGGGTGCCATAATCGACCCTCCAGATGACACAAGCATCCTACAAAAGGGCCTCATAGAAACAGACAACTTGTGCCAGAGCTATGTCCTCAAGCTAAACACAAAACAGTGTATAGTCCTCCCCTTTGTCAAAAGCTAAGTGCCCACAAATTACTACATATGTGGTAACCCATTAAGTATGGAAGAAGTGATAAGGGACCTGGGGACCCAAGTCAATAGCAAGCTCACATTCGACAACCATGTGGCCAAAGTGTTCAGAGAAACATTTCATATAGCCCACCTAATCATGAAGGTAATCACATGTACATCATTGGAAGTCATTGTGCCTCTTAACTCATCCCTCATCCGGCCCATAATTGAGTACAATGCCCCTTGTGGGATCTACCTTTTCAGACACCTGCAGAAGCTGGAAAGACCAAAACAGTACCTCACCAGGAGGATCAAAGGGCTCAAACACATGTCATTCACTGCCCGGTAAAAGAAACTGCAGCTCCACTCAGTGGCATACTGCCTGCCCAGAGGCAATCTGTGCCAGATGTATAAAGCCATGTCCAACCTGGAATCAATGGACATGCCGCACCTTGGAAAATCAGAATCCCATCAAGCTATGCGCTCAAGAGACCAGAACCTCAGGACTGAAATAAATAGGACATGCTGGAGTGACAGATCCATAACCCAGAGGCTCCCCCCACTCTTGAGAAAACTCCCACTCCAGGTTAGCCAGACTCCCTCATTGACTCTAATCAAGAGGAATCCTGATGAGTGGATGGGAGATTGTAGGTTTACCCTGCGTATCACTTCAATGTCACTGTTAGCCAGAGGCACAGTATACTAACCATGAAAAATGTAATGGCAAACTCCACTTACAATGTGTGTTGAAAGCCAAACACACTCTGGCTAGGATTATAAATGCCCTAGGGCAGATAGCCTAGTATGAAACTATGAACAGAATCACACACACTAAGTAGTACAATTGTGGTCACTGTGGAGTAATGTTTGCCAATGTCGACCCAAGTTGGTGAATACACAGCAATGTCTGACAAGCCTGGTTTAAGTAGGCCATAGCTGAACAAAATGCAACATGGTCATAGCTGCCCAACTGACTCTTAACCAGTCTGCCCAGTATGAGCATTTACAGCAGTGATGGGACTCAAACCCATGACACTGTGCACCATAGTGAAAGTGAACCACTACACCATGACAGCATCGCAGTACTCAGCCAGTATGAGAGAATGTTGCCAAGTCTTTGCAAACTATCCCATGGAAACCCTGCAAGCACAGCATAATCCCTGTTGAGTTATGACACAAAGGAGTCTGGCAGTAAGAACACAACATTACTTCCAACACACACAGTATTAATGTCAATATTGGTCATGTTCACACACAACCACAAATGTAGTGGACTTCAGATCAAAACATATGGAAAGGTCATACTGGGCATGCTCACACTCTTGGATAAATGAGACACATGTCAGGCAACAAACCATGGAAAGCCTGAACTGGGCATGCTCACACACTTAGGCCATGTCTGAGTATAGCAGTCAGTCACACATATCTGGCAGTTGTATGTGTTAAGCCTGAAACCTCCCACGATCCAGCAACCCACCCTGTACACACAGTTAAATGAAAACAGACATATATATTCATATACCGGAACCCTGTCATGATCAAACATGTTATGCAGATACACACGTTGTAAACAGAAACTGTGAAAGCTACGGCAATAAAGACCTGCAAACAGTAGCAGCAAAAAATATTGTGCATCCCAAACATAAACATAGGTGCAGAGGTGAATACTAGGCTGTCTGCCCTGGGGAATTCATAAGCCTAGGCAGAGTGTATTTGGCGTCTGCCCCCCCCCCCCCAGTAGAGTAGCCTACTGTGTCTCTGTAAAGCAGGTCACAGAAGGCACCCTTTAAGGCTACTTTGCTGTGCCTCTGTCAAGCAGGGACACAGTGGAGATCCCAGGGGTGAATTTGCAATTTCCCATCCATGCGACTGTATTTTGCTGAAAGAGGGTTGGTGAGGGGCTATATCTAACTTTAATTGGGATTCAATTCCAGAGTGAGGGGAGACTGTGAGAAATGAATCTGTCCCTGCAGCATGTCCTATTTATGTTTGTGCTGAGGTTTACGTCCCTGGAGTGCGTAGCTGTAAGGGTCTTGGATGTTATGAGGTGGAGCATGTCCATTACTTCTGGGTTTGAAATGGCTGTGTACGTCAGGCATAGATTACCTCTGAGTAGGCGTTAAGCAACCGAGTAGAGCTGGAGATCCTTTAGCTGAGCTGCGTAGGACATCTGTGTGTAGCCCATGATTCTCTTGGGGAGGTACTGTTGTGTTCATTGTAGTTGCTGCAGATGTTGGATAACGTACACCCCAAAAGGGGCATTGTAGTCAAACATGGTCCTGATGAGTGAGTAGTAGAGGGCCACAATGACCTCACATGATCTACATGCAAACACCCATGTGAGAAGGAGGGCTATACAAAGTTCTTAGCAATGACTCTCTGCCAATGTGATTAGCAAAAGAGAGGTTATGATCTATCTGGGTCTGTGGGATATTGCTCTGTTATGTAGTAGCTTTGTGAAAGGAATGGCCATTTTGAAGACTGGGATAACACACTAAAAGATGTACATTCTTTTTTGGAAAACCTGATGATGTCAGCACCCTATAATTACAGCAGGAGAAGGGAAGTCATCCAGTAATGTGAATAGCGTGCTGTGCTAGTGCATCTCTCTCAAGTGCCATAACTTAGGTAGGGGTTGAATCCTACAAATGCCATCTGTGTGTTTGCCACACAATGTGTTGTGTGTTTTGGAGGGACAGGGGTGTGTGTATGTCTGCAATTCTTTGTGAAAGGAATGGCCATTTTGAAGACTGGGATAACACACTAAAAGATGCACATTCTTCTTTGGAAACACTGATGATGTCAGCACCTTATAAATACAGCAGGAGAAGGAAAATAATCCAGTGATACTAATAGTGTGCTGTGCTAATGCATCTCTCTCAAGTGCCATAATCTAGGTAGGGGTTTGAATCCTACAAATGCCATGTGTGTGTTTGTCGCACAGTTTGCGAATGTGTCATGTGTTTTGCTTTCATTATTGTATGACATATTATTATAACAGTAATTGCCATGCATACATCAGGTATGTGTTTGCCACATGCAGATATGTACCTGTGACCTTTAATAGTTCCCATGTGTGAAGCCTGCCCCATATGAATAGAGTTGTTACCTTTGCCGCCATGTGCCGCAGCTTAACAGACCTTAGGCCATACATGTATGTTGGTGACAATGCAAGCTACTGCAGTGATCTGTGTCCTTGGCCAACTATGTGACACACACCCATGAAAGCTTTGATAGATTAATGTGGGTGATGGTTCATGTCTGCAGTGTATGTCAGACATGTTAAAAAACAGCAAAGTCTGTGAGTGATGGCCATCCAGTGTAGGTGCATGGCAACTTTTGCCGATATGCATACAGACACCTTCTTGCTTAGGTGATACACAGAGGAACTGCAGTATACCTTTGGAAATGTGAATATCACAGGATAGACAAGATGACACCTATCCACATGTACACACCATTACCCATTCTACATGATGGGTGCTACCACCTACATGGTACTGTTGGAATACTATGTTAACTACATACCGATGACAATGCCACAGTAGAGTTACAGCAATATACCATGGCTTGGACAACAGGTATCTGTCCGAATGATACCCTTGTGGTGGTTAGGTGTGTCATGTGTAGAATGCATTGTAGGCCACTGCATGTATTTGCAGTCAAGGATGGACATAAACATAGTGTGTTGGCATGTACATGAGACTGCTATATGCCAAAGGGTATTGTTCCCAGGGATGTGTGGGGCTCAGTAACAATGGCTACTGGTATAGTGTAGTACTGCAGGGATATCACTGACACCAGGTTCCTACATCTGTGTATCAGTTGAGGAGACACCATGTAATGACCACTGAATGTCAGGCTATGTAAGCTGTGTATACTACCAGAATGCAGACCATTGACATGGGGATACTGTATCACCCACAGCATACTGTCAAACCATGTCATGTTCCATGCTGACCATGTTCACAAATGTACACCTGCAAATCGGTGATGCAAACATCACACATGTACTGTCCACACCCCAACACATGCAGGCACAGGTACACACAACAGCCATGTGGCACATGTGCAGACAGTACACTTTGGGAATTAACACTGGTGTATACAAAACTGCAATGACAAACATAGTTAATGCATCGTGCATGCTCGAATATACCCACAACAATATCTTTACACTGTACTGTTAACAACATGATAATATTACTACCATGCTATGTAGTCACCCTGTGCATCAGTACCATGCTATCCTGTTCCAGCATCAATGTTACAGATGGCAGGAGGTGGCACAGTTTCATCATATGCACAGGGTGTGTACTTGGTTTGTCAGAGTCTGCCACTGACACATCCAATCAACATGTATGTGTGTGTGTGTTAGTGAGGGACAACAGTACAAGATGGGGCAAAGTTGCTGCGATGTGTGTATGTATGTGTTAGCCTTAGGTGTTAGCATTGTGTGTGTGTATGCATGCACACAGTTCCACCATGTGGCTGCCATATACGGGTGTTTGTGGACAGCCACAGACTGTACCTGCCAGGTCATACAGGTCACTGTCTCTGGCCAGAGACACAGTACCTGTGCCTGGCAGTGGTGCTACGGACAGTATCAGGTACTAAGCCAGACTGGGTACTGTCATCAGAAGCAGTGGGTTGTTGACTGGACACATGTCCCTGCTGGGATTGTCCAGAGCCACGTGCACGTGGTCTTCTAGGATGGTCTAATGACAGCACAGACCCAGCATTGCTGGGGCTGGTACTGGCACTATGGGAGCGGCTGCAGGTTTGTTGTTGTCCAGGACGACTGGCAGCTGATAATGTAGCTGGCAGACGTCCACGTCTATGCCTCAACCATCCTGCACTGTCCTGCCTCCTGGGCATATAGTTGTGGAACAGATCTAATGTGTCCCCCCAACGTCTATCAATGACGTCACCGAGGTTACGGATGGCAGACGCAACATCATGCATAGTGTCATTCATAGCTGTGCAATGTGCTCTAAGCTCCTTAAGACCATGTCTGGTGTACTGTTCCATACGTGCCTGTGCCTGCATTACAGCCCGGAACATAGCTGAGATTGATAGACCTCTGTGGGCACATCTGACAGGGGCAGTACGACCACGGATGCTCCCACGAGAACCCCTGGACATCTGCCTGTGTGGTACCATGTCAGGAATCTGGCCATGGCTGCTGTGAGGGGATGCATATGCCAATGATACCACACTACCCTGGTCAATGCCCACTGTATGCTGTCCCTCAGCTAAGGACATTGGTGACAATGGATGTATCGGCAGGATGACGGTGCGCATTGATGGGGTTGACTGCTGTGTACTGCCAATTGGATGACCAACGACATACCCTGCCACACCTCCCTGTGCCATTACACATGTATCATCATTAGCACTATCCCCAGCAGTGGCTTCAGGTTCCCTGCTGCACTCCACCAGAGCAACATCAGAACCTGTGAGAGGAAGATAGGAAACACAGTTTACAAATGTGTACATGATATTAGCACACAGGCACACATGCACACATGCGCAAATGCACACATGCACACAGGCACAAATGCACACATGCACACATACACACAGGCACACAACCGCACATGCACATAGGCACACATGCACGCATGCACACAGGCACACAGGTGCACATGCACACAGGTACACATGCACACATGCACACAGGCACATAGGCGCACATGCACACATGCACACAGGCATACAGGCACACATGCACACATGCACATAGGCGCACATGCACACATGCACACAGGCACACAAGCACACAGGCACACTCCTCAGTACAGCAGATACAAACACAGACACACCTGAAATCCAACACATACACAATACTGTTTTAGGGTGGGCCGTTTCACAAGGAAAAACATCACTGCACACATGTCAGCATGCAGGTTATGTGTTGTACAGGAACATGCAGTGCAAGTGTACACAGCCCTTGTTAATAACAGTATATGTGTACTTGATGCTTGTGTGTAGTTGTTCAGTGATTGTCTCCACCCTGGGACACAATGTGTACAAGGACATAACAATGTTGTGCAAGTGTTACAAACTGTGGGTGCATAGATTTGCACACACACACACACACACACACACACACACACACACACACACACATACACATACACATGACAGTGCTACACAATAACAGCTATGTGTACTTTTGTGGTCAGTCTAACTGGATGTGGTGTAGTAACATGAGCCATGATCAGCATGCTTCTTCTGGTCAGTCAACAATAATAATGTGTGCCAGACAGGCAGCTAGCATGCTGTACCTGAAGTGCAGTAACATGACTACATCCATAATTACATAGCCACTTGTTACATGGGTGTGTAAGGTGGCCAATAGTGAGTATTGCCTAACATGAATGTATTATTTGTTCCAGACTGTTGCATAAAGACATGATAGGCCTCTACCCCTCAGGTATATTATGTGTGCTGCGTAGATAATTTGGATGCTGAAGGCTGGCCATACAGCAGATGTCATAATTGGACATGTGTAGCAGGCTAAGGGGTAGTGTGTATACCAAACATATGTGTGTTGTGTACATGTGTATCTGGTATGCCTATACAATGTCCAGTACTGTGTTGCCAAACATGTGTGTCATGCTCTGTGTATTGCATGTGAGTGAGGCAGCTACTGAGAATAATGGGATATGCATAGTCTCACAACAAACATGCATAGCATGCATTATGTGTAGGTGTGTTACATCTGCACACACTACACCTCCGTATAACATGCACATGTCATTAGCAATAGTATTGTTATTACACACTCACCAGCATGGATTGGTTGCCTTGCTGTCACTCCAGAGGGACCTGCAAACACATGAGAGTGATTGCCAGTGGCCACAACTGTGCCTTTGATACTGTGAGTATGATAAAGTACAGTAGTACAACAGGTGGCTTTCACAGGGGTACAGATTATGCTCTGAATATCAATATTGCAGAAGAATGGGCAGGTTAACAGCTACACAAACAGTACACATCTCACACACGCATAGACTACCAGTACAGAGAACAGTCAACTACAGATATGGGATGTTACCTGCACACTCCAATTCAACATGCTGGGTGGCTCCGGCCTCCATGATGACACAAGTTTGTAGATGTTCTTGTTGTTGGCCTGGAGCCACAACACTTAGGAGGTGCTCCTCCACACTGGTGAGGGGGGGTGGATAGGTACCCCACCACCTGTGGCAAGCTGTTGTCTGTGGATATCAGACGCACGCTGCCGGACATGTCTAATTAAATCACTGCAGTGATGGCGTATCTTCTCATATGTCCAGTTATGCATGCCTATGTCATTTACCCGATGGACAATTTCTTGCCACAGTGCAGCCTTCTCATGCTGGTTCTGGCTGGTCCTGGAAAACAGCACACAGTAATTCTGAACCAGTCTCTGGTGGATCTCCTAATCCTCTGCTGCTGTATAAGGTGGGTTTCTCTGATGTACCATCACCCTGGAAGGAAGGAAAAGAAAAATATGTGAGCAAGTCACGTGGCACACTTAATATTCTAATGTACTGATATCACTTCACTGCCATATATAGCATCTATCTGTATATCAGGGGATACACATGTTCGATACCACAAATCAGTGCTCAGCCCACAACTGTCTGACAGTGCCTGCCACACTCCATACAGCAAACTAGTATACACCAGCACTCGGCACACTGTTTGGGATACAATGCACAACCTCACACTGGGGTATGTATCAAGCTAATGGATGAAGAATATTGTCATCCCATGCAATGAATGCAATACACATGTACAGTTTCAACGGTAATCCATGCTAGTCTTTGATGCCATACCCCTACCTGACATACGTGCACAGTTGTTACTAAAGCCAGCATACTGCTGTCACAGAGTATACTTGCTGCCAGGTACACACACATACCCTGCAACACACATGTGATTGCGGCCATGGTACAGGCATCATAACACACACATTACACATACATACAACACACAAATGTATGATGACACAGATGAGCATTAACTGTGTACCTTGTAGTACTGGGTGCCCCTACTTACAGATACCTATGCATGAGGTATGTAATCTGTGCAGACTACAGGTAACACACCAAACAGTGTTACCACAGAATGTGAACATACACCATACTGTAGTGTTTAGGCCTACAACATTAGGTAGGACAACAGTTCATATGTGAGCTAGATTCACCAGCAGTACCACTTACTAAGCATACATGTATTGCTTCTGCCTTTGATGGGACACCGCAGTCGTACACAGGGAACTATGGCACAACATATGCCAATCTACTATGTTTGCATCCCAATAACTGACACATCTTTCTCTGGCCTCACACCAAGGACACCAACTACCATGACAGACACAAACGCACGCTAAGCTATCACACCTTTACAAACCTTGCACACAGTCAGTGTCACACTCATTCAATGTCACATAGCTGGTATTGCACTGAGTACATGTGTGTGTGCATTGTGTCATAGGTAGGTACTATGCTATTGGCCCTGGGCCTAGGGCAGCCTAGCCATATGTAGCCCTGCCCTTTGGTACACATGTACTGTGATTTTACTTGCTCCTGTGAAACGGTTACACACAGGTGACTCACAGGGCATATTACCTAGCTCCATGTCATTCATCAAGGGTATGTATGACATCTACTAATGAGGAATCTTGCTTGTTAATGCTGTGTGGTTTTAGTCCAGGGAATAGCATATTTGTGTACAGAAACCTGTACCTCCAGCATATAAGGTAAAACATCTTGCAAGGTCATCTCAAATTAATAATGAATTTCTTTCATAAATAAGTTTAAAAACACAGATAAAACATCTCCTATTTAAAGTGCAACAACACATTTTAAAAAAGCATCTCACTACAAGACAAAATATATCACTGACATATTATGGGGTACGTAAAAATAACTTTAAATGCACAGAAAAAACACAGAAAAAAAATCTCGTATTTAAAGAGCAGCAATTCATATTAAAAACCATGATAAACTACGTGTCAGTGGAACATGAACCATGGAAGAGTTCTTCTATTTTATACATGCGTTGAGGTATACAACGTGGACTCGCTACTTCGTGACACCTCAGTTATGCAGATCTGCGTAACTAAGAGAATAAGTTGTTTTTTATTATTTACGTTTATTCTTGCACTGTTCCACTGACACGTAGTTTCATCCAGGCAGCCAGCCATCCAGCCACCCAAGCAGCCAGCAAGCCATCCAGGCAGCCATCCAGCCAGCCATCCAGGCAGCCTATATCTACATATATGTATATATATCTATATACACACCACTATATATAACCATATTTATATATATATATATATATATATATATATATATATGCATATCTATAGACATTCATATCTATCTGTATACATGTATGTATCTAAATTTATATCTATATATGTATTTGACTATTATATCTATATGTATATACATATTCTCTATCTATCAATCCATATATCTCTATGTATCTATACAGACCTCTCTGTCTATGTACATATATATGTATATATATATATATATATATATATATATATATATATATATGTATATCCATATATATATATATATATATATATATATATATATATATATATATATATATATATATACATATATATACATACATAGATGTGTATATATATATATATATATATATATATATATATATATATATATATATATATATATACACACACACACACACTTCTTAACATCCATTGCTGTACATATGCATGCACATGTTGGTACATGGACTGCCCACCTTTCATGGTGGGAATATCACTTCTGCAACAGTTGTGAGACATACCATTCTGTAATGATATTGCACACTGTTGTGCATAATGCATTATGCTGTCCTCAAGCCATATAGCTGTAGCAGACCTCACTGGCTCAGTCCCACAGAAGTTCACCACCACATGACATATACCTGCACCGTATGCTGTTTTCAATGCCACACACTACAACCTACATTGATATGTGCACATAGCAACCTTCAACTACATATGTATGCCCAGCCTTCACTAACAGTTGCAGTATGTCCCTTACCCTATGCACATCTTCATATACATATAGATATAGACTGGTAACACATATGGATGGTTCAGAGTATGTAGATTATTACATTATGTAGTTTACATTACTTTTGTCTCTGACAGCTTTTTTTGGATTGCTGGCTTGCTAGCTTGCTGGCTGGATGGCTGGCTGGCTGGCTGGATGGTTGGCTGGCTGCCTGGGTGGCTGGATGGCTGGCTGCCTGGATGCCTGGATGGCTGGCTGGATGGCTGCCTGGATGGCTGGCTGGCTGCCTGGGTGGCTGGATGGCTGGCTGCCTGGATGCCTGGATGGCTGGCTGGATTGCTGCCTAGATGGCTGGCTGGCTGCTTGGATGGCTGGCTGGCTGCCTGGATGCCCGGATGGCTGGCTGGATGGCTGCCTGAATGGCTGGCTGGCTGCCTGGATGGCTGGCTGGCTGCCTTGATGGCTGGTTGGATGGCTGCCTGGATCCCTGGCTGGCTACCTCGGAGGCTGGATGGCTGGCTGCCTAGATGCCTGGATGGCTGGCTGGATGGCTGCCTGGATGGCTGGCTGGCTGCCTGGATGGCTGGCTGGCTGGCTGCCTGGATGGCTGGCTGGATGGCTGCCTGGATGGCTTGCTGGCTGCTTGGGTGGCTGGATGGCTGGCTGGATGGATGCCTGGATGGCTGGCTGGCTGGCTGGCTGCCTTGGTGGCTGGCTGCCTGGATGCCTGGATGGCTGGCTGGATGGATGCCTGGATGGCTAGCTGGATGGCTGCCTGGATGGCTGGCTGGCTGCCTGGATGCCTGGATGGCTGGCTGGCTTGGTTTTTCTTTTTTTTTTGTTTTATTTTGGTCTGTCTGTCTGTCTCTGTCTCTGTCTCTGTCTCTGTCTCTCTCTCTCTCTCTCCCTCCAGTTGTGCAATGATATTATTGCATGTGCGGACTGGCAGTACAGGCTTCTTTTGTAGGTATCTGCACATGTGCATGTGATGGCCTCTGCACCAATTGGTGACCAGCATTTACTAATTGCATGCAGCCTGCTGTGTGGTAATTGCAGTTCTCACTGTGATTTCAGGACACTGCTATAAAATGTTAGGTCAGGTAGGCGTAGGCCTTTCAGTTTTGCAAGGTGGGGACCATGCTGGTTTGCTGTGGACACTGTTGTGTCAGTCAGAAGCTTGGTATGTCTCTCATATTTAAGGCTGTGTTATAGCCACTGAAATGCATGTTGTACTGAAACCTGACTGTTGCTTTTTCCATTTAACTCTTCTCAGTGTGTATGTTAACTCACACCTGCTAATGCTAACACTGTTTACATGGGAGTGTATACTTTCCTGTGGGAGTTGTGGATTAACTAATATACAACAGTAGTTCTTGCAATGTGTTGCTATGGCTTCACTATTTTCCCTTTACATTCACTCCTTGAAGGCCTGATATTTGTCTTTACAGGAATGTGTTGCTATGGCTTTCCTATTTTCCATTTACATTCACTCCTTGTAATGCATGATATATTTCTTTCAGCAGTAAGTTCTTATATGTTTGCTGTAGCTTCGTGGCACTGCATGCAGTCTGGTGAGCCCAAGGTCTGGGGTTTGACACTTACAAGGGTATTTTATTTTGCTGCTGAGCAGTACTAGGGCCTTGTATTTTGTACTAACAATTCAGAATATCAGGCACATGTAGTGCTTGTAAACTGCTATACTGTCATTAGTTTGTTAGATGGCTACATCCTTTGATATTTCTGTGTTATACTCCTACATGAGGGTGTGCTTGTGGGAGTAATTCTACAGCTATTCACAGAGTGTGTAACAGCAGACAGGCTGATATGCCTGTGTATTTCTGACACTTGCAGGCCTCAGATACTCTCAGGTATATATTTGACCAGCCTCAGGGAAAGGTACATATCTGTGGGATACACCCATGATATATTTCAGATATTCTGCAGTTGTGACTGTGGGGTATTTTGAGCATATGTATTACTACACCATTTCTGACATGCAAGTAGTGTCTACTTTAACTTATTGAGAGTCACCATTACGTGGGATACCACACCTTTCTGCCTACTGTTAGTACATTTCACAGGGAGTCAGTGGGGCACAGGTAATATTTTTTTGCAAATCAGGGACATCCCTGTAAATCAGTCACAGTTGGGAAGTCTAGCCTCATACCTATTCAAATATGGTGGTGTTTATCCTGCTCTGATACTGTGTGGGGTTTGTAAGGTGCTACTGTAACATTATTACCTCCTAGCATGGCTGTTTCTCTTATCACACTAATGTAATGCAATTCCACAAGAATTGCCAGTAAGGATTCAGGGAACAAGCTTTGTGTAATGGCCATCCTATATTCCCTTTACATTTACTCCTTGTATTTCATGATATATTTCTTCCAGCACCAAGTTCTTGTATATCTGCTGTGGCTCAGTGGTAATTCATGCAGACTAGTGTTTCCGGGGTTCGAGACTGACAGGGGTATTTTATTTTACTGATGAGCAGACTACAGGCTTTGTCATACAGAGTGACTAAGGCACTTTTAAGCAGTTGTAAGTGGTTTTGTGCTGGTTTGCATGATGCTTACACATGCGCACACTCGCTTAGCTGAGCACACACTCGCTTAGCTAAGTGCACACAAGTTCACACCCGCTGACTACTGCTTAAAAGTGCTTACTCCCGCTAACACCTGCGCTAATTTCTTTTAAAGAAAAGAAAATGGGGAGATAGGAAAGTGGTGAAAAAGGGGGCACAAAGAGGGTAGAACAGTAGGAAAACAAGCTCGGGATGTGCAGGAAGGATGTAGGGTAAGGCCCATAGCTGCCCATTTCTTTATCAGCAACAGCTGTGCATATGTGTGAAATTTGGTATGAAATTTTAAACCTGCCAGCCCTGAGAGAGGGGTGAGAACAACAAAATATGTTGTACCGCCAATTATAATTATTAGTTTACATGTCCAGTGGTCATGTGTGCAAATTGGGCAGCTATGTATGGGGCGTAATTTTTTTTTGGGAACAGAGTGCCCTTTTTTTATTTTTTTTTTCAGGTGAGAGTGGAATGTGAGGTACAGGAAGTAGATATATTTGGGGAGGTAGGGTGGGGAGGTTAACAGACAAGACAAACGAGATGCATACAGGGGTAGAGTATGACACATGTAGGGGGTAAACACAAATGATGGGGCGGATGTTTGGATATTGCAAGCCCATGAGCCAACAGATGGCAACAGTGGCACTGAAATCCCCACCCATAGGCAGTTACCACTGCGCCTTCACAGCCCAGGCCGGGGCTGTGCTGGGGGCTGGATAGGACAGGCAGGCACACTCGAGAGTTGCGTCACCCTTGCCTCAAGCTGGCGTAGGGGATCAGTCACAGAACGCCTGATCTCACTATGCACCACAGACCAGACCCTATGGAGGGTGAGTAGAGGGTCTCCTCCGGCCACGCTTGAAGAGAGGGGACGAGCCCCAACCCTTGAAGCGCTTCCACCCAAAGGTGGCACAGGGCCACCAGAGGAGGAAGTCCCGGCCTGGGCACTGGTGCCAGGTGCACTCGCCAGCTGAGGTGGGAGAGGTGCGTCCGCTGGAACCCGCCTTCCCTGTTGTCCTATGTTTAGCAGTATTTTATGGCATTTTGGGTTAGTAACAAACAACTCCATTCAAAATTCGTTGTAACAGCATGCATCAGTATTCCCATTAACCAAACACCCATGAATTCTGAACATTGAGCAGCAAGTATAACACATGCATATTTAGAACAACAGTGCACAGTCCAACAGCATGTAGGGTTGATTGGTGGCAACAGGCCATCAGGTTTGGATATGTGAACGGGGCACATGCATCAACGTACATGCAGATATGTATGAACCAACAGGACAAATGTCCATGGGAATTAATTGTGAATACACATACCCGGTTTGGTGTGGAATGGCATCATTTGTGAAAATAGGGTAAGGTGGAGAAATTTTACATTAACAACTAAAAATACCTATACATATACACATTCCTAGTAGATGTATATATATATATATATATATATATATATATATATATATATATATATATATATATATATATATATATATATATATATATATCCCCTACATGTATTAGTACAGTTTCCTGCATGTAACCTTAGGAATGTTGGTGATGGGGATGTTACTGCTACATTAATATACATTCCATTTTTATTCATATATATTCATATCTGGCTGTTTTCAGGTACAGCATCCTGCTACATTTGATTTATATGGGTCTAGACAACTGTGGATGTTCAGCATTTCATACAACCATACTATTTCAATAATGCAAGGATACAGCAACATATCCAATCTGTGGGACAGACACAGTCCATGCTCTCTATTTTATTTAACACATTACACTCTTTGGTTGTGGCTGTCTCATTCATTTCATAATGTAGTGACTGCAGTATACCTTTATTCCAGACTTATTACAGCTTTCTTGGTAGCTTCAAACTGTCTTTCTCACACTCTCTCAATTATTTTATATTTGCATTTCAGAATGGTACTTAATTCTAAGCTTAATTAACATTTATTACTGGTTTACAACAACCCTTTCCAGCTGACTCACTTATTTCATATGGCAGAATTTACAAGGATGTATTTGACACTTGTCTATCCTTTGTTGATTGATTACCACTCATTTTCTGGCTGCAGCAGTTATCTGATATTACAGTACAGATGGATACTTCTATTTGAGACTTGTTTAATCTTTATTACTGCATTGCATTACACTATTTTCCAGGCTGCATCACTTATCTAATCTTACAATACTAGCAGAATCTTTCTTCTAGGCTTATTTGACCTTTATTAGTGGGTTACAACACTGAACTCTTTTACAATCTGTCTCACTTACATAATATGACAATACCAGCTAAATAATTACTAACCTGCCTGGTGGCGCAACCTCAGCAGCCTATCAGCATAGGCTCGCTGATTCACGGAACAAACACCTGCAGCTGTAATATAAAGGAAGTAATATTGGAACATACGTCTCCATACTATAGGCTAGGATAGCATTTCTTACATACTTAATTACATGGATAGTTACTCAGTAGTGGGGCGTTGGGCATTTGGCGGGCCTCCTGGATCCAGCGGTTCAGTTGGTCCTCCTTCCATCACTTCAGGTCCGCATGATGGTGACGGACCTGTTCACCAGTCCTTGGAATGCCTGTGGCACTGGTGAGATCATGTGCCAACCGGTTCCACGCCTCTGACTTGTATGCACTCCAGTGAACCTGGCCCTGCATGAGTTGTGCTTCATGAGCATGGACTAGGAGCCAAACCATATATTTTGACTCCTCAACACCCCACCTTTGTGCCCTAAAGCGACTTCCCTCTCCTGTACCTGCCATCCTGACTGCAAACGGGTACCACAATCAGTTATGCTGTGTATTCCCGCCTATGGGGCTTATATATGCCGGTTTACTCGCACTTATCTGTGATTGGCCGTTTTGGATATTTATCAGCTTAAAAAAACCTGCTTTGTCATGCTTCTATTTCCATTCATTCCTATATATATATGCTAATACTGCATTTCTCAGTACAACTGTCATGGCGTAGTGGTTCAGTACTTTGACAATGGTGCACAATATCCCATGTTCGACGCTGGGCATTGCTTTTTTTATTTTACTACTGTCTAGACAGGCTAGGAGATGTGTCTGTGTAAAGGCGGCTTTGATACAGCTTGCCCAATGTTGCCCTCCGGTAAGCTGGTTGGCGCACTGCACAGCTCCACGCAAACGGCTTACACTGGGTAATGCATTATTTAGCTATGAGCACTCATATTATGCTGGGTGAAGCACTCCTGAACTACGGGCACTCATTTTAAGCGTGGTAAGTGCTGCTCAACTCCGGGCACTCATATTAAACCTGTTAAACCGCTGCTCACCTGTGGCACTCATATTAAGCTTGTTAAAGCACTGCTCACCTATGGGCACCCATATTCAGCTTGCTAAAGCCTTGCTAAGCTATGGGCAATTCTGATCCTTTTTTTATATTTTATTATGTCGGGTTTCTTCAAAAATACATGGCCCATTTCATTACATTTTACTTAAATTATAGTATATATATATGTATATATATATATATATATATATATATATATATATATATATATATATATATACATATATATATATATATATATATATAAATATATATATATATATATATATATATATATATATATATATATATATATATATATATATATATATATATATATATATATATATATATATATATATATATATATATATATATATATATATATATATATATATATATATATCTATATATATATATATATATATATATATATCACGGGTTTTATTTCATGCTTTTTTAAATAAAAATGGAAAATTATGTTGTGGGGGCTTGAACCATGACTACCTCCTCTTTGGCCAATGTCTCTACCACTACTCTATTGCTATTTGGCTTAATTTGCATATTTAGATCTTATATGTTTTTTAATGTCTGCTAACTGTTCATAGGTTCATAGGTTCATAGGTTTATACTAGGCTATCTGCCCTAAGGCATTTATAAGCCTAGCCCAAACTTTTGTGGCTTACGCCACCCCTTATATGAAAAAATACTGTGCCCATTAGTTTGTTGTGCCTCTGTCCAGCAGTGTCACAGAGATGATTCCTGGGGTAAACCTACGATCTCCCATCCACAGGTCAAGATTTCTCTTGAACAGAACCAGTGAGGTGCTCTGCCTCACAAGGACCGGTATTTTATTCCACAGCAAAGGGAGTCTCTGAGTGATAAATCTATCCCTCCAGCATGTCCTATTTATGTCCGTGCTAAGGTTTAAGTTGCTTGCTCTAGTGGTTTTGGTGGATTTGGATTTTTTGAGGTGGAGCATGTCCATTAATTCCGGGTTGGACATGGCCTTGTATGTCAGGCACATGTCACCTCTGAGCAGACGGTATGCGACTGAATAGAGCTGGAGTTTCTTCAATCTGGCAGCATATGACAGATTTTGGAGTCCTTTATCCTTTGGTGAGGAACTTTTGGGGTCTTTCCAATTGCTGCAGATGTCGAGTGAGATACATCCCGAATGGGGCATTGTACTCGATCATTGGTCTGATAAGTGAAGAGTACAGGGTAACAATGACCTCACTAGATCTGGATGTGAATCCCTTCATGATCAGGTGGGCAATGTAGAAGGTCTTTCTAACCACTTTAGCAACGTGAGTGTCAAAAGAAAGGCCACTTTCAACCTGGGTCCCCAGGTCCCTGATAACCTCTTCTGTGCTTAGTGGATTGCCACCTATATGGTAGCTTGGGGTTACTTTGTTTTTCCTGAAGGGTATGACTATAAATTTTTTGGGGTTTAACTTCAGGCCATGGCTCTGGCACCAGCTATCTGTTTCCGTGAGTCCCTTCTGAAGGATATCCGTGTCCGATGCACTTTCCACTATGGCGCCCAGTTTGCAGTTGTCTGCAAACTTTGTCAGCCAAAGTCCTCCCATGTTGGCCTGTACTTCTGAGAAGTAGATGCCGAACAATAGAGGGCCAAGGACCGAGCCCTGTGAGACACCACTTGTGACCGGCTTGGAGTCTGACATAGCGCCAGCAACTCTAACCCTGTGGGTTCTGTCCTTAAGCCAGTTTGCAATCCATCTTGTGACATATGGGTTTACATTTAAGCTGGTAAGGTTTCTACAATACCAGTGGGGTATTGTGTCGAAAGCCTTGCAAGGTCAAGGTAGGCTGTATGGACTGCCTTTCCCTCATCAATGGCCTTGGTGACTGTTTCGAAGAAGTCGACCAAGTTCAAAAGGCATGATCTTCCCTTGACGAAGCCAAACTGGGTCGGGTCCAATGTCTGCAAGTCCCCTATATCTTTGTTTATGAGCTCCATTATGATCCTCTCCATAGCTTTGCAGACTAGACTTGTTAAGCTTATTGGGCGGTAATTACCTGGGTCTGTAGAGGCACCGCCTTTATGGAGTGGGACCACAGTTGCCGTACGCCACTCCTTGGGCACGTATCCTGTGGTAAGGCTGAGATTAAACAGCTGCCTTATGTGCAGGTTTAATTCCTCATTTAGCTCGTGTAGCACACAGCCGGGGACACCATCCGGTCCCATTGATGCGGTGTTTTTAGCTTTAGAGAGAGCAGCTTTCACCTGCACATTTGAGATGTCTGGGAGGCTACACTCCGCTGGGATAGTTATCTCTCCTTTAGGGAGGGGGTGAAGTTTGCACTGAACCTGTCTGCCAGTATGTTGGCAATGTCTGTGGGTTCAGTGATTTTTGTATCATTTGGACTAATTCTGAGCATATCTGGGAGTTTCCACCCAGGTTCCTAACATAGCTGAAAAAGGCCTTATGATTGTCCTTTGAATCCATGGCAATTTTTCTCTCAAACTTGGCCTTAGATGATTTTATGAGTGCTCGTATTTTTTTACTAATAATGATCAGGGGTGACTTCCCTTTTATGGATTTTGTTCTATCATGTAATAGCTTTCTCCTCTTATTGTAAAGTTTGTTAATGGCTGGGGTCCACCAGACTGGACGTTTGCCCTTTGTGGAAAGAGTCTTGGTTTTATTTGGTATTGCCTGATCCATGCAGTCCTGGAGGTGTTCATAGAAGGCATTTGTAAGGGCTTCCAGCTTGGGTTGTGGTTTCCACTGGCTCAGGGCCTTGAAGGATACCACACCAGTCTTGAGTAGTGTGAAGTTTGCTTTAGAAGTTCTTCACTGTGGTCTTTTGTTTGGGGTGGGGTGGGATGTGGATTTCCAGTGAGATTAGTTTATGATAAGATCTCACCCATGCGGCATATACTTCCGGTGTGGAGCATTTTGTCCCCATGTTTGTGATAATGAGATCTAGTATATTTTCTCCTCTCATGGGAACAGCGACTAGCTGTTCCATGGCATTTGAATTTATGAACTCCAGGAACTGCTGGGCTAGAAAGTTAGGGCTTGAGTAATGTTCCCAGTCTATATTCGGGTAGTTGAAGTCACCCAATATGATGGTGTTTTGAGATACATTTATACCCTCCAGTGTCTTCAGGAAGGCTGTGTGGGGTTCCTGAGTTTGTGAGGGTGGCCTGTAGCATGCTACAATTTGCAGAGCAGTTTTGCCTATGGTTAGTTGCACCTGGATGGTTTCCGAAGCTTCGTGCATTGCCACCAACCTGGAGGTGTGGGTATCCTTTATGAATATGGATACACCCCCTCCTTTTGTGGTGTGGTCCGGGTTTTGGGGCGCATGATATGAGGTAAAACCTAATAGTGCCGGGGTGCTCTCAGGAGCCTTGAACCAGGTTTAAGTTACAGCACAGACATCGATGTTCTCCATACTGAGAAGGGCCTCGTGCGTGCATTTTGAGATTTAGACTTCTGGCATTGAGCAGCATTACCCTCACTTCTTCCCATTTTTGTTTTCTAGGGTGGTAGGTTTAGAATTTGAGCCTTGCCTAAAAAGGCACTATGGGGTGGCAAGAGCCTTAGCCAATATCCGAATCTCAGGGGTGACAGGTGCAAGCTGTCCTCATGGCAGCGTGGCTTGTCAACCATGTCATCCCAAGCAGACAGACACTGGATCCCCTTTGAATGACACCAGACATTAAGCCAATTGTTAAAGCTGATCATCTTGTCTCTATATTGTGGCATCATTCTTGGTGAAGGAAGGATACTGCTCAGGGTCAGGGTCATACCTGCCTGGGCTACATAATCAGAGAGCTCCTCTATGTCTCTTTTCATGTAGTCCAGGGAGGTACGTCTCAGGTCGTTCACACCAGCATGGACAATGACTGTGTCATATTTGTACTTGCCGTGGAGTGACCTGAGTGCTTGTGTTATGTGGCGGATTCTAGCGCCTGATAGGCAGCTTACTGTGACCCTCTCCTTGTTCAGCCTGGTGAGTGGGATGTCAGTGTGTCTGACTATGGAGTCACCTATGACAAGTATGTTTGGTGTTGTGTTTGGCCTTAAGGGCTGTGACTGCTTTGCACACTGCTTTTGTGGTTTATGTGTTGCTTGTGGGGTGTCTTGAGGTAGCAGTTGTTTGGGTGTCTGCTTTAGAGGCCTCTGCTGTTTAGGTAAATTTTTACTCAGAGACTCCGAGTATGTCTTTGTGTGTTTATGTGTTTGATTCAGTGGTGTGGTAGCATTATGTGAGGCTGGTTTTGTGGTGTGTGTAGTTGCCTTCTCCTCCTGTATGGTCTTGCCAGTCCTGAGTTGAGAGAGCTCAGCCTCCAGTTTGGCTAAATAGCTGTATCTCTCGCAAGTATTTGTGTTATGTGGGAGGAGGAGAGGGTTGTCTGTGTACATGAGACAGTTATAACATTGCCTCAAGATTATACAATCCAAACTAAAAAAGCCTTAGGGTGGAATGCGATACTATTTCCAGTACAACACACGAAAGTGACACCAACCACGTACTTGAACGCTTTTATTAATCAAAATCACATGCGTTTTCGTCCCTTACTCTAGGACTTCATCAGATAAAACCTTTTAAAAAATACTCTCAGTCTTTATACTTTACTAACAATCAATTAACCTATAGGATATCATCTCATTATTTTAAATTGACCAGTCAGTTTCCTTTCCTATCTCATTAATATTAATTCCTGAAAAGGAATTTCGAAAAAAGAAACTCGTATATATACAATACTTTAAAATGAATTAATCTATTAAATATTCTTATAAATAATTAAACATTGTGTTAAACATCATTGGGAAAGTTCATTCATTCAAAATTTAACTATAAAAATGTACGTACTGAAGAGACTTCTGTGCAAAATTCTGCAAGCATTAAAAACCTTAATACAATGCCCCCTCTAGTGTCCAAAACCTATGTGACATATTAGTTCAACCTTTAGTTTACTTTTCACTTTTTATATATATGTTGTCCCTTATAACCATTATATAATTCTTGACCGTCAATTTTATATGTCTATTAAATGTAACAATATGAATTAAATTATTTATTATATATTAAAAATAAATATGTATATATGAAATATATATAAATATTTATAAATAAATAAATAAAGTTTGTAAAATGTTTAAAATCTTTAAAATTAATGTTTACATGTAAGATTATCATGTAAACCCAAACAACCCAGTGAATGTGACTTAAACTTTGTTGGCTTTCACTTTTAGTATGGGTCCTATGGATAGATTCTCATTTAGTCCAGGTCTTTTACATGCATCCAAGTAGACCTGCCACCACAATTCCCTGCTTTCTAGTATCTCCTCCCACAAACCTCCCCTAACATCCTGTTGCACTTGTTCCAACACAAAAAATAAATATTTTGCTCCCACACAATTCTTAAAGTGCCTATATAGTGCATTGGTTTCTTTTCTTCTTCCAATGTCATATATGTGCTCATATATACGTCTCTTAAAGACCCTTTCTGTTTTTCCAATATAAAACGATTGGCAGTTTTGACAAACTGCCAAATATACTACCCCTTGGGTATTACAATTGAATCTGTCCTTACTTTTTATTAATCTCTTTCTACTTTCTATAAAAATGTCTTCCTTGTTCATAATGTATGGACATTGTGCACATCTCCCGCACTTGAATGTTCCCACTTTCTTATTTTCCACAGTTTTTTTGTATTTTCTATTTCCTTCTAATTTCTTCTTGATGTTAGGGGGGTTTCTATAAGTCACTTGAGGTGTCATATTTTTAATCTCTTCCAGGTCTGTAATGGCAGAAAATCTCTCCCATTCACTCTTAAATATCTGTTTAACATCTTTATTTAAAGTATTGAACTCCATAATTAATCTTTTTACGTTCTCATTTGTATTTTCTTTCTTGTTACCTAAAACATCATTCCTTACGTCTTTTATTCCTTTTATTGGTTGAAATTTATTTTTTCTACCTAGTTCGACCTCCTCTCTTATTGTACTCACAAACTCTGCCGGGTAACCCCTCTCTAAAAACATTGTTTCTAATTTATTACATTCTTGATGAAAATCATTTTCATCACTTGTCATCCTGGAGCCTCTCACGAATTGGCCTTTTACAATATTTTTCTTACAATGATTTGGATGAAAACTATCATAATGCAAGTAAGAATTACAGAATGTGTCTTTTCTAAATACTTTAGTTTCAAATTTTCCATTTTTCTTGTAAATTTCCACATCCAAATAATTCATAACTTTTGCATTTATTACATAAGTGAACTTTAAATAATTGGTAGTTAGATTTATATAAGTAAAAAATTCCTTGAATTTTTCTTCACTTCCTATCCAAAATATCACTATATCATCCAAAAATCTATGATAGAGTGACCAATATTGTCTAAAGGCAGAATTAATTATATATTTCTCTTCCCATTTGCCAAGCACTATATTGGTCATAAGTCCTAGAGTAAGGGACAAAAACGCATGTGATTTTGGTTAATAAAAGCGTTCAAGTACGTGGTTGGTGTCACTTTCGTGTGTTGAACTGGAAATAGTATCGCATTCCACCCTAAGGCTTTTTTAGTTTGGATTGTTTGGTTATTAGTGAAAAGCCACACTTCTTTTGGTTTTTTATTGCCTCAAGATTCCCAGATTCACCAGCTGGACCGGAGAGGAGATTGACAACTGACCTTTGGACATGCTAGAATAATATTGGGAATTCCTTAATAATTGAAAACAAGGGCCAGTGGGGAGGGAGGGTTTAGTGCTTTTAATTTTTAGTGCTGACTTATATAATTGCTTTAGTGAGCAAGTGCCAGGTAACTTGAGTGCAATGTGTTACAAGTAACTAAATGCAAAAACGACAAACAGTAACTTTCTTTCAAGTGAAACAAGGAAATAAGTACAGTAAGCAATGCAGATATCACTAGTGATACACAGAAGCGCTGAGAAGCCGCATATTAGGTGGAATTAGCTTCCAGGGAAATAACAAGCAAACAAACAACAAGCATATAAACAAAGCTGGATTCAGCAGGCCTGGATCTAGTCTATGCTAGAGCAAACAAGGTGTACCAATTTCAGTAAGATACAGTTCAAATATTCAGGCACTATAAACCTTTAACCAGAAATTCCCAGCTCAGAAGGGCAGAGTCCAGCCTCTTCTCCCACAAGAGTGCAGACCACGAACCTTCTTAATGTAAAATAACTGGCCTGAAGCCCAAGTGCCTAAACCAGAACTAATACACTTGGACACTGGGCTCTCAATCAGCAGTTCCCAACTTAGAAGGATGAAAGCTACCTGTCCTGCCACCACAGTGCTTGCCACAAACCTTCCTAATGTAAAACAACTGGTCTGAAGCCCAAGTGCTTAATCCAAAAGACTTAGAATGATAGCTACACTTTAATCAAGTTACAACCAAGCAGTAATAAATAAATAAACTGTGGCTGAGCGGAGGGCATACCCGTGCAAACGAGCGCAACTATGGGCAAACATTTTGGAAATTATAAAAAAGAAATTAAACTGCTATTTTTACGTTTCACATTACAGTTGGGTTTATAGTCTGTGAGGGCATGTGGTGTTGTGTTCCTTGACATTTCTGCGGACTCGCTCATGGGTGTTTACTTTCAGGACTCTGACTCTTCTGGGGGCTTGTCCCTTTGCAGAATTCAGCATTTGGACACACCCCCTACTTTCCTACATGGACCGTGTTAGCCTAGGGTATGATTCAGCATGCCCTCATGAATATGCATGTTATGCTGACGTCATACCGTTAGACTGCAGCCTCCGTGTAAGACATATTAACTCTTACACAGAGGTTTCGTGAATCCGGCCCACTATTAGCAAAGTGGACCTGATTTTTAACTATCTAAATGGAGACAAAACTGACTTTCCTGGGGATTCAATAAACTCTGTGTAGGCTTAGTATGAAGCCTACATGGAGTTTACATGTATGCGTGATGCACAGCAGCATGAACACCTGCAGATATGCAGACATGTTTACTACAGGCAAACCTGTTCAACATGATTGCGAAGACAGCCACAATGGGCTTAATATAAGGCGACTGATAAACTTCTAGCATATTATATGAATGTTAAGCCAGTGCAGAGTACTGTGCAAACCTGTTTTAGGCATACAGAATAAATGTTTTAGTGGTGATCAGCATGGGTACATAGACTGATTTATAAATAATTTTTAGAGGAAGTGTGTGTATTGAAAAGAGACAAACATGAATTTTATAAATGAACACAGAGGAAGAGGACAGGTGAAACATGGTAATGTACTACAGATGAGGCATGTCAATGTACCACAAATACAAGACCATTGTAGCATAAACACTGATCACAAATCTACATGATACAGTATGTACTGCTAGTTTCACTTCCTGTGTGGGTATAATCATATCAACACACAGTTATTGTATATTATGTAACTGTCACTGTCAGTGGAGAGGATTCTTTCTGATATCAGCATGCTGACATGAACAATATAGAGGACATTCATCAAGGACAGTATATACAATAGGGAGTAGGTACATATTGTGAAGCTGTGTTGTCTGAATATGAATGTACTGTCAGCACAGGTTTCAATCAGGCTGGACACATAGCAAAAGGCTCATGGACAACAATAGACAAGCACATGCACAGTCATGGACAACATCAGCATAATACCACCATTAATCCATGTCTTTGAGATAACATATGTGATTGTGAATTATTCCTGCAAGAACACACTTGTACAACTGTTGTTATTTGTGAGCAATCTATGATGGGAATCAAGCAGCCTTCCTCAGAAATTAACATCTTCCAGAGGTGTTAGGAGGGACACTGTTCCACCTGTATTTGAAATTACAAACAATACTGGCTAGTTGACAGGTGTGCATGGCATATATACATATACAGAGAGAGATATAGAGAGAGAAATTGAGAGAGAGGCCTGCTGAATCTAGTTTTGTTTGTATAACTTGAGCACTAATCCAGGAATTCTTTAAAGTATTCAATTGTACTTATTACTGCTTGGTAGTAACTTGATTAAAGTGTAGCTATCATTCTAGGTCTTTTGGATTAAGCACTTGGGCTCAGACTAGTTGTTTTACATTAGGAAAGTTCGTGGCCTGCACTGTGGTGGCAGGACAGGTAGCTTACATCCTTCTAAGTTGGGAACTGCTGATTGAGGGCTCAGTGTCTGTTATTCTAAAAGTGTATTAGTTCTGGTTTAAGCACTTGGGCTTCAGGCCAGTTATTTTACATTAAGAAGGTTCATGGTCTGCACTCTTGTGGGAAGAGAGGCTGGACTCTGCCCTTCTGAGCTGGGAATTTCTGGTTAGAGACTTATAGTGCCTGCATATTTGAACTGTTTCTTACTAAATTGGTACACCTTGTTTGCTGTAGCATAGACTAGATTCAGGCCTGCTGAATCTAGCTTTGCTTGCATAACTTGAGCACTAATCCAGGCATTCTTTAAAGTATTCAATTGTATTTATTACTGTTTGGTAGTAACTTGATTAAAGTGTCGCTATCATTCTAAGTCTTTTGGATTAAGCACTTGGGCTCAGACCAGTTGTTTTACATTAGGAAGGTTTGTGGCCTGCACTGTGGTGGCAGGACAGGTAGCTTACATCCTTCTAAGTTGGGAACTGCTGATTGAGGGCTCAGTGTCTGTTATTCTAAAAGTGTATTAGTTCTGATTTAAGCACTTGGGCTTCAGGCCATTTATTTTACATTAAGAAGGTTCATGGTCTGCACTCTTGTGGGAGGAGAGGCTGGACTCTGCCCTTCAGGTTTGGGAATTTCTGGTTAAAGGCTTATAGTGCCTGCATATTTGAACTGTTTCTTACTGGAATTGGTACACCTTGTTTGCTGTAGCATATACTAGATCCAGGCCTGCTGAATCTAGCTTTGTTTGTATGCTTGTTTGCTTGTTATTTCCCTGAAACGCTAATTCCACCTAAAACGCGGCTTTTCAGTGCTTCTGTGGATCCCTAGTGACATCTGCATTGCTTATTGTACTTATTTCCTTGTTTCACTTAAAAGAAAGTTACTATTTGTCATTTTTGCTTTTAAGTTACCTGTAACACATTGCATTTAAGTTACCTGGCACTTGCTCACTAAAGCAATTATGTAAGTCAGCACTAAAAAATTAAAAGGACTACAACCTCACAAACTACTCTTGACTACCTTGTTTCCCATTGGCCCTTTTTTTTTTTCAATTATAAAGGAATTCCCAATACTATTCTAGCATGCCCAAAGGTCAGTTGTCAATCTCCTCTCCAGTCCAGCTGGTGAATCTGGGAATCTTGAGGCAATGTTACAACTGTCTCATGTACAAAGAAAACCCTCTCCTCCTCCCAACAAATTCCAACACATGTGAGAGATGCAACCATATAGCCAAACTGGAGGCTAGGCTCTTTCAATTCAGTACTGGCGAAACCTGTCAGGAGGAGAAGGAAACCACACTCACTACAATTCCAGTCTCACATAGACCTACCACGACAGCAAACCAAACACATAAACACACAAAAACATACTAGGAGGCTCTAAATAAAAATCTGCCTAAGCAGCAGAGACCTCCAAAGCAGGCACCCAAGCAACCGCTACCCCAAAGCAAAACACTTGCAACACATAGCTCACAAAGCCAGTGTGCCAAACAGTCACAGCCCTTAAGGCTAAAAAACACACCTGATACACTTGTAATAGGTGACTCTATCGTCAGGCACACTGACGTCCCGCTCACCAGGCTGAACAAGGAGAAGGTCACAGTGAGCTGCCTGTCAGGCACTAGGATCCGCCACATAACACAAACACTCAGGTCACTCCAAGGCAAGTACAAATATGACTCAGTCATTGTCCATGCTGGTGTGAATGACCTGAGACGTACCTCCCTGGACTACATGAAAAGAGACATAGAGGAGCTCTCTGAGCATGTGGTCCAGGCCGGTATGACCCTAACCTTGAGTAGCATCTTACCCTCACCAAGAATGATGCCACAATATGAAGACAAGATGATAAATTTCAACAATTGGCTTAAGTATTGCTGTCATTCAAAGGGGATCCAATGCCTGTCAGCCTGGGATGACATGCTCGACAGGCCACGATGCTTCGCTAGGGATGGCTTGCACCCATCACCCCTGGGCTTTCAGATATTGGCAAAGGCTCTTGCTACCCCCATAGTGCCTTTTTTAGGCAAGGCTCAAAAGACAAACCCACCTCCATAGGTATCACAAGGGATAAGAAACTAAGAGTAATGCTACTCAAGGCCAGAAGTTTAAACCACAAGATGCATGCACTCAAAACTCTCCTTAGCATGGAGAACATCGATATCTGTGCAGTAACAGAAACCTGGTTCAAGGCTCCTGAGAACACCCCAGCACTACCAGGTTATACCTCATACCATGCTTTTCGGCTCCAAAACTTGGACCGAACCAGAAAAGGAGGGAGGAGTATCAATATTCGTCAAAGATACCCACACTTCCAGGTTGGTGGCACAGCACAAAGCATCAGAGACTATCCATGTGCAACTAACAGTGGGTAAAACTGCCTTCCAGTTTATAGCCTGCTACAGACCACCCTCCCAAACCCAGGAACCCCACTCAGCCTTCCTGAGAACACTGGAAAATATGAAGGTCTCTCCAAACACCATTATATTGGGTGACTTCAACTACCCAAACATAGACTGGGAGCATTACTCTAGCTCCAACACCCTAGCTCAAAGGTTCCTAGAATTTATAAACTCAAATGCTATGGAACAACTTGTTACCACTCCCACAAGAGGGGAAAACATACTGGACCTGATCATCACCAACATGGGGACTCTATGCTCCAGACAAGAAATGTATCCCTCACTGGTAAGATCAGACCATAAACTAATCTCACTGGATATTCACAGCCCGACCCCAACCCCTGCCCAGAAAACCACAGTGAAAAACGTCTCTAAAGCAAATTTCACACTCCTCAAAACCGAGGTGGAATCCTTCAAAGCCCCCGGGCCTGTGGAAAATATGGCCCAGACCACAGAATCCTTTATAAACGCATTCTATGAACACCTTCAGGAATGCATGGATCATGCAATCCCAAATAAAACCAAGACCCAATCCTCCAAAGGCAGACGTCCTGTCTGGTGGACCCCAGCCATACACAAACTATACAATAGAAGGAGGAAGCTACTACATGATAGAGCAAAATCCCAAAAAGGGAAGGCATCTCTGATCAGTGTTAGCAAAAAACTACGAGCACTCATAAAATCGTCTAAGGCCAGCTTTGAGAGAAAAATGGCACAGGACACTAAGGATAATCACAAGGCTTTCTTTAGTTATGTTAGGAACCTGGGTGGGAATTCCCAGATATGCTCAGAATTAGTCCAAAATGACAAAAAATACACCGAACCCACAGACATTGCCAACATCCTAGCTGACAGGTTCAGTGAAATCTTCTCCCACCCTCCCCACCAAAAGGGCAAATATCTATCCCAGCAGAGTGCTGCCCCCCTGACATCTCAGATGCTCAGGTAAGAGCCGCCCTCTCCAAAGCAAAAACCACAGCATCAATGGGACCAGACGGTGTCCCGGGCTGCGTCCTACATGAACTCCAAGAAGAGCTAAACCCAAACATAAAACTACTGTTCAACCTCAGCCTTACTACAGGATATGTACCCAAAGAGTGGCGTACAGCAACAGTGGTCCCTCTCCACAAAGGTGGTGCCTCAACGGATCCTGGAAACTATCGCCCCATAAGCCTGACTAGCTTGGTCTGCAAAGCTATGGAAAGGATCATCATGGACCTCATAAAAAGATATTGGGGACCTACAGACACTGGATCCTACCCAGTTCGGCTTTGTTAAGGGCAGATCCTGCCTCTTAAACCTGGTTGATTTCTTTGAAACAGTCACCAAGGCCATTGACGAGTGGAAGGTGGTCCACACAGCCTACCTGGACCTCGCAAAAGCCTTCGATACAATACCCCACTCAGGCATTATAGATAAGCTCACCAGCTTAAATATAAACCCCTATGTCACTAGATGGGTTGCAAATTGGCTCAAGGACAGAACCCACATGGCTAGAATTGCTGGAGCCATGTCAGACTCCAAACCAGTTACAAGTGGCGTCCCACAAGGCTCAGTCCTGGGACCTCTCCTGTTCGGTATATATTTCTCGGTGGTACAGGCCAACTCGGAAGGACTGTGGCTGACCAAGTTCACAGATGACTGCAAACTGGGTGTTATAATTGACTCTCCAGCCAACACAAGCATCCTCCAAAAAGGCCTCATAGAAACAGACAACTGGTGCCAGAGCCATGGCCTCAAGCTAAACACCAAAAAGTGTATAGTCATCCCCTTTGGCAAAAACAAAGTGCCCACAAATTACCACATAGGTGGTAATCCATTAAGTACAGAAGAAGTAATTAGGGACCTGGGAACCCAAGTTGATAGCAATCTCTCATTTGACAACCACGTGGCCAAAGTTGTTAGAAAAACATTTTATATAGCCCACCTAATCATGAAGGGATTCACATCTAGATCAGGGGAGGTCATCATGCCTCTTTACTCATCCCTCATCAGGCCCATAATTGAGTACAATGCCCCTTTGGGATGTACCTTACCAGACACCTGCAGCAACTGGAAAGACACCAAAAGTACCTCACCAAGAGGATCAAAGGGCTCAAACAGATGCCATATGCTGCCCGGTTAGAGAAACTCCAGCTCTACTCAGTGGCATACCGCCTGCTCAGAGGCGATCTGTGCCTGATGTATAAAGCCATGTCCAACCCGGAATTAATGCACATGCTGCACCTCAGAAAATCCAAATCCCATTGAGCTACGCGCTCGAGAGACTTGAACCTCAGCACTGAAATAAATAGGACATGCTGGAGGGACAGATTCATAACCCAGAGGCTCCCTTCACTCTGGAATAAAATCCCAGTCCAGGTTAGGGAGAGTCCCTCATTGACTCTCTTCAAGAGTAATCTTGATGAGTGGATGGGGGATTGTAGGTTTACCCCGGGTATCACTTCTGTGTCACTGTTAGACAGAGGCACAGTATGCTAACCTCGAAAAAGGGCATAGCAAAATTAATTTAAAATGGGTGGCGAAAGCGAAACACACTCTGGCTAGGCTTATAAATGCCCTAGGGCAGATAGCCTAGTATGAACCTATGAACCTATGAACCTATGAGAGAGAGAGAGTGCACAATCCACAAAGAGAACAATCCACACTGTCATGAATGTAACCCATGCCATCAATGTTGCCAATCAGTTATTTACTGTGTGCATCACAGAAGCATATCACACATACATCTTGTATAACACCATGAAGGGGTTATGCACCATCTACCAAAAATGGTTATGCAACAGAAAGAATACTTATGTATAGCAGATAAGATATATTGCAGATCACTGTGGCAGATATGGTATACGTGAGTAACTCATTGCTGGAAGATGTGTTGGTAGGTACATCAGAAAGGGTGCATTGTACTCAGTTATTGGTGTGATGAGGACTGATAACTATGGAACTATAATGGCCTTCGATATGGATGTCCCTCACATACTCAAGAGTTGTGTTACATACAAGGAAGTAGTCACCACTGTGGGTACCTGCTGGAGGATGTTCCGTATATCATCTACTTGAGTACACAGGTGACATAACACTTGGTTTGCTTGTAGGGGTGTGCTGTCTATATTATAAATGCACTCATGTATTAACTTTTATAATGGAACTAATCCACCCATAATTTTTGTTCATGTACTGTATCTTCATGGCTGTGGCAAAATTGTTTTTATCTGTTGATACCATCTGGAATTATATCAGTAACACACTTGCACTCAATGAATGTCCACAATCTGCAGTCCTCCAGAAATGTAATTGAACAACGGATATGTAAGCCAGTCTTGACATCTGTCACTTAAATAATGAACAGGAAAGGGCCTAGCACAAAGATCTGATGTATGGACCTGCTCATTGGACTCTAGATATAGGTCACTTTTCACACTTCAACATAGGTATGTGTCATGTATGTGAATCAGTGCTCTACACACTTGGTAACGTTGTTGTTTATGATGACTTGTGACAGTTCTTCTGTAATACCGGAATATGGATTTGTGTCAAATGCCTTGGCTAGATCAAGTTTTGCAAGATGATACTATTGTCATCATGCATGCCCTTGATGATCTTCTTGAGGAAATCGAACAATTGTGACAGACATGATGTAGCATGAACATGTCACACGTGGGTTTGGTACACAGTCAGGATACTACCTGTATCCTTTTAAAGAAGGTCTATGATGACTAGTTGGTCTACCTCACAGATGAGTAGAGTCATGATGGGCTATGCATCAGGTGATGGTCACTCCCAGTCAGGAGGATGCATGTTGATGTATACACTTCTATGGGAAATAGGCTGCCTGGAGTCGGTGATGAAGTATCGCTCCAACTATGCCTGGAAGGTCATGTTTTGAGTCACGCTATAGGCAACCTCTGATGTTGTCAGTGCCCATTGAGTCTATGCTATTAGCCATAGGGAGCACACAGATGAGATGCCCTCCTTTCAATAAAATCTGAGTAATGTTTGCATGTATACTTTGGCTGATAGCCAGTGGCAATGGGGGGGGGGTGACATATGAGACAAACTGTCAGCTAGCAGATTGTCTATTTCCTCTCATTGGGTATGTCTGGTGGCATCTACGGGTCCCTATTAAATAATCGAATGATTGAAAGTTCGAATGTCATATGGCCGACACCATATGATCAAACTTTCAAAAGTTCGAAAGTTACAAAGAATGTCTCAATACAGGGCAGAATGGGAAAATTTCCCTTTTCTGCACTGAAGTGCGGTCTCGGAGTTGGTATATTTAAGTAGGGGGTTGAGGGGGTCACAGCGCATTCAGAGCGTTCAGGTAAGTTTTTTTTTTTTTTTATTATATATTTGATGTTACAAACTTTGTTCATATGTCATTTGACATATGAAGTTCAAAGTTTTGAAACTTCAATTATATAACATAGACCTGCATCTACATACAGATCTGTGCTTAGCTGTGTATTCACCTTAACATTTCACATTTATTTGAATATATGATTTGTGACAAGACCTCCACATACAACCTTGAACATTCATCACATTCTACACACTGGTACTATGCACACTGTCTTGCAACTGTACCACTGTCACATACATACATCAGCTGTATAACATATGCCTATATGCGTTTCATGAGCAAGCTGTGTTTGATTGGCTTGATGTGATATCAGGACACATTACAGATCAGTTGTTTGTGTCTCATGCAGAATATTTCCTGACACAAATGACAATAGTCACACAATGGTGCTGCTAACCACCTCAGTAATGCTTGGGTATAGCAATACAACTCCACATTCAATGAATTCCACAAGGTTACAATGGAATCGAAATATGTGATACACTGGTAGTGTATATCACAGCATAATAAGATGTATAAAAGACAAGACTTATGCAACTATGTAATCAATATGAATTTATATTGATGTCTGTCACAGAACATTTAATGATGGCGTTCAGACACATGCACATCTCTGCCATACTGCTACTGTCACTGTGATAGTGGAAGGAGAACTGTGTAGAAGGTTGATCTGCTCCACTACAACAACACGTATCCTGATATGCCAAAAAAGATACATAAAAGTGTATCATAGCATGTCAACAGTTCTCAGGAGGCGTACTACTACAGCTGTTACAGAAGGTTGTAATGCAATAACAGAAATGGCCATCAATACATCAGCTCACATCACAGATTGTAACACCTTTTTGCAGCCATACTGTACATTCACACCTCAATATAGCACATGTCAATGACAGCAGCATTGGCATGTCAACTGTCCATAGAGTCATAGGACATTCTTAGGCTAATAGCCAATGTCACAGAAAATGCTAGCCATTATTATACCATGTTAAAAAGTATATCTATATTATAGAAGATATTAAGACTATTGTGTGTATGTGTATATTTGTTGGATTGCATTACATCCTGCCACTGTCAATACGGGACATGTGCACCACACCATAACACAACTAGCAGTCACACATGCAGTGGTCTGGAGATAACTTGCAGAGGCTCATAGAAGGACTCTGCTTCATGATGTATGTATGCATATTTGACATTAGGACATCATACACTCCTCTGCAGAAAGATGTCATGTGACCAGAGCAAAAAATGAGGAAGATAGATGCATGGGGCTATGTGAAAGGTTCACCAAGTGGTAGTGAAATGAAGGGTGATTCCAGTGATCATACAATGAACATAATCTACCAACAACCACACACACACACACACACACACACACACACACACACACACACACACACACACACACACACACAGCCGTAGACTGGGTCTGATTTGAACATTACAGCTGTGTAGATATAGACGATGAATGCCATGTAATGTAACAGCAGCAACACCACATATGTCTGACTGTAACACTGTCACGTTGCACTTTATGGAGTATGATAGCATCATTTTATGTTAAGGAAAGCATGTTTGGAGGATTGCGGGACTTGGATGTATAGTTACATCATTGTCTAACATTGTCTCAAAAGTGATAATTGCATGTTTAGACATGCGAGTTGTCTGCTGTCAGATTAGAACCCCTATATGTTTAGGTAAAGTAGCTTTCAAACACAGTAGTTAATGTTACTGCTACAGCACAAGTTTATCTTGAATGCTGTCACAGTGCATGTTATACATGATGACATAATAATTGTATGCTACAACAAGATGCTCAGAGGAGGGACTGACATAGCTGTGGACTCACATATCATTCTAAAATTGTCACCATAGTGATTGCTGAATGCACATACCAGTTGACTGCAGTGACAATAAACCCCCTCCCTAACTATTTACAGAGCACAGTACTTAACGCAAGTGCTACAACACAAGTCTGGCTTTTGTAGTGTCCTACAACACTTTGCAGCTTATGACATCATTAAGGTTTGGTGTGAAGAAGATGGTAATAGCAATGTTCCACGTGCTTCTGTAAAATGGTCTTTTGGATGTCAGCCAAGTGGGCACAAAAATATACAAACATCAGTTGACCATGTGAGAATAGAAACCCTACCTAACTATTTTCAGAGCACAGTACTTAAAGCAAGCACTGCAGCACAAGCTATTCTTTCATGGTATCTGACAAAACTTTATAGCTGATGACATCAGCAGTGTCTGGTGAAAAGAAAATGGTTATAGCAATGTCCAACACATTTGGGTAAAATGCTCACTTGAATGTCAGCCAAGTGAACACAGATACACACATACCAGTTGACCACCACGAGAATAGAACTACTTCCTACCTATTTACAGAGCACAGTACTTAATGTAAGTGCTACAGTACAAGTTAGGCATTTATAGTGTCAAACAACACTTTATAGCTGGTGATATCAGCAGTATCTGGTGAGAAGAAGATGGTTATAGCAATGACTCACATTTGAATGTCAGCCAAGCAAACACACACACACACACACACACACACACACACACACACACACACACACACACACACACACACACACACATTGACCACCATGAGAATAGAACCACTACCTATGTACAGAACACAGTACTTAACAGAGGTGCCACAGCACATGTCTGTCTTTTACAATGCTGCTGTGCAGTTTATAGTGGATGGCATCATCATTATATGTTTGGGAAAAGATGGGTAGCCATGTACAAGTGTCAAAAGATATGTACTCCATGTGACTATAATGATGTCCATAGGAAACCCAATTACACTCTTCTGTGTACACACACACACACACACACACACACACACACACACACACACACACACACACACACACACACACACACACACACACACACACACACACACACACACACACACACACACACACACAAATTTACTGCAGTGAGAACAGAACCCCTACCTAAGGACAGCAGCTAGAAAACCCAGCATTTAATACAAGTGCTGTGGCACAAGTCTTACTTTCACAATGCTGCTGGACACTGGACAGTTGGGAAAAGATGTTGAGCGGCCTGCATGAAATGGATGCTTAGACATGTGTGACTGTCAAGATATTACAGTTCTGAATGGTATCGAATTGATGATAGCAGGATACAGACTGATATTCCTCTGACTATGCATACACACTTACACATAAGTGGAGACACTTTCATAATGCATCTGCTGTAATAATCTATCACACACATAATTAATTTGCTCCCACCTACAAAACACAAGTATGTGATAATTGCAAGACAACTGAAGTATGCAATTGCCTTGTCAGAGTTGTCTTTATAAATGATGCCATCATTAGTATATGATTTGGTTGACATATCCTGTTATGAGAATGGTGTGCAAAGTGTGGATGTAGTATTTCCTGTTGTGGTTCTAATGTGCAGGTATATTTAACAGACATCTTTACAAACTATATGCAAACATCTGTCAGGAATGCATGTATCAGAAATGAGACATTTTCTGCTTTTACCCAGTATGTTGTGTATTACACACTTATACTGTCACATAAAACACACATTTTTGGTGATCATATTTGTGTGCTCATATTTTTCAGTAATTGCTGTCCTCATTTTTACAAGTATTAGACCATCCAAATGTTTATTGTCAGTACAAAGATGTACATGATATGTAACAAAGCATTCTTGTGATTTATTCCCATATTGTAGTTGATATTTGGGAACAAGTAGTGACATACGAGGTTTTAAGTGCATGGGTGCAGGTAACACATGACTACAGTATAAATATGTGTTCAGTCTTTATAAATTGGATTCCCTTTGGCTATGTTTTCTCATGGACGTTAATGCAATGAAGAGTAACTATGCTGTAAACATAAGTAATACATGCTTACAAACACTTTTCATAATGCACCTCCAAGCAGCTGGTTTGCACGATGGATGGCAAAGTGTTTATGCAAGATACACTTTTAAGGACTCCTAATTCAACTGGAGAAGTACTTATCCATACTGGCTATGGTAGACACAGGTAACAGACACTATGGTCTTCATACTTAGTGCATATCAGAAATGTTTCATAAATTGTCTAACCTTAAAAAAGTATTTATACTGCTTTTCCCATTTGCACATAGTTAAGCAACGAGCAGATACGGGTCACTGCTTCATTGATAAAAGTATGATATTTCTATTGGTTTGATGTCCTAAGCACAAATACACTAAGCTGTCAGCACTTTGAATAGTACTGAGTGTAAGAAACACACCTGCTGCCTAGCTGACTGTGTTGCAGCAGGTGTAATAGCACTCGATTTATTATTTTGAGCACAGATGACACAGGGTTTGAATTCAGCACTATGTCATATTTTTAAATATGTATTTATGATGTAATTAAATAATTACATGTGATAATTCTTTGAAATTTGATGAGGAATAACTACAGTGAAGTACTGTATAAAGACTAACAATACTCAAGGGATCTATGTCAACAGTACACATATGGAGTTACATATTGATACAGTCATTAGACAAACTAAAATAGTTGTTTCAATTATTTTTTTTTTATTATAGGTGGCTTCATTCTACTTTAACTGTGTGTTTACTTACAGCAGCAGGTTTAAGCAGCATTGAAAGTTGCTAACAGCACCATGCCCTAGGATGTGAAGAGCCATTCACTGTTGCTTAACGCTGATGTGTGATGTCAAGATCCACGCAAATGCAGAGGACAAAAAGTGAAGGGCTTCATTAGGGATATATTTATTTATTTATGTGTGAGGTGGGTGATTCTATTGTTTGACCAGATTAAAGGTGTGAATATAGGGTAGATAGGAAAGTGGTGAAATGGGGAGGCAAGCAGGGAGAAGAACAAAGGGAAAGCAATACAGGAATGTGCAAGAAGGAGGTAGGGAAGAACCATAGCTATCCACTTCCTAAACAGTGTAAAATGAATATGTACAGAATATTGTCTGAATTCGTACTGTCACCTCCTCAAAGTTGGATGACAACAACACAATCATGTTGTATAGCCAAGTGAACTGAATTAAGTGTGTCAATAAGACAAATGTGCAAAGTAGAGAGCTATGTATGGCATGGTGTTTTTCTTTTTTTGGGACAGGTGCCTGTTTTTTGGGTTTTATTTCATTAAGAGAGGGATGTTGGGCAAGGAACACAGGTATGTTAGGGTCAGGTAAGTAGGGTACATGAGGAAGTGGATGCAGACAAACAGAACAAACAAGACAAGAGAAAGGGATGGTGAGGGATGCAAAGGGTTGGTGGACACCATGATTGGGGATAGGGAGGGACATCAGATGCCCATGCCCATCAAATATGGGGACAGTTAAAATCTAGTCCTTGCCCACAAAACTGTCATTATTGTCCCCTTACGTTGCTGGCTGTTGCAGTGCTTGACATCTTTGTTGACAGACCATAACAGACAGCATCATCGCCATCCAGGGGAGGCATGCACCATTGGTGCTTTCCATGACCTCATGTACCAAGCCTGGCATCACCTGGTGGGTGAGAAAATCCCCATCTCTGTCAATACTCCTGGAGGGTACTGCTGCACCAGCTGCCAGGTTAATGCTACCCTACATGGAGGCCCCAGGTAGTGCAAGGTCAGCAGAGATATTCCTGCCAGGTTGGGTTCTAGATGTGCTGAGTGTAGGTGCAGGCACTGGTGGATTTGGGGCAGGCTGGGCCACAGTGGTTGGCCTACCTCCCTGTGCTGTACAGCATTTTGTGAGTTGTCAGAAACTGAAGACATCAAAATGTAGTGACCACACATCTGAAAATAAAAAAAGAGAAAAGGGTTGGGGTAAGAGATAAAAAAAGATAATTAGGACCATCATATGTGACATACAATAAAGTGTTACAAGATAAATCATTTATTTCTACTTTTACATTTAACTAATAGTTTGTAACAGCTACAAACTATAAATGATGATTGCTCCAAGTAATCATTGCAATATGTATATATTGCACATATGCTTGATCAAGTAATACAGATTAAGGTAAGAGCATGGCATGTACACCTCTTCTGTTGAAAATATTAGGTAATATTTTTAAATGATTTTACTATTACATTTCTTACTTGTGCTATTTGAACCCACAATGTCTGATTACAGTATTACAATTGTCTGCTACAGTTGGCTTGTACTACACACTGAAGCAAGCATGCATGACTAGTTAAGATAGGCATGCTTACTTTGCTACTACTACACAGAAGAGCAGTACTTTAAATAATAGTTCTTCTATGCTGCATACATACCCCCTTACTTCTCTCACTCTTTAAATGTTCAGCATGGGCCTCCCTGTTAGCTGTTATATCCTGCTTGTCTGTAGAATAAAAAGAAGTGAACAAGAGACGAGCATTATGCATACCAGTCTTGCATATATGCAGCTGTCTGTCTAATGTAAATTCTCTTTATCTGTATAATTACACAACTGTGGGATGTCAGCAGTCCTAAACTCATCCAGCCACCGGATGAGTACATCCTGCTTGCACCTTCTCATGTCATTAAAATGGTGCCTGCACTACTCTCCAGTGTATGGAATGCCAATCCCACTGGAGACAGTTTTGGCCAGATTATTCCAAGCCTCAGAGTTGTACTGAGACCCAGTACAGTCCCCCTACAGCAGCTGTCAGTTGTGACACTTTACAAGGAGTGCAATAAAAATTCTTGACTCCTCCACACCTCACCTGTGAGCCCTAAATTGGGCACCTTCCTTTCTGCCTCCAGACATGTCTACTCATGGCAAACAGTAACAGATAAGAGTGTTCTCCCACCAGTTCATGTTATCATATTTAATCCCAGTGTGCAGACCTAAACAACCATGCCAACTGAGCATGCACGACATTAAGTGGAGAGCAACAGTTCTAAACACAAAGGAAGGCAGTTTATGAAGTAAAAAGGGTAATGTGAGAGTCGGTATTATTTTTTGGTTTGGATGCTGCTGTAACTGTTAGTTGATTTAGTTTTGCAGACATGTATTGGTTTACATTTTATGACCTAACACATTATTTATGGCTTTACACAGTGATAGAATTAATTTGTACAATGTGGGATTCAGACCTATGCAACATAGACAAAACATATTCTTCCACATAGGTGATTTTCCATACTTGCCACAGAAGAAGTGCTTATCAGAAATGCTCATTAATTATATATAAATGCACATGACAGAGTGAGGATTTAGCCATGTATGGATGTGATCTGACAAGTTTTGGTTTGTACATTCATGTGTGTATGTGTGCTGACTGTCATGCAATGCCACTTAGTGTGTTTGCACAATGGCAAACCATACAGGATACAATATATCTGTTTTGAAATTGTCTACTGTCTGCTTCCTGTCTGCAGGTGTTCTAGAACTGCAGGTGTTGTGGAAGACTGCTGACAGTCACACAATGTTGATTAGTGGGTTTGCAGGACGGTAAGCAAAAATGCAGCAATGTATCCTTTTAGAGACTGACTACTGTGTGCTTCTTGTGTGAGCCAATATACCATGTCTGTGTGAAAGTAAGCAACACACAAACATGACAAGCAAAGCTTACCTTATTGTCTCTTAGGTTTCATCCTTAAATGACAAATGTGGGACTTGAACCATGATCTACAGATAGTGTATACTGTGTTGTTCATCTTTTTATAAGGTGTTCTACACACATGCACTTGATTTACAGCTGTAATTTATGCATTATTTAGCATATAAGTAACAAAACATTACATTTAATGTATTTATCCATTTCATTATGTTTGTGCCAAGATGTGCATCACACAAATATTAATATTTAAAAAAAATAAACAATATTACAACATAAATTTTAGAACACATTACAGATTTTTACACACCTCTGGATTTGAACTGTCACACCAATGAACCTGCAAAACACAGTAAGCGTGTCTTATCCTTTTTTTCATTTCTTTACCATGAAACAGTTTTGCGGCAGGAATGCAAATCATTGTGGACACAAGTAAGTCCCATTCCTTTCACTGTACTATCAAGATATATAACAGCTGTACACACTCGGTCATTTGTACATGTTTTAATTACATATTTAGTGCAATGACTGATCACACAACCATTTATAAGTACTGTCTGCACCAATGCAGCTCTGTCCTCTCTTTGTATTGTGTTCATTCTTCTCTTATCTGAGCAGTAATCTCGGACATGCAGGCTACAAGGCATTTTTTATCATTGCCCTTAAAATGTACAAGAATGTTAAATGACAATAATAATATTAGTAGATATAGTTATAGTAGAGGAGAGTGTAGAGAAGGTTAGTCAGTCCCGTAGGAACACAGCTAGTAGCTAGTTAGTAGTTAATAAGTATATATATAGAGTGTAGAGGGGGAAGGTGTGGAAGGTCAGTCCAGCAGAAACATAGCCAGTGGTTTTGGTGTTTTTGTTTTTTTTTTGAAGAGTGTTGTAAGGTAAGGAGGAGATTAGAGGATATCATTTGGTTTGGTGTATTCCAAGTCTACCTACAGTAATTAGTGAGTAGAAGTCACCACCAAGTAAGTTATGTTATTTATTGATTTTGGCCGTTTGTTAGAAGAAGATCATGAAGGAGGCAAATTTGTTAAGGGATTAGAAGTTTGGAAGTATTTGGGGTGTTCTCTCTGGGTTAGAGTATATGTGAAGTGATAGTAAGTTGTGAGATTATAAGACAGTTTTAGCCAGCTGTTTGAGTTTTAGAGTTACTATTGTGTTCTGAAAGGGTTGAAAGGGCATTGGTAGCAAAGTAGCAAAATGCTGCAGGTTAACAGTTTATTTTAGTTAGTTAGCCTTTAAGGGTGGTTAGGTTAGATAGGTGAGGCATAATAGAGTAGAGATGGGATTGGGATATAGTAGCTCTGGTAGAGGTAGAAGGAAATGAATTTAATATTCTATAACTCATGAGCCTTTTTTTTTAACTGTTTTTGACAATGTTATTGATGTGTGGGTCAAATGTGATTGTTATATCAATGTTATTCCTAGCAGTTTAGATAGGATGTAAACCAAGATATAGAGTTCACCATATCAAAAGGCTTTAGAGATGTAGATAAGGGAGAGCAGAGCAGAAGAGGTTGGAGCTTTAGAACAGTCAGTTGCGAGGTTGGGAGACAAGGAGGCAGAAGGGAGAGTCAAGGGGGAGAGGAGGGCAGAGGAGAGGCCAATTGGCTATAATGTTGTTTAAAGAGATACTGTACTAAAGTGTAATGTTGCAATTTTTTGAGATATATGCTGGTGAATACAAGAATATTTTTCCATTCTAAGAAATTGGTGTAGTCAATGGAGTAGTCACGGATGTGTGTAGTCAATGATATTAGAGTTTCCATATATCAGGTATAGTCCCTCTGGTTTCTATATCCTTAGGAGTATGATAGGTAGTATGTATTTATGATGCAAGCTTGGGTGGGCAGCTTTGAAGGAGAGCTTAAGGGAGGAGTGGGTGACAGAGTTTCAGAGGGGTGCAGGGGCTGAGCTTGTAGATGAAAGAGAGTAGAGAGGTAGAGATGGGTGGGAGTTGTTGAGGTTAGGAGGCAGCTAAAACACGGGGGTGTTTTTTTTGTTTGTTTAGTTGTCTTGAATGAGATTGAAGAAAAAAAAAAAAAAAGGCTTGCAGTACGCTTGGGGTTATCTGTAAAATTGGTCAGGGCTTAGAGTTTTAGCTGTTCCAGGAGAAAGAGGAGCTTGTGATAGAAGACCAGAATTGTTTGGTTTTGTGAAATGGGTTTCTTGTAGTTTACAGTAGTAGTTCTTTGTCAGAGATTATGGCTTTTTTTTTTGGTTTCTTGGCAAATGGAGAAAAGTCACGTCAGAGATTTATGGTGTCTCCATTTGGCCCAAACTTTATTTTTATTTTGAATCAATTTTTTTTTTCCTTTGAGAGCCATGGGCAGTATTAGACTTTTATTCTAATAGAACGACAGGAATATGGTTCTTATAAGTCTTCTTGTGATCCTTTTAGTATAAGTGGTGAGAGAGTATAAAATGTCAAGTGAGTATGAGAGGTTAAGAGATGCGTAAGTAGGTACTTTGTTACACAAAGTGGTATTTGTACTTATGGCAGTATAGTTAGGTGTATTGTTATGTAGATGTGATATAGATACTTTAGGTGAGAAAGCCTAGGGGGTATTTGGGAGGAGATATTTTAGGGAGTAAGAAGTAGCTAGGTTGTAGGTCTCATTTTAAGAAACTAGAAGGCATAGGTTTTTCTGTTTTTTATTTTTTATTAAGCAAGGGTAAGGTCAGGAGTATTTTGGTGAGTTTAGGAAGGTAATAAGAGAGGAAAGTGGGATAGAAAGAGAAGAGGTAAGAAGAAGAGGGAGATGTTTAAAGATATATGAAGTATGTTTGTTGGTTTGATGTGGGTTTTAGTTAAAAGTAAGGGTTAAGAAGAATAAAGGGAGAAGAAGAATAGTAGCAAGAAGAATAAAAGAGTATCAACATGGTGGGTAAGTGTGGAGTCATATGGTAAGTAAGTAGTCAGGTAACAGTAGAAGAAAAGGAATAAGGAGGAAGAGTTCTAGGTATAAGGCAGAAGAAAGAAAGAATAGAAGATGTAGGAGAGATGAGGGTGAAAGAGGTGAATAGAGAGAGAAAGGGAGAGAGGAGGGTGAAGAGAATGTTAAGGAAGGTAAAGGAGAGGTGGAGAGACTAGGAGGAGAGGAGGAGGTAAGTAGATAGTAGAGGAAGGGGTTAGGAGGGAGGAGGTAGGTGGAGGAAGGAAGGGTTTGGGTTTTAAGGTTTTTGATTTAGGGAGAGAGAGGGATGTGACTAAGAAAGAAGATAGAAGGTGTGTTATAAAGAATAGACTGGGGGTGGGGGGAATTGGGGTAGGGAGGAGCGGGAGCCACACACAGAGTCCAGAGCGGAAGGAAAAAGTATCAGAAAACACTACAAAGGAGGACAAAAGGGGAAGCAGTAAGAGGAAGAAGAAGATTGGGGCATAGGTGGACCAGTTATATAAGTCAATGTAGATAGATAGTGACACCTGGACAACACAAGGGGCAGAGGGACAGAAAAGAGTCAGGGGAAAGGGGGGGCAAGGGGCAGAGGGAGGGAGAGCCAAGTAAAACAGGGAAGGTAAAAGGGAGGGGAAGAGAGAGAGAGAGAGAAACAGGGGGGGGGGGCTGCTTGACAGGCTTAGGCTAGAGCAAACTTGAGTGGGAGTTGGGGGGAGAGTGCAGTCCCAGAGATTCAAAGGGTAAAGGCAGAAATTTCCCCTAAGTTAGTAGAGAAGATTTCCAACCCAGGCCAACAGACACTGGACAGTTTTCAATAAAGGCAGGGGAGTTTGGATATTACCGAGAAGAAAAATGAGAAATGGGTGCTGCTCACTTCCATTTAAAACCTTGATAAAATTACTTCTATACTTTGTACATGTAACCTGGGTGACACACTCATTGCAGGTAAAGGAGTGTGAAATGCCATTGTGTTTTCCTTCTCCATATCAGCAATCATTCACAGTTGCAGTCCATGAGCAATAAACACTGGGGCAGAGCCTGCGCTATGTCTACATCTGTTACATGGAGCCAAAAGTTTGGGATTCAGCAGTTCTTGTGAGAGTAAAGAACAGGTTAAAATGGATTTCTGTGGATTTTTCTGAAAATGTGAAATAAATGGTTTGCATAGAGTGCAGTCAGCTAGAACTCAGTTACCTAACTTGGCAAAACTATATAGCTTGGCATTCATTGTTAATAAGAATAAGAAGTAAAATATTTTATCTTTTATAAACTGCAGCTTTGTAAAATTATTATCTACAAGCAGGTCAAGACTAACTCTTGTATGCAGCAGTGTCTCGTCAACATGATACGCAACGATAGGCCAAGGACGAAAGGAGTTATTCTTCAGAGAATGTTTAAAATATGGAAAACAAACTGTCAGCAGACCAGCTTGAAAGGAAAGACTTATTATTCAGGCAAATTCTCTAAACAGCTGATGCAGGCAGAAAAGACACAATAAAGATTGGGACTTTTTCTTTTGTATCAGAGACTTTGATTATTCTATTATTGCAGACCTAAACTGTAAACTGCATTATGTTTCTGATGTATATACCTTTCATTGATAAGCTAGACATAAACCTTGTGTGCAGTAAATGAATGTCGTAACAGCAGAAGTGTCTCAGTGTATTCAATGAGTAGAGGTACAGACTACCTGAATAGTATAGCATAACCTTAACAGTTCTAATGAGTTCACCCCTCACTTGCATCTTCAACTTGCTCACAGACCTGAATCTGCAATATAAAAAGGTAACAGTGTAGCTAGGGAATTTGAGGGTGAGGAGAGCTGTGTATGTGGACAATGCAGAATATTGCCATTATTTTGGCTTTATCTGTACAGAAAACATCTGATCTTGATAAGGTATGATTACATTTTTCAATTACTTAATAGATTTTCTGACATGTTACTAGGAAAATATTTTTATATATACATGCAATAGCAAATGCAGCTTTGGTCTGTATGCACCTCTTAGAAGTTAACTGATGGCATATGTATTTTTGTCATGGCATTTTACTTTCTCAGATACAGTCTGATAAAATTTTGTCATAAGTTTTAGCATTATAACTGTTTATCTTACACTCTGTTATGTTATTTCACTGAAATGTAAATGTCCTATATTGTCAATGGCACAGGGGTGTTAGTCTTCTAGGATGGTCCATAGACACATCTAAGTGAGTGCTGAGCAGAGGTAGAAGTCACTGACAATTGCATAAAAAAATTACTTCTCTGTGGTAAACGTGTACAGATTTTGTGAGAATTTGTTGGAAAGCACTTATAATGACTAACTGATCTGTTATTCTTTGCTTGGTACAAACTGTCATTTGCCTGTTGTTTTAGGAGTGTAGGATTCCATTTGTGTGTTGCCACAACCAAAAACATTTTTTAAAGAGACTTGCTCTTGTAAGTCCCTGTTTTGGATCAAATCATTATTTCTGTGTGATTGTGATATGTTACAACCACATAATCTTTAACATTTTAATACCTGAAGTTTTGTGTTTCTCCAGTGGGTAACATTAAAAAAATAGGTGTATATATAAGCATGACCTTTATTTATGTGATATTTATGTATAGTATCCTTCTTTTTTGTTGTCACCTAGGATTATGGCACCAAAGCATCACAATTCCTGCAACCCCCCCCCCCTTCAGTGACCCTGAGAATGATGTCACTGTCCAAGTATTTAGGTAACAAGGTACCTTTCTGATTGAGAGAAGATGTGGGGGTATGTCTGGCAGAATGTAGATCTGTAACCAGATAGTGGACAACATCAATGTCATAGGGGGGCACAGCAGGACTTATGGTCAGGTGTGTTGCAGGACCAGTGATATGATTTCATGAGCACAGAGGAGAACAGATGTGGTGACAGCTAACTACCAGGGTGGCTGCTACAGAGCCACCATTGACACCAAATAAAGATTTCATGTCCACTGTTAGGGATACAGAGAGCTCACTGTACAGTAAACAACATTGTGGGATTGATGTTGGTGCTGCTGTTTCAGGAAGGACAAGTATTTCCCATGGGGAGTTTCCAAGTAAGCTTACATATGCCTATTTTTAACAATTTTTTGTATACTAAAATATTGAAAGTAATAGTTAAGTTGGTTTAGTTAAATATTTTTTGGGGAACCTATTTATGAATTGATACAGTTAACAACACATTCTGGCTCATTACACATAGGCTTGAGGTAGACGTGAAAGCCAAGTTTCAGTTAAAAGTATTGTTAATGGATATATAAAGTCAAATAAATCAGTCCCCCTGTGTTATTGGTATTGTGATAATGTTATCCTTATCTTTTTCTTGCATTCTTCTAGGACTGCCCTCCCTAAGTGTGGAGTCATCTGCACAATGTAAGCCAAACCTTTTTATTTGAGTACTGATGAACATTTGACAGAAATATGCATTTATCTGTATTTGAGAGGTGGGTGTTAGGATTGTGTGTGCATTGCTGTACCGTCTGTGATAGTGGCACTGGTGTTAGTTTGTTAGCATATATTAAATTGTAGCAGTGTAGGTATTCTTTTCCTTCTTGTGTTTGTGCTTATTGTCATAGGTGATCGTTACAGTGGAAGTGTAGGACTCTTAACACCTGAAGTCAGAGTATCGGCAGTTTCTGATGATGATGGTGGCAAAACACAGGCACAGTCAGTGGGTGCAGAGGTTAAATCTGACACTGAGGTTGACATTCAGCCATCTCCTGTATTTCCATTGGACACAGCCATTAGACCTATGCATACCTATTTCAGTGAACCTTCAGATATTGGACAGGTGGGGGGTGAGACACTTGATCATGGTAGTGTGGTTTCTTCAGCTTCACTGCCTGTTGACTCTGGCTGTGGCCAAAGCATGGGTGAGGTGCCGCACAGGATGGTTGTTAGGGGTGCTAAGAGGATGCCTGATGTCCACTTTCCAACTGATCCTGGTGTGTCTTTCCATGCTACCAGACATATGTTTAGGGTCATCATAGAGGTGCAGGCACATTTCAATAAAGCCTCTGAGGAAATGCTTATGCTTGTAGATGTGGCACAGGATGACATGCATAACTGCCTCCACTGTGTTGCAATTTCAGTGTACTGGATTAATGACATGTTGGAATGGGTGGTGTCTGTGATGGAATGTTTGCTGGGAGGGGGGCGTCATCTATGTGAACGTAAGTCAGCCACATCATTGGATGTTGGCTGACATGGCCGTGCCCGATCATGCTTCCATAGTGGTACTACTTCCATTGCTCCATCAGAGGTTGAGGTGTCCACACCACACATGGCAGACAATGGGGTTGTGGTCCAGGGTGTACTCATGAGGAGAGCTCATCTGTTCAAGTACCAACAGTGCATCTGACTGTGGCATGGACATGCCAGTGCAACTCCTGGCAGAACCATCTCCAATGGTCATGGATGACTATGATGAACTGTCACCTCTACCATGCACAGCTCACACTTGTCTGATGTACCATGATGTAGAGCTAGCACAGAGCTTAGCTGTGTTCTTACAGACATTCACACACACATTTCACTTTAAGGGCCCATACAGGCTCACACATTTAACAGTTACATGGGTCATTCATGAGGCTTACAGCTCATTGTGTCTCAGTGGATATTATAGCAATAACCCACAGAGAATCTTTTTTTAAAGCTGTCTCGCTATGTTATACCCATTTAATATAGTGAGACAGTTTTGAAAAAAGCAACGTTGAAAGCAAGATCTCCGTTGCTTTTTACAAAAGTGTCTCGCTATGTTAAAGGAGTTTAACATATTGAGACACCTTTAAAAAAAATGACGGAGAATCTCCTTTGCTTTTTTTAAAGCTGTCTCGCTATATTACACCCATTTAACATAGCGAGACACCTTTAAAAAAAGCAATGGAGATAGGAAGATAAAGCGTTAAAAAAAGAGTTATACTAATGGAAAAAGTCCGGGCGACCAGACCTTTTTCCATTAGTATAACTCTGCTTTACAACGTGCACACTGACCAATCAGCATGCACATTTTAGAATATTAATGGGGGGGGGTCATTATATAATTGCTATTTTATTCAAATGTCTACTTGTCTGTTTTTCTTACTCACGCACACTTAGTGACTTTTGTGTCAGCCTTGGCCTTCTGCCCCCCTCCCAACAATACCTTGAGCAAATGATAATTGTCCCATATCCTTGTTTCTATTTTTTGAATTCAGTGATACATAATTCTTTTGTCTGATGCTCAGGGTGCATAGCTGACTTCATGCTTATTAAATCTGTGTTTATGATGCTGTTTTGCAAATTGTACTGCTTTATTATAGGTTTTTGTAATGTGGGCATACCTTTTGATTTATTGGACCAACGAAGCTGGACCAAGATATGAACAGACCCAACAATATGGATAATTTTGAAATATTTTGGACTTACTAACTTAGAAAGTTGATAAAATAAAATGCTTTGCATTGCCATAATGATATTTCTGAGGGATACAAAGTTTGAAACTGAAATTTGTCTCATTATTTTCTAACTTCAGTATTTAATGATTTTTCAGCACAAACCTGTGAGGCCAAACTGTGGACATTGTATGAACATCTGTACATCTGAGAGGTATGAATGTGCGAATCCTTGATACATGAGTCCTATTACATGATGGAGGACACCCCCTCCACACATACACAAAACATCCTGTGCAAGTTATAACTGTGCTGTAATATTCACCCACATTATACTTACTTACATTAGTAAGTAACAGCATGCAAGGATATGCCACTCATTTGTGTTCTTATACATTTATTTTTCTATTTCAGGTTCAACACTTACCTTGGAATTCTGGCAGTTTCAAGAGGTTTAATTTGGGGTTGACTCTGTCTGATGTTAGCAGTACAAAGCCAATACATGGATAAGTAAAGGTGCTAGGTATTGCCTGGCATCAATGTTACTTTATGTAGTTGCATAGAATGAAGGTTTTAGCCCCTGAAGTGGTGAGTGTGCATGCTATCCATTGCTTCTTGACCAGAATGAGGGCATATTGGCCATGCCTATGTCTGTGTACACTTACAGCAGCTGCTGTTTCCCACTCTCACTTGCATGTGGCTGCGGTGACCTTGCCAGTGGTGGTGGGATATATGGCCCTTCCCCTTGGTGTTTCTGTTGAAGCTGTTCTCTCAGGATAATAGTGTAAGGCATGTCGCAAATGGTCAAGATTTCTGCAAATGTACAGGGATTGTACTGCAGGGATCACCCAGATGTATCTAGTCACAGGAAGCATGACTTCAGCAGCCCAAACACATGAGCTATGACATTTCATTATAGCATTCTTCAGCTGGTGTATGGACATTTCTGATGGGTATCATCAGCTATGGTTTCAGTGCATATCATGCACCCCCCAGTAAATGACCCTGGAGGATATTCCCCTAGAAAACATCTGATACAGTTGACAGTTTTACCAGTTATATGAGTCATGGTAACTGCCTGGGTTGACAGTATATGCATTCAGGATGATTCCTTTACCATTACACATGACTTGGCAGTTAATGGAGTGGAAGCCCTTTCTCTTTATGTACACCCTTCCCTGGGTGGTCCTTTAATTTCAAAGTGTGTACAGTCTATGGCACCCAAGACTTCAGGGTAGTGTGCTACAGGGTAGAACTTCTGCATAGTTGTGGGTCTGTCCTCAGGTGTTCAGGGAAAATATATGCAGTCACTAGCATGTTGTAGCATAGCATTCAGGAATTGATGTAGAATCCTGGATGCTGATGCTTATGACACCCTCAACATGTCCCCTGTTGGTCTCTGGAAGGCTCCTGTAGCTAATATTCTAAATGCTACACATATCTTTCTCTCCACTATCATTGGTTTACCTCTGTTTGCCCTTGCTCTTAGTTGAGGATGACAGAGGTTGCAGAGTTCCTGTAGTGGGTCTATATCCATGCTGTAGTGCTCTACAATTTCCACCTCTTGCAGATTGTGAAACTTAAACTGAGTCTAAACACCCTTCTCCTTCTTGGATGTGGTCTATTAGAAGCAGTAGCATAGGCTTGGGCATCTTGGACATACACATGAATAACAGCAACCCCTAACATTCTTCCCATGTAGACTGGTTTCCATGGCTGCAGTCCAATAGGTTTTGGAATTTTCAGGGAAAACCAGCCCTCAGTCTACACAATTGCTTTGTAGCTTGTTGAATAGCTCCTCCATCTTGGATTGGTTGATTAGCATACAATTCAGCTGCTTATGCTGTAATAGCATGCCACAATGTTTACCATGGTTTGGTTTATTGAATCCTGCCCTATATGTACAGTATACATTTGCAAACTATGGAATTAAGTAATTATATCATATCCTTTGATAACCTATTAAATACAAGGTACATACAAAATTATACTAAAACCCGATTAAAAATACATCAGAACTGCAGTAGAAAGCTATCCACGAAACACAAATGACAGAGTATGCAACTTCCCAAGACAGTTGAAACCAAGGCAATAAAAACTTCAAAAGCAAAATGAAAATGGATTAATGAAATACTTGTAGTCTGATTTGTATACTAAATAAAATATCTTATACTGTCGGATTAGAGAATGCTGTTTGGGACTGTCAAATTCTCTATTTATCCAGTAACTTTCTCCATAAACAGAATACATGTTATTTCATTTAAACCATATTAGATCCCTTACATATTCAGGATGTGATATTTATGTATATCTTAATTAAAGCAGAAGACACATTTAATGTAAAACAAATGATATATAACATATCTCCATTTTGCAACTCTAAGGATGTCATTACTAAAATGTCACCAGAGTACTCTGTGTTTCAACTACTGGGAGAAATTATTTATTTATTTAGTTATTTATTTATTTTACATTTGTTGACTGAGATAGTCCAACTGGATATATATCCATTTTCAGCAGAGGCCTGGGGAGAAAAGCTCCAAGATAATAATACACATTGAACATTTAGTAAATGCTAGTTTCAAGCAGATTACAGTCATAAGTAATACCAGCATTTAGCACATATATAAAATGAATTGGGATTTAATTCTAAGCATCAATACATTTGATATTATATAAATAAATTAATTTAAAACATACACACACACACACGCACACACACACACACACACACACACACACACACACACACACACACACACACACACACACACGCACACACACACGCTCACACACACACACACACACACACACACACACACACACATACGTGCTCGTGCACACATACATCTATATACATGCACAAACACTATTCTCAGTGAAGGTTGCTAGAATTTTTCATTTCCACTCAGTTTTTCCTGTCATGGTAGTAGTAGTACTGAGACTATCCTGGGACAGTTGAGAGGCATGCCCTTGAATATTTTCACAGGAAGTAAGCTTGAACAAGCTAGCTAAGTGGAAATTGTAGCCACAGCTTGTTAACCTAGAGTGATAAATTAAAACCCTCATCTTTAATAATACATTGCAGTAATAGATGATAGAGAGAGAGATATAGAGAGATAAAACAAAAAGTCCAGTAGCAACAGCTTAAAAGTGAATAAACTTTAAGTAAACAATAAGACAAACAATGTATTTAAAATGTAATATATAGAGGGCAGTGATGGCTCATGCCATCAGACTGCAGGACTGCAGCCCTCCCAGCAAAATGATTCTTGAACAAAAAATTAAAAAAAAATAAAATGTGTATAATAATAAAATATTTTGTTGTTTGTTGACCAACTCACAAAGTCCCGGAACTTGAACTGCGCATGCTCATCGAGTTCTGGGTTATTTATTTATTTATTTAAATTAGCAAATGTCGAACGACCATTTCTAGACTGTTTTACAGGTAGTCCGGATATGAGAGAAGGCATCAGTGTGATGCCCAGATGTCTATGCGGTTTTTAACCACACAGTAAGTAGAAGGGGGTTCGGACTGCGACGTCGGCAGTCACGTACATTATGTGGATGGCTGGATTGCTACTGATTGGTTCTTGCTCTCTTCTCAAAAAAGAAGAGCGAGAACCAATCAGTCCTAGTCTGCACAGTACTTACTTGGATTTACTTTACTTGTGCTACTGGCTGCTACTAGCTATCGTTGGCGTTGGTGAAACCGTGAAAGTTTCAGTTGACTTGACTGAAGTTCCTTATCTTTTTTTTTTTTCAGCTTGCTTCTGCCCTTTGCTTGCTGGCTTGAATCAGAGTCACAGCTCACAAAGAGGAAGAAAGAAGACGGACAGTCACTTTTTACAGTTGAATGAAGTAAAAGTTATTAAACTTGAGGTAGGTGTTGGACTCTGCTCTGTGTACTACAGATAACAGTCAGATGTCAATGTAATTTTTTTTACAGTACTCGAAAGCAGCAGTGCAAATCTGCACTGTCTAGTAGATCGATAAGATAGCTAGATGTCAGTCTGTAAAATTAAAATGGTCAGAACTGTGTATACTTCTACTAACTCTGCATAGATAACTTAATCTTCATAAGGCTTTTGAACCATAAGGTGCTGAACATTTTTAAACAATAGAAAAGAAGATACAGTAACTTAATATTTAAAGGAAAAAATCGGAGAGGAGGCAACTGCAAAGGATGTTGCTGTGGCTTGAGCCTTGGGATCAGAGAGCAAGTGCTGCTTTAAAACTATAAGAGCAACGGGTCTTATAAAGAATACACTACACTTGCATTTAAATATGTTACCAGTTCAAGAAATTAAGAAAGAGATACAAATATTAGTTTAAATCAAACTGCCTTCCCCTACATGTAGTATTAATTCTTTCAGTTTACAGTTTGAAAAAAAGATATTTGCTTTGATCTACACATGACAACAAGCAATGCATTACTCTTTACTGCTCTATAATCAAATAAATGGGCTAGAAGATTTCAAAAATGGACATCTGTGACTTTACTTTCACATAAGTAAGAAAAGGAAATAAAAAATAGCCAGAAATAGAAGGCATCTACACTTACTCTGAATAATGGTAGTTTATTATACACATTTTTGGTCTTAGTTGAATGTTCTTTCTGATATTATGCTATGTTTTATTACCAAGCAATGCTGATCTGAATATTCTTGATGTAAGCAATAGTTTAATACTGGCAGAGAAAAGCATACTATATATAGTTTGTAGTCTGTATTTTAGTTTTTTGTGCTGTGGTGCATTTGTTTGATTTACAGTATGTGGCATGTTTTCTATGCTTACACTGCTCTGTGGTTGTCCTGTTTTGGAGACTGGATGGGAAACAGCTGTAGAAATGCACTGTAAGTGAATTGATTTCAATGCACTGACAGGAATAGCAGAAATTTACTGATTCTTCATGCATTGATATCTGGTCCCAGAACATTAACACTTAAGTTTAAACCTTGCTTGGGAGCTAGGTAAATGAAAATGTAGGCATTAAAATATGAGTAATCAGACTCCAATCAGACTCCAATCTTTTTATTAATCCTGTTGACTGTGACCTTTTGGCTAGGGGTCTGTCTTTTGTTCCAGAAAGCAGTTTGAATGTGGCTGAAACAATTGTTGACTTGAAACTTTTTATTAGGAAGTTAAATTTGAGATTTTTGTTCCAGAATGTAGAATATGTTAGTAATCCACTACATATATCTAGTACATATAATCCACCCATTCATCCAGCCGTATTATTTTTTGAAAGGTTATGTGAAATTGATATCCATAACATACTAAGGAATTGTTCTGGTAGGAATTTAAGTAAAGCTGAAATCTCTAGTTTGGTGAAAATAAAAGATAACCAGAATGCAAGGATCATTAAACCTGATAAGGGTGGGGGGATTATAATCAAGGATAAAAAATTATATCAAGAGAAAATGATGGAAGTACTAACAAGTGGTACTTATCAAGTAGTGTCCCTAAATGAAGTGAATGGGGCACACAGGAGAATTAAAAATTAACTAAATGATCTTTTTACTGAGAATAGTATCACAATTGATGAATATAACTATATGAATGTAGCCTATCCTAAAATGCCAACTATTTTTGGCTTCCTGAAGATCCACAAAAACTTAGAACATCCACATATGAGACCGATTGTGGATTCCAGGGGGTCCATTACTCAACCTATTGCTAAATTTATTGATGCTAAATTGAAGAACTAATTTAAAGATGAACCGTGCATAGTAAAAGACTCTTGGGATTTTCTGGATAGGATGAATAGATTGGAATTTGTACAGGATGGTACATTCATTATTATTAATGTAAAGGATTTGTATACCTCCATCCCCCATGACATAGGTTTAGAACGGTTCTGTGATTATTTATTAAGAAAAGGCCTACAGCAAGAATTTATTAATATGTTTGAACATTTACTGGAAATAGTTTTGAAGAACAATGTCATTCTTTTCAATGGTGAATTTTTTTCTACAAACAAAAGGGGTGACAATGGAGGCATCATGTGGTGGTATTTACGCTAACACAGCGATGTTAGAGTGGGAACAAAGATGACTTGTAAATTCACCCTTTTATGGTTTTTGTAAGGTTTGCTTATGGTTTTATATGATATTTTTATCTTTTGGAATGGACCAGTTAAAGCAATTTCTGAATTTATTGAATATATAAATGAGTCCACCTATTTTTCAAAATTTTCACACATCATAGACCATCAAGAAATTGCATATTTGGATGTAAAATTGAAGAAAGATTTCACTACAAAATGTTTTCTGGCCGAGATTTACAGAAAACCCACTTACTCAAATAGTTTTTTACATTTTGAGAGTGGTCACCCACACAAGCAGAAAAAAGGTGTAGTGAAGGGACAGTTTGTAAGGGCTGCAAGGATGGTATCTTGCTTTGATTCATTTTTGGATGAATGTGAAGTGCTAAAAAAGATGTTGTTGAATAGAGGTTATCCAGTTGGAATGGTGAAGGATATTATGATAGAGGTGGTGAACAAAAGAGAATTTGTTTTTTTAAACCTCTATTGAGAAAAAGAGACTTTAGACAACATGACCATCCTGGTAATGGCCAAATAGATATGGCCAGTTATGACCTAGCCCTCCCTTTTCCAAATGAGCATAGTGAGAACAATGCAGGAACAGTATTAAACAGGTTAACATCTGATAATGCAGAACAAAGGGATTACAAAACAGCCTTCATTACCACATTTAATACATCAAGTAACCTGATTAAAGATATTGGGCCGGATTCAAGAAACCTCCATGTAAGAGTTAATATGTCTTACACGGAGGCTGCAGTCTAATGGTATGATGTCAGCATGCCATGCATATTCATGAGGGCAAGCTGAATCATACCCTAGGCTGACACAGTCCATGTAGGAAAGTAGGGGGCGTGTCCGAATGCTGAGTTCTGCAAAGGGACACGCCCCCAGAAGAGTCAGAGTCCTGAAAGTAAACACCCATGAGCGAGTCTGCGGAAATGTCAAGGAACACAACACCACACATGCCCTCACAGACTATAAACCCAACTGTAATGTAAAACGTAAAAATAGCAGTTTAATTTTTTTTTTATAATTTCTAAAATGTTTGCCAGTAGTTGAGCTCATTTGCACGGGTATGCCCTCTGCTCAGCCACAGTTAGCAGACATTGAAAAGCATATAAGATCTAAAAATGCAAATTAAGCCAAGTAGCAGTAGCGTAGCGGTAGAAACATTGGCCAAAGAGGAGGTAGTCACGGTTCAAGCCCCCAGAACATCATTTTCCATTTTTATTTAAATACGCATGAAACAATCCCCTGACATATATATATATATTTATATATATATATATATATATATATTTATATATAAAACTATAATTTAAATAAAATGTAATGAAATGGGCCATGTATTTTTGAAGAAATCCGATATAATAAAATGTAAAAAGAGGATCATAATTGCCCATAGCTTAGCAAGGCTTTAGCAAGCTGAATATGGATGCCCGTAGGTGAGTAGCACTTTAACAAGCTTAATATGAGTGCCCATAGATGAGCAGCACTTTAACAAGCTTAATATGAGTGCCCGCAGGTGAGCAGTGGTTTAACAGGTTTAATATGAGTGCCCGGAGTTGAGCAGTGCTTTACCATGCTTAAAATGAGTGCCCGTAGTTCAGCAGCACTTCACCCAGCATAATATGAGTGCTCATAGCTAAATAACACGTTACCCAGCGTAAGCTGTTTGCGTGAAGCTGCGCAGCACGCCAACCAGCTTAACATTGGGCAACATTGGGCAAGCTGTATCAAAGCCGCCTTTACACAGACACACCTCCTTGCCTGTCTAGACAGTAGTAAAATAAAAAAAGCAATGCTCAGGGTTGAACCTGGGATATTGTGCACCATAGTCAAAGTACTGAACCACTAAGCCATGACAATTGTACTGAGAAATGCAGTATTAGCATATATATAGGAATGAATGGAAATAGAAGCATGACAAAGCAGGTATTTTTAAGCTGATAAATATCCAAAACGGCCAATCACAGATAAGTGCAGGAAAACCGGCATATATAAGCCTCATAGGCGGAAATACACAGCATAGCTGATTGTGGTACCCATTTGCAGTCAGGATGGCAGGTGCAGGAGAGGGAAGTCACTTTAGAGCACAAAGGTGGGGTGTTGAGGAGTCAAAATATATGGTTTGGCTTCTAGTCCATGAACATGAAGCACAACTCATGCAGGGCCAGGTTCACTGGGGTGCGTACAAGGCAGAGGCATGGCACAGGTTGGCACATGATCTCACCAGTGCCACAGGCATTCCGAGGACTGGTGAACAGGTTCGTCACCACCATGCGGACCTGAAGCGATGGAAGGAGGACCAACTGAACTGTTGGATCCAGGAGGCCCGCCAAATGCCCAACGCCCCACTACTGAGTAAGTATCCATGTAATTAAGTATGTAAAAAATGCTATCCTAGCCTATAGTATGGAGATGTATGTTCCAATATTACTTCCTTTATATTACAGCTGCAGGTGTCCATTCCACGAATCAGCAAGCCTATGCTGATAGGCTGCTGAGGTTGCGCCACCAGGCAGGTTAGTAATTATTTAGCTGGTATTGTCATAAAATATAAGTGAGACAGATTGTAAAAGAGTTCAGTGTTGTAACCCATTAATAAGGGTCAAATAAGCCTAGAAGAAAGATTATGCTAGTATTGTAAGATTAGATAAATGATGCAGCCTGGAAAAGAGTGTAATGCAATCCAGTAATAAAGATTAAACAAGTCTCAAATAGAGTTTCCACCTGTATTGTAATATCAGATAACTGCTGCAGCCAGAAAATGAGTGGTAATCAATCAACAAAGGATAGACAAGTGTCAAATACATCCTTGTAAATTCTGCCATATGAAATAAGTGAGTTAGCTGGAAAGGGTTGTTGTAAACCAGTAATAAATGTTAGTAAAGCCTAGAATTAAGTACCATTCTGAAATGTAAATATAAAATAATTGAGAGAGTGTGAGAAAGACAGTTTGAAGCTACCAAGAAAGCTGTAATAAGTCTGGAATAAAGGTATACTGCAGTCACTACATAATGAAATGAATGAGACAGCCACAACCAAAGAGTGTAATGTGTTAAATAAAATACAGAACATGGACTGTGTCCATCCCACAAATTAGATATGGTGCTGTACCCTTGCATTATGGAAATAGTATGGTTGTATGAAATGCTGAACATCCACAGTTGTCTAGACCCATATAAATCAAATGTAGCAGGATGCTGTACCTGAACACAGCCAGATATGAACATATATGAATAAAACTGGAATGTATAGTAATGTAGCAGTAACATCCCCATCACCAACATTCCTAAGGTTACATACAGGAAACTGCACTAATACATGTAGGGGATATATATCTGCATCTACTAGGAATGTACAGTATATGTATAGGTAGTTTTAGTTGTTAATGTAAAATTTCTCCACCTTACCCTATTTTCACAAATGATGCCATTCCACACCAAACCGGGTATGTGTATTCACAATTAATTCCCATGGACATTTGTCATGTTGGTTCATATATATATGCATGTATGTTGATGCATGTGCCCCATTCACATATCCAAACCTGATTGCCTGTTGCCACCAATCAACCCTGCATGATGTTGGAATGTGCACTATGCATGTGTTATGCTTGCTGCTCAATGTTCGGAATTCATGGGTGTTTGGTTAATGGGAATACTGATGCATGCTGTTACAACTAATTTTGAATGGTGTTGTTTGTTACTAACCCAAAATGCCATACATACTCCCATGTAAACAGTGTTAGCATTAGCAGGTGTGAGTTAACATACACACTGAGAAGAGTGAACTGGAAAAAGCAACAGTCAGGTTTCAGTACAACATGCATTTCAGTGGCTACAACATAGCCTTAGATATGAGAGACATAAGAACCTTCTGACTGATACAACAGTGTCCACAGCAAATCAGCATGGACCCCACCTTGCAAAACTGAAAAGCCTATGTCTAGCTAACCTAACATTTTATAGCAGTGTCCTGAAATCACAGTGAGAACTGCAATTACCACACAGCAGGCTGCATGCAATTAGTAAATGCTGGCCAGCAATTGGTGCAGAGGCCATCACATGCACTTGTGCAGATACCTACAAAAGCAGCCTGTACAGTCCACACATACAATAATATCAGTGCAGCAACTGGAGGGAGAGAGAGAGAGAGAGAGAGAGAGAGAGAGAGGAGAGAGAGAGAGAGAGAGAGAGAGAGAGAGAGAGAGAGAGACCAAAAGAAAAACCAAGCCAGCCACCCAGGCAGCCATCCAGGCAACCATCCAGCCAGCCATCCAGGCAGCCATCCAGCCAGCCATCCAGGCATCCAGGCAGCCAGCCATCCAGCCACACAGGCAGCCAGCCAGCCATCCAGGCAGCAATCTAGGCATCCAGCCAGCCATCCAGGCAGCCAGCCAGCCATCCAGGCAGCCATCCAGCCAGCCATCCAGGCATCCAGGCAGCCAGCCATCCAGCCACCCAGGCAGCCAGCCAGCCATCCAGGCAGCCATCCAAGCATCCAGCCAGCCATCCAGGCAGCCAGCCAGCCATCCAGGCCACCATCCAGCCAGCCATCCAGGCATCCAGGCAGCCAGCCATCCAGCCACCCAGGCAGCCAGCCAGCCATCCAGGCAGCCATCCAGCCAACCATCCAGGCAGCCATCCAGCCATCCAGGCAGCCATCCAGCTAGCCATCCAGGCATCCAGGCAGCCAGCCATCCAGCCACCCAGGAAGCCAGCCAGCCATCCAGGCAGCCAGCCAGCCATCCAGCCATCCAGCCAGCCAGCCAGCCAGCCAGCCATCAAGCTAGCAAGCCAGCAATCCAAAAAAAAACTGTCAGAGACAAAGGTAATGTAAACTACATAATCTAATAATCTACATACTGTGAACCCTCCATATGTTAGCAGTCTGTATCTATATGTATATGAAGATGTGCATAGGGCAAGGGACATACTGCAACTGTTAGTGAAGGCTGGACATACATATGTAGTTGAAGGTTGCTATGTGCACATATCAATGTAGGTTGTAGTGTGTGGCATTGAAAACAGCATGCAGTGCAGGCATATGTCATGTGGTGGTGAACTTCTGAGGGACTGAGCCAGTGAGGCCTGCTACAGCTATATGGCTTGAGGATAGCATAATGCATTATGCACAACCGTGTGCAATATCATTACAGAATGGTATGTCTCACAACTGTTGCAGAAGTGATATTCCCACCATGAAGGGTGGGCAGTCCATGTACCTACATGTGCATGTATATGTACAGCAATGGATGTTAAGAAGTGTGTGTGTGTGTGTGTGTGTGTGTATATATATATATATATATATATATATATATATATATATATATATATATATATATATATATATATATAAATATATATGTATATATATATATATATATATATATATATATACACACACACATATATATAATATATCTATATATTGATATACATATATATATATATACATATCTATATATATATATATATATATATATATATATATATATATATATATATATACATAGACAGAGAGGTCTGTATAGATACATAGAGATATATGGATGGATAGATAGAGAATATGTATATACATATAGATATAATAGACAAATACATATATAGATATAAATTTCGATACATACATGTATACAGATAGATATGAATGTCTATAGATATGTATATATATATATATATATATATATATATATATATATATATATATATATATATATACATATATATATTTATATATATATAGTGGTGTGTATATAGATATATATATATACATATATGCAGATATTTATGTACATATATATATATATATCTATATATATATATATATATATATATATATATATATATATATATATATATATATATGTATATATTGATATATATATATTTATATGTATATAAATATATATATATATATATATATATATATATGTACGAAGAGAGAGTGAGAGAGGGTGGCATGGGGACAGATGTACTGCAACAGGTGCCTGGTGACCAAGGCATGGACAGAACACCAGTGTTGATACTGCAGTACCATACCCCATTCCAAAACATGTTACCCACTAACTACCACATAGGTGGTTGCCTGCCTACCACTGGAGGTGTCAGAAGGGAACATGGGACACAGGTGTACAATAGCCACCCCTTTGATATCCACAGTGGCACACTAGTCTTGTAATCCCTGTACATGGTACTTGTCATCACAAAAGGTGTGTCAGCTAGGGAAATGTAAGTCAGTGTACCCCTGTACACCTCACAATGTCCTATGCAGTATGTACCTCCCATGAGAACTACAGCAAGTGGAAAGGCCACAGACATACCTAACAAAGACTGATAATGGCCACAAACACATTCCCTATGCAGACTGACTCACAAAGCCACAGCTAGAGTGCCTTGCATACTGCCTACACAGAGGTTACCTGTGCTGGACATACAGAGTTATGTCACACCCATACCAAATGGCCAACCACCATGGCAACACCTCACAATCCGTCCAGCTTACATGACCTAGGGGCCTAATCCCTGTCACCGCACTAAACAGCAGATGCTGGAGGTACAGGTTTCTGTACACAAATATGCCATACCCTGGACTAAACCACCCAGCATTAACAAACAAAGCTCCTCATTAGTAGATGTCATACATACCCCTGATGAATGTCATGGAGATATGTAATATGCCCTGTGAGTCACCTGTTTGTAACCGTTTCACAGGACCAAGTAAAATCACAGTACATGTGTACCAAAGGGCTGGGTAGCATATGGCTAGGCTGCCCTAGGCCTAGGGCCAATAGCATAGTACCTACCTATGACACAATGCACACACACATGTACTCAGTGCAATACCAGCTATGTGACATTGAATGAGTGTGACACTGACTGTGTGCAATGTCTGTAAAGGTGTGATAGCATAGCATGAGTTTGTGTCTGTCATGGTAGTTGGTGTCCTTGGTGTGAGGCCAGAGAAAGATGTGTCAGTTATTGGGATGCAAACATAGTAGATTGGCATATGTTGTGCCGTAGTTCCCTGTGTACGACTGTGGTGTCCCATCATAGGCAGAAGCAATACATGTATGCTTAGTAAGTGGTACTGCTGTTGAATCCAGCTCACATATGAACTGTTGTGCTACCTGATGTTGTAGGCCTAAACACTGCAGTATGGTGTATGTTCACATTCTGTGGTAACACTGTTTGGTGTGTTACCTGTAGTCTGCACAGATTGCATACCTTATGCATAGGTATCTGTAAGTAGGGGCACACAGTACTATAAGGTACACAGTTAATGCTCATCTGTGTCATCATACATTTGTGTGTTGTATGTATGTGTAACATGTGTGTAATGTTGCCTGTACCATGGCCGCAATCACATGTGTGTTACAGGGTATGTGTGTGTACCTGGCAGCATGTATACTCTGTGACAGCAATATGCTGGCTTTAGTAACAACTGTGCACGTATGTCAGGTAGGGGTATGGCATCAAAGACTAGGGTGGATTACCGTTGAAACTGTACATGTGTATTGCATTCATTGCATGGGATGACAATATTCTTCATCCATTAGCTTGATACATACCCCATTGTGAGGTTGTGCATTGTATCCCAAACAGTGTGCCGAGTGCTGGTGTACACTAGCTTGTTGTATGGAGTGTGGCAGGCACTGTCAGACAGTTGTGGGCTGAGCACTGACATGTGGTATCAAACATGTGTATCCCCTGATAGACAGACAGATGCTATATATGGCAGTGAAGTGATATCAGTAAATTTGAATATTGTGTGCCACATGATTTGCTCACATATATTTATTTTCCTTCCTTCCAGGGTGATGGTGCATCAGAGAAACCCACCTTATACAGCAGCAGAGGATCAGGGGATCCACCAGAGCCTGGTGCAGAATTACTGTGGGCTGTTTTCCAGGACCAGCCAGAACCAGCATGAGAGGGCTGCACTGTGGCAAGAACTTGTCCGTCAGGTAAATGACATAGGCATGCATAACTGGACATATGAGCAGGTACGCCATCACTGCAGTGATTTAATTAGACATGTCTGGCAGCGTGTGTCTGATATCCACAGACAACAGCTTGCCACAGGTGGTGGGGTACCTATCCACCCCCCCTCACCAGTGTGGAGGAGCACCTCCTAAGTGTTGTGGCTCCAGGCCAACAACAAGAACATCCACAAACATGTGTCATCATAGAGGCCGGAGCCACCCAGCATGTTAAAATGGAGTGTGCAGGTAACATGCCATATCTGTAGTTGACTGTTCTCTGTACTGGTAGTCTATGCGTATGTGAGATGTGTACTGTTTGTGTAGCTGTTAACCTGCCCATTCTTCTGCAAGATTGATATTCTGAGCATAGTCTGTACACCTGTGAAAGCCACCTGTTGTACTACTGTCCGTTATCATACTCACAGCATCAAAGGCACAGTTGTGGCCACTGGCAATCACTCTCATATGTTTGCAGGTCCCTCTGGAGTGACAGCAAGGCAGCCAATCCATGCTGGTGAGTGTGTAATAACAATACTATTGCTAATGACATGTGCATGTCATATGGAGGTGTAGTGTGTGCACATGTAACACACCTACACATAATGCATGCTGTGCATGTTTGCAGTGAGATTATGCATATCCCATTATGCTCAGTAGCTGCCTCACTCACATGCAATACACAGAGCATGACACACATGTGTGGCAACACAGTACTGGACATTGTATAGGCATACCAGATACACATGTACACAACACACAAATGTTTGGCATACACACTACACCTTAGCCTGCTACACATGTCCAATAATGACATCTGCTGTATGGCCAGCCTTCAGCATCCCACTTATCTATGCAGCACGCATAATATACCTGAGGGGTAGAGGCCTATCATGTCTTTGTGCAACAGTCTGGAACAAATAATACATTCATGTTAGACAATGCTCACTATTGGCCACCTTACACACCCATGTAACAAGTGGCTGTGTAATTGTGGATGTAGTCATGTTACTGCACTTCAGGTACAGCATGCTAGCTGCCTGTCTGGCACACATTATTATTGTTGACTGACCACAAGAAGCATGTTGATCATGGCTCACATTACTACACAGCATCCAGTTCCACTGACCTCAAAAGTACCGATAGCTGTTATTGCGTAGCACCATCGTGTGTTTTGTGTGTGTGTGTGTGTGTGTGTGTGTGTGTGTGTGTGTGTGTGTGTGTGTGTGTGTGCGTGTGTGTGTGTGTGTGTGTGTGTGTGCATGTGCAAATCTATGCACCCACAGCTTGTAACACTTGCACAACAATGTTATGTCCTTGTACACATTGTGTCCCAGGGTGGAGACAATCACTGAACAACTACACACAAGCATCAAGTACACGTATACTGTTATTAACAAGGGCTGTCTACACTTGCACTGCATGTTCCTGTGTAACACATAACCTGCATGCTGACACATGTGCAGTGATGTTTTTCCTTGTGAAACGGTCACCCACCCTAAAACAGTATTGTGTATGTGTTGGATTGCAGGTGTGTCTTTGCTTGTATCTGCTGTACTGAGGAGTGTGCCTGTGTGCTTGTGTGCCTGTGTGCCTGTGTGCATGTGCGCCTGTGTGCATGTGCATATGTGTGCATGTTCGCCTGTGTGCATGTGTACATGTGTGCATGTGTGCATGTGTGCCTGTGTGCATGTGTGCATGTGTGCCTGTGTACATGTGCACCTGTGTGCATTTGCACCTGTGTGCATGTGTGCATGTGTGCCTGTGTGCATGTGTGCCTGTGTGCATGTGTGCATGTGCACCTGTGTGCATGTGTGCATGTCCGCCAGTGTGCATGTGCACCTGTGTGCATGTGCGCCTGTGTGCATGTGTGCCTGTGTGCACGTGTGCATGCACGCCTGTGTGCACGTGTGCATGCACGCCTGTGTGCACGTGTGCATGCACGCCTGTGTGCACGTGTGCATCCGTGCATGTGTGCCTGTGTGCATGTGTGCATGTGTGCATGTGCGCCTGTGTGCATGTGCGCCTGTGTGCATGTGTGCCTGTGTGCATGTACGCCTGTGTGCATGTGTGCATGTGCGCCTGTGTGCATGTGTGCATGCGTGCATGTGCGCCTGTGAGCATGTGTGCATGTGTGCATGCGTGCATGTGTGCATGTGAGCCTGTGTGCTAATATCGTGTACACATTTGTAAACTGTGTTTCCTATCTTCCTCTCACAGGTTCTGATGTTGCTCTGGTGGAGTGCAACAGGGAACCTGAAGCCACTGCTGGGGATAGTGCTAATGATGATACATGTGTAATGGCACAGGGAGGTGTGACAGGGCCTGTCGGTCATCCAATTAACAGTACACAGTAGTCAACCCCATCAATGCGCACAGTCATCCTGCCGATACATCCATTGTCACCAATGTCCTTAGCTGAGGGAAAGCATACAGTGGGCATTGACCAGGGTAGTGTGGTATCATTGGCACATGCATCCCCTCACAGCAGCCATGGCCAGATTCCTGACATGGTAACACACAGTCAGATGTCCACTGGTTCTCGTGGGAGTATCCGTGGTCGTACTGCCCCTGTCAGACGTGCCCACACAGGTCTATCTACCTCAGCTATGTTCCAGGCTGTAATGCAGGCACAGGCACATATGGAACGGTACACCAGACAGGGTCTGAGGGAGCTTAGAGAACATTGCACAGCTATGAATGACACTATGCATGACGTTGCATCTGCCATCCGTAACATCAGCGAAGTCATTGATAGACGTTGGGGGGACACATTAGATCTGTTCCACAACTACATGTCCAGGAGCCAGGACAGTGCAGGACGGTTGAGGCGTCGACGTGGATGCCTGCCAGCAACATTATCAGCTGCCAGTCGTCGCGGACGACAACAAACCTGCAGTCGCTCCCATAGTGCCAGTACCAGCCCCAGCAATGCTGGGTCTGTGCTGTCATTAGACCATCCTAGAAGACCACGTGCACATGGCTCTGGACAGTCCCAGCAGGGACATGTATCCAGTCAACAACCCACTGCTTCTGATGATAGTACCCAGTCTGGCTTAGTACCTGATACTGTCCGTAGCACCCCTGCCAGGCACAGGTACGGTGTCCGTTGCCAGGGACAGTCACCTGTATGACCTGGCAGGTACAGTCTGTGGCTGTCCAAAAACACCCGTATATGGCAGCCACATGGTGGAACTGTGTGCATGCATACACACACACATAATGCTAACACCTAGGGCTAACACATACATGCACACATTGCAGCAACATTGCCCTATCTTGTACTGTTGTCCCTCACTAACACACACACACATACATGTCGATTGGATGTGTCAATGGCAGACTCTGGCAAACCAAGTACACACCCTGTGCATATGATGAAACTGTGCCACCTCCTGCCATCTGTAACATTGATGCTGGAACAGGATAGCATGGTACTGATGCACAGGGTGACTACATAACACTGTAGTAATATTATCATGTTGTTAACAGTACAGTGTAATGATATTGTTGTGGGTATATTCGAGCATGCATGATGCATGAACTATGTTTGTCATTGCGTTTTGTATACACCAGTGTTAATTCCAAAAGTGTACTGTCTGCACATGTGCCACATGGCTGTTGTGTGTACCTGTGCCTGCATGTGTTGGGGTGTGGACAGTACATGTGTGATGTCTGCATCACCGATTTGCAGGTGTACATTTGTGAACATGGTCAGCATGGAACATGACATGGTTTGACAGTATGCTGTGGGTGATACGGTTTCCACATGTCAATGGTCTGCATTCTGGTAGTATACATAGCTTACATAGCCTGACATTCAGTGGTCATTACATGGTGTCTCCTCAACTGATACACAGGTGTAGGGACCTGGTGTCAGTGATATCACTGCAGTACTACACTATACCAGTAGCCATTGTTACTGAGCCCCACACATCCCTGGGAACAATACCCTTTGGCATACAGCAGTCTCATGTACATGCCAACACACTATGGATATGTCCATCCATGACTGCAAATACATACCGTGGCCTACAATGCATTCTACACATGACACACCTAACCACCACAAGGGTATCATACGGACAGTTACCTGTTGTCCAAGCCATGGTATATTGCTGTAATGCTACTGTGGCATTGTCATTGCCATGTAGTTAACATAGTATTCCAACAGTACCATGTAGGTGGTAGCACCCATTATGTAGAACGGGTAATGGTGTGTACATGTGGACAGGTGTTATCTTGTCTATCCTGTGATATTCACATTTCCAAAGGTATTCTGCAGTCACTCTGTGTATCACCTAAGCACGAAGGTGTCTGTATGCATATTGGCAACAGTTGCCATACACCTACACTGGATAGCTGTCACTCACAGACTTTGTTGTGTTTTAACATGTCTGACATATACTGCAGACATGAACCATCACCCACATTAATCTATCAAAGCTTCCATGCGTGTGTGTCACATAGTTGGCCTAGGACACAGATCACTGCAGTAGCTTGCATTGTCACCAACATATATGTATGGCCTAAGGTCTGGTAAGCTGCGGCACATGGCGGCAAAGGTAACAACTGTATTCATTTGAGGCAGGCTTCACACATAGGAACTATTAAAGGTCACAGGTACATATATGTATGTGGCAAAAACATACCTGATGTGTGCATGGCAATTACTACTATAATAATATGTCATACAATAATGAAAGCAAAACACATTAACAAACTGTGTGACAAACGCACACATGGCACTTGTAGGATTCAAACCCCTACTTAATTAGGATATGGCACTTGAGAGAGATGCATTAGCACAGCACACTATTCGCATCACCGGATGGTTTTCCTTCTCCTGCTGTATTTATAGGATGCTGACATCATCAGTGTTGCCAAAGAAGAATGTACATCTTTTAGTGTGTTATCCCAGTCTTCAAAATGGATATTCCTATTACAAAGGATTACACACGCACAGCATTTGCAGGATTCCAACCCCTACTGAACTATGTTATGATACTTGAAACAGACGCATTGGCGCAGCGCGCTATTCACATTACTGGATTATTTCCTTTCTCCTGCTGTATTTATAGGGTGCCGACATCATCAGTGTTTCCAAAGAAGAATGTACATCGTTTAGTGTGTTATCCCAGTCTTCAAAATGGCCATTCCTTTCATAAAGAATTGCAGACATAGACACACCCCTCCCCCCACACACACAGAGCGTTTGCAGGATTCAAACCCCTACCTAACCATGTTATGATACTTGAGACAAAAGCATTAGCACAGCGTGCTATTCGCATTACTGGACGATTTGCTTTCTCCTGCTGTATTTATAGGGTGCTGACATCATCAGTGTTTCCAAAGAAGAATGTACATCTTTTAGTGTGTTATCCCTGTCTTCAAAATGGCCATTCCTTTCACAAAGAATTGCAACCATACACACACAGCGTTTGCAGGATTAAAACCTCTACTGAACTATGTTATGATACTTGAGACAGATGCATTAGCGCAGCACGCTGTTTGCATTACTGGATGGTTGCTTTTCTCCTGCTGTATTTATACGGTGTTGACATCATCAGTGTTTCCAAAGAAGTATGTACATCTTTTAGTGTGTTATCCCAGTCTTCAAAATGGCCATTCCTTTCACAAAGAATTACACACACCCCTGCCTCTCCAACACACACACAGCGCTTGCAGGATTCAAACTCCTACCTAACCATATTATGATACTTGAAACAAACACATTAGTGCAGCGTGCTATTCGCATTATTGGATGACTTTTCTTCTCCTGCTGTATTTATAGGGTGCTGACATCATCAGTGTTTGCAAAGAAGAATGTACATCTTTCAGTATCTTATCCCAGTCTTCAAAATGGCCATTCCTTTCGCATAGAATTGCAGACATACACACAGCGTTAGCAGGATTCAAGCCCCTACCAAACTATGTTATGATACTTGAGACAGACACATTAATGCAGTGCACTATTTGCATTAGTGGATGATTTGCCTTCTCCTGCTGTATTTATATGTTGCTGACATCATTAGTCTTTCCAAAGAAGAATGTACATCTTTAACTATCCCTCAGTATGGGGGATAACAATATCTGTGCTTTCACAGAAACCTAGTTCAGGGTCACATGTGCACAGTGGAACTGCCAGGTTATGTTCTATACCATGCTTCATGACCACAGGACTTGCGACACAGAACACTAGTAGGGGGTGTATCCATATACATCACAGATACACAAGCCTCTGGGTTGGTCCCACTGCACTAAGCATGACAGGCCATACATATACACCTACCATTGTGCAAAACTGCCTTTTGGTTTGGTGTGTAGTTCAGACCACCCACCCATACCCAGTAACCACACTTGGCTTTCCTGGGAACAGTGTTGGATATGAAGGTCTTCACACACACCATTATAGTGGTTGACTTCAGGTACACAAATATTGACTGAGGATACTACTCAAGCCCTCAACATCACCCTACAGCCACTAAAATTTGTGAATCCATGTGCTATGGCACAACCAGTCACCACACCCACTAGGGGGAACACATATTGGACCTGATCATCACCAACATGTGGACTCTATGTTCCACACCAGAGATAGAACTGTCATTGTTAAGATCAGATCATGATCAACTTTCCCTGGACATCCATATCCCGTCCCCACACTCAGCCAAGGAAATCACTGTAAAGAATTTCTCAAAAGCAGACTTTGCACTTGTGAAGACTGGGGTGGAATACTTCAGAGGCCCCGTGCTGGAGGTTAATACAGACCAATCTGTAGAAATCTTTACAAACGCATTGTATGAGCAGCTGCAGGTATGCATTGATCATGCTATCCCACATAAAACTATGACTCCTCCAAAACAGGAGACCTGTCTGGTTGACCCCAGCCATATATAAGCTGTACAAGAGAAGGAGGAAGCTACTACATAACAGAGCAATATCCCACAGACCCAGATAGATCATAACCTCTCCTTTGCTAATCACATTGACAGAGAGTCATTGCTAAGAACTTTGTATAGCCTTCCTTCTCACATAGGTGTTTGCATGTAGATCATGTGAGGTCATTGTGGCCCTCTACTACTCACTCATCAGGACCATGTTTGACTACAATGCCCCTTTTGGGGTGTACCTTACCCAACACCTGCAGCAACTACAGTGAACACAACAGTACCTTCCCAAGAGAATCATGGGCTGCACACAGATGTCCTATGCAGCTCAGCTAAAGGATCTCCAGCCCTACTCAGTTGCTTAATGCCTACTCAGAGGTAATCTATGCCTGACGTACACAGCCATTTCAAACCCCGAAGTAATGGACATGCTCCACTTCATAACATCCAAGACCCTTACAGCTACACACTCCAGGGACGTAAGCCTCAGCACAAACATAAATAGGACATGCTGCAGGGACAGATTCATTACTCACAGGCTCCCCTCACTCTGGAATTGAATCCCAATTAAAGTTAGACATAGCCCCTCACCAACACTCTTCCAGCAAAATACAGCCGCATGGATGGGAAATTGCAAATTCACCCCTGGGATCTCCACTGTGTCCCTGCTTGACAGAGGCACAGCAAAGTAGCCTTAAAGGGTGCCTTCTGTGACCTACTTTACAGAGGCACTGTAGGCTACTCTACTGGGGAGGCAGATGTCAAATACACTCTGCCTAGGCTTATGAATTCCCTAGGGCAGACAGCCTAGTATTCACCTCTGCACCTATGTTTATGTTTGGGATGCACAATATTTGTTGCTGCTACTGTTTGCAGGTCTTTATTGCCATAGCTTTCACCATTTCTGTGAACAACTTGTGTATCTGCGTAACATGTTTGATCATGACAGGGTTCCGGTATATTAATATATGTGTCTGTTATCATTTAACTGTGTGTACAGGGTGGATTTCTGGATCGTGGGAGGTTCCTGGCTTAACACATACAACTGCCAGATACGTGTGACTGACTGCTATACTCAGACATGGCCTAAGTGTGTGAGCATGCCCAGTTCAGGCTTTCCATGGTTTGTTGCCTGACATGTGTCTCATTTATCCAAGTGTGTGAGCATGCCCAGTGTGACCTTTCCATATGTTGTGATCTGAAATCCACTACATTTGTGGTTGCGTGTGAACATGACCAATATTGACATTAATACTGTGTGTGTTGGAAGTCATGTTGTGTTCTTACTGACAGACTCCTTTGTGTCAAAACTCAACAGGGATTATGCTGTGCTTGCAGGGTTTCCATGGGATATGGAAAACAACCAAAATTATGACCAGTGAAAAACAGCTCTACTTTCCAGAAAAAACACTTTTAATTAAAGAACACAAATTCTCTTAGCGTCTCGGCCGTAGCCTTTACAGAGTAAAAACCTTCTTACTAAAAAATCATCTTAGATATATATACACATCCAACATTATTCAATTATTCAATTATCCATTAAATTATAACAATCATTCAATTTCATTCCTAAAATTAAAAAATTATATAAAACTTTGCCAATTACATTCTTTATTCAGTCCATTTGGTAAAAGTGTGTTATATTTCATTATTAAAATAGACTCCTTTCTTTTTAGCACATATTTTAATAACTCCACATTCCCATATTCTAATGTTACTTGTTCTAGCACTGTTGCTTTCATAGTATTTACTTCACTTTTGTGTTCTTTGTTAAAGTGCTCTGCTACAGGACTTATAACTTTATTATTTCTAATATCCCTCACATGTTCCTTTATTCGTTCTGCCAAAGACCTTTTTGTTTCCCCTATATAACATTTGTTACATGAACACATTATAGCAATAACCCACGCCTGGGTGTGGGTAATGCTGGATTTACCCACGGTTGGCGTGGTTTGGTCCCGGGCCAAGCCCGATAACTAAAAGACATAACCGTAATCCAGCATTACCCACACCCAGAAAGGTTATGTTATTATAATGACATTATTTAAGAAAAGAAATAATTACTTTTCTTAAATAATGGCATTGTATAATGCCTCTTTGCTGCCCTTCCGGCTGTCTGGTGTTCAGCAGTTCTGATGTACTGCGCATGCCTCGCAAGTACATCAGAGCTGTGGGCAAAAGCAACGGAGAACACAAGATCTCCATTGCTTTTGACTGTCTCGCTATGTTAAATGGGTTTAACATAGCGAGACAGCTTTAAAATAAGCAACGGAGATCTTCGTTGCTTATTTTAAAGCTGTCTCACTATGTTAAACTCATTAACATACAGCAGACAGGTTTAAAACAACGGAGATCGCAAGATCTCCGTTGCTTTACATGTGTCGCTATGTTAAAGGAGTTTAACATAGCGAGACAGCTTAAAAAAAAGCAATGGAGATCTGCGTTGCTTTTTCTAAACCTGTGTCGCTATGTTAAACTCTTTTAACATAGCGAGACAGTGTTTTATACTAACGGAAAAAGTCCGGGCGACGACCTTTTCCGTTAGTATATTGAGGGATTTACAACGGGCACGCTGGTTGGGCTGGCCAATCAGCGTGCACGTTTTAGAGGAGGCATTGTATAATATAACATAAATCACACCTTTACTTAAACAAGAGTACATTCCCATAGTATCTCATTTCTTCCCCCTATTTTTTTCTATTTTTGTTATTATGTATTGACATATGGAACATTTACCACAAAGAAATGTTCCTTTCATTTCCACATTTTTCAGCATTTTCTCTGTTGGTCTTACATATTTTCCATGCACTAGAAAATCCTTTAAATTTCTCCCCCTTTGGTAAGAAATTCCTAATTCTATTTGTGACATATAATAGTATTTAATATATTTTGATACAAAAATTTTATATTTTAGATATTTATGTATATAAATATATTGCATTATTAAGTTATTAATATATATTAATTTATATAAATATTTATTAATAATTAATATTTTTTAGCATTAGTTATTTTAGACATGGTATATATTATATTAATATTAACACAAACATTGTATTGGAAGTAACATTTATATAATTTAAGTATTGTTAATTCAACAGTTCGTTGGATTCATGATCAGTTTGCACATGTACACCCGTAATACATTATATAGTACATAACATTTGTTATTATCATTTTAATATTATTAGTGTTAACAATATAAATAGTTTCAACATCACAAATAGTTTTTAGAACCCAGTTTTTAAAATATTTTTAATTTTGTTAGTACTAACTTCATTTTATATACACTACACATTCAACATAACAAGTATACAATTTATCCAGAAGACTAGAATTATGGTTATATGTAAGGATATAATACAAGGAAAACGACATTTTTAAGAAGTATACGTCTTAAGAAGTACGCAAGGTATGAATAGGGCATTCAATTGTATCATATGAAGTTATGTGTGAATATAAAGTATATATTAAATGTATTAAGTGATTATTAGGAGGAGGTTTAGCTGGTTGTTTAGTTCAGTATTAGGTTGTAGGTCTACATTAAATATTATCTATCTACACTATAGCACTTTAAATGTAAAAGGTTCTGTTGATTAAATTCGCGCCAAAAAGGTTATTTAAAATGGCGCACTGACTGTTTGTATGAGTTCTGAAGAAGCCTAAGCATTGTAGGTGAAAGCGCTTAACTCATACGGCAAATTGTATTAGTATATTTATGTGATTTGCTTCAATAAACGTTCCTGTGGTCGTACAATACTGTGTTTCCTCTATTGTTTCGAGAGAAGATAGCACAGTATTTTCATCTTACAAGTAGTTTTTTCCTCGCAACTTTGTTTCTATTTGTGACAATGACTGAACATCCCTTCTAATTTGCTTCCAATATTCTTTAATCACCTTTATCATTCTTTGTGAAAACATAGTATACTTGGTGACAAAGAACATAGTCTCATTTTTCAATATTTTCTTTGTAACTCCTATTTTTCTACCCTTTTGTCTATCTACTCTGACTTCCATCATTCTTTTCTCATTATTGGATATTTTCTGTAAACTTCCATACACATTCTCTAACTCATATCCCCTGGATATAAACATCTTAGCCACCCCTTGAGCCTCTTTATACGCTTCTTTAATGTCACTGCTCAATCTTTTGATCCTCAGTATTTCACCATACGGAATAGACTCTATTGTATGGTTAGGGTGACAACTAGTAGCACTTAACATCAAATTCACTTGATTAAATTTTCTGTATATATTAGTATGAATTTTCCTATTATTGTCACCCCTTAATGTTATATCCAAGAAATTTATCCTAACACCCTTCTGAATGCCTTCAAATCTTATTCCATATTTATTAGCATTTAAATATTCTATAAAACTGGGTGATTTATTTTCTCCCCCCTTACAAATAAAAATCAAGTCATCTATGAAACGAAAATACTTCACTACATATTTCCTAAAAAATTCACTCCTGTAAATGTAAATATTTTCCACCAGCCCCATAAACAAGTTGGCATATGCTGGGGCAAACGCCGCCCCCATTGCTGTACCCACATTCTGTTTGTATAAATTACCATCAAATTCAAACATGTTATTTTTAAGGCAAAAATAGAGCAATTCTTTAATATACTGCATCCTAGGACTATCCCCTAAAAAATATTGTACAGCTTCAAGACCAAAAGTATGTGATATATTAGTGTACAAACTTGCCACATCTGCTGATATAAAATACATATCCTCAGCCCATATCACATCTTCAATTTTATTCAAAAAATCAAACAAATCCTTTATATAAGATGTCAACTTTATGACCTCTTTTACTAAAATTTCATGCAACAAACAACTCAAATTATATGTAAAATAACCTATAGCTGACCCAATAGGATGTCCTGGTGGTTGTAATAAACTTTTATGAATTTTAGGAACACAAAAGAATTTTGCAACTGTACTTCTTCTTACATTAAGTGTATGTGTTACATCATATGTGGTAAAATAGTGTAATCTTACACCTTTATTTAATAACTTCTGAAATTCATTTTGTGCTTGTACTAAATTCGATGTATCTATCCTATTATATACCATTTTATTGTTTAAATGTTGCATACACATCCTATAATAATCCCTAGAATTCATTACTACCAATTTGCCCCCTTTATCTGATGGTTTAAAAACTATTTCATCATTCTTACTCATGTGTTGTAATTTTATCCACTCATTTTTTGTCAAATTATATTCCTTTTCTAAACCTTTAAATTTATTAAGTTCTCTATCAATTATTAAATTTACAGCATTGCTAAAACTTTGAATAAATAAGTTTTTATTTGGCGGCATAAAAGTACTATTAGACTTGATTTTGCTTGTATCCAATAAACTGTAAGCATTAATTTCTGATTCCAATTAAAGTTAGACATAGCCCTTCACCAACCCTCTTCCAGCAAAATACAGCCGCATGGATGGGAAATTGCAAATCCACCCCTGGGATCTCCACTGTGTCCCTGCTTGACAGAGGCACAGCAAAGTAGCCTTAAAGGGTGCCTTCTGTGACCTACTTTACAGAGGCACTGTAGGCTACTCTACTGGGGAGGCAGATGCCAAATACACTCTTCCTAGGCTTAAGAATTCCCTAGGGCAGATAGCCTAGTATTCACCTCTGCACCTATGTTTATGTTTGGGATGCACAATATTTGTTGCTGCTACTGTTTGCAGGTCTTTATTGCCGTAGCTTTCACAGTTTCTGTGAACAACGTGTGTATCTGCGTAACATGTTTGATCATGACAGGGTTCCAGTATATTAATATATGTGTCTGTTGTCATTTAACTGTGTGTACAGGGTGGATTGCTGGATTGTGGGAGGTTCCAGGCTTAACACATACAACTGCCAGATATGTGTGACTGACTGCTATACTCAGACATGGCCAAGTGTGTGAGCATGCCCAGTTCAGGCTTTCCATGGTTTGTTGCCTGACATGTGTCTCATTTATCCAAGTGTGTGAGCATGCCCAGTGTGACCTTTCCATATGTTGTGATCTGAAATCCACTACATTTGTGGTTGTGTGTGAACATGACCAATATTGACATTAATACTGTGTGTGTTGGAAGTCATGTTGTGTTCTTACTGACAGACTCCTTTGTGTCATAACTCAACAGGGATTATGCTGTGCTTGCAGGGTTTCCATGGGATAGTTTGCAAAGACTTGGCAACATTCTCTCATACTGGCTGAACACTGCGATACTGTCATGGTGTAGTGGTTCAGTACTTTCACTGTGGTGCATAGTATTATTGGTTTGAGACCCATCACTGCTGTAAATGCTCATACTGAGCAGACCAGACTAGTTAAGGGCCAGGTGGGCAACTATGTGCATGTTGCATTTTGTTCAGCTATGGCCTACTTAAACCAGGCTTGTCTGACATTGCTGTGTATTCACCAACTTGCATGGACATTGGCAAACATTACTCCACAGTGACCACAGTTGTACTACTTGGTGTGTGTGATTCTGTTCACAGGTTCCTACTAGGCTATCTGCCCTAGGACATTTATAATCCTAGCCAGAGTGTGTTTGGCTTTCAACATACATTGTAAGTGGAGTTTGGCATTACATTTTTCATGGTTAGTATACTGTGCCTCTGGCTAACAGTGACATAGAAGTGATACCCAGGGTAAACCTACAATCTCCCATCCACTCATCAGGATTCCCCTTGAAGAGTGTCAATGAGGGACTCTGGCTAACCTGGAGTGGGAGTTTACTCAGGAGTGGGGGGAGCCTCTGGGTTATGGATCTGTCACTCCAGCATGTCCTATTTATTTCAGTCCCGAGGTTCAGGTCTCTTGACCGCGTAGCTTGATGGGATTCTGATTTTCCAAGGTGTGGCATGTCCATTGATTCCAGGTTGGACATGGCTTTATACATCTGGCACAGAATGCCTCTGGGCAGGCAGTATGCCACTGAGTGGAGCTGCAGTTTCTTTAACCGGGCAGTGAATGGCATGTGTTTGAGCCCTTTGATCCTCCTGTTGAGGTACTTTTGTGGTCTTTCCAGCTGCTGCAGGTGTCTGAAAAGGTACATCCCAGAAGGGGCATTTTACTCAATTATGGGCCTGATGAGGGATGAGTTAAGAGGCACAATAACCTCCACTGATGTAGATGTGATTACCTTCATGATTAGGTGGGCTATATGAAATGTTTCTCTGAACACTTTGGCCACATGGTTGTCAAATGTGAGATTGCTATCGACTTGGGTCCCCAGGTCCCTTATCACTTCTTCCATACTTAATGGGTTACCACATATGTAGTAATTTGTGGGCACTTAGTTTTTGACAAAGGGGAGGACTATACACTGTTTTGCGTTTAGCTTGAGGACATGGCTCTGGCACCAGTTGTCTGTTTCTATGAGGCCCTTTTGTAGGATGCTTATGTCAGCTGGAGGGTCGATTATGGCGCCCAGTTTGCAGTCATCTACAAAGTTGTTCACCAACAGTCCTTCTGTGTTGGCCTATACCTCTGAGAAATATATACCAAACAAGGAAGGTCCCAGGACTGAGCCTTGTGGGATGCCACTTGTAGCTGGTTTGTGGTCTGACATGGCTCCAGCATTTCAGACCATGTGGGTTCTGTCCTTGAGCCAGTTTGCAACCCATCTAGTGACATAGGCATTTCTATTGAAGCTGATCATCTTATCTATGATGACCAAGTGGAGTACTGTATGGAAGGCTTTTGCAAGGTCCAGGTAAGCTGTGTGGACCACCATCCCCTTGTCAATTGCCTTGGTGACTGTTTCAAATGACTCAACCAGTTTTAAGAGACAGGATCTGCCCTTAACAAAGCCAAAATGGGTAGGATCCAGTGTCTGTGTGTCCCCAATATGTTTATTTCTGAGGTCCATGATGATCCTTTCCATAGCTTTGCAGACCAACCTAGTCAGGCTTCTGGGGCGATTGTTTGCAGTATCCATTGAGGCACCACCTTTGTGGAGAGGGTCCACTGTTGCTGTACACTGCTCTTTGGATACATATCATGTGTTAAGGCTGACATTGAACAGTGGTTTTATGTGTGTGCTCAATTCTTCTTGGGGTTCATGTTGGACACAGCCCAGGACACCGTCTGGTCCCATTGATGCTGTGTGTTTTGATTTAGAGAGGCTGGCTGTTACCTGAGCATCTGCGAAGTCAGGAGGCCAGCACTCTGCTGGGATAGATATTTGCACTGATCTGTCAGCTTGGATGTTGGCAATGTCTGTGGGTTTGTTGTATTGTTTGTCATTTTGGACTAATTCTGAACATATCTGGGGATTCCCACACAGGTTCCTACAATAAGTAAAGAATGCCTTGTGATTATCCTTGGTGTCCTGTACAATTTTTATCTCACAGATGGCCTTAGACAATTTTATGTGTGGACGTTGTTTTTCAATAACACTGGTCAGAGATGGTTTCCCTTTTTGTGATTTGGATCTATCATATAGTAGCTTCCTCCTTGTATTGTATGGTTTGTTTATGGCCGGGGTCCACCAAACAGGATGCCTGCCTTTGGAGGATTGGGTCTTGGTTTTTTTTGGGATTGCATGATCCATGCATTCCTGATGGTGTTCATAGAATGCGTTTATAAAGGGTTATGAGGTCTGGGCCGTATTTTCCACAGACACAGGGGTGTGACATATGCTTTAGTGAACATTTTTCACTGTGGTTTTCTGAACATGGGCTGGAGTGGGTATGTGAATATCCAGTGAGATTACTATCTGGTGTGATCATACCAGTGATGGATACACTTCTGGTCTTGGGCATAGAGTCCCCATGTTGGTGATGATCAGGTCCAGTATGTTTTCCCCTCTTGTGGGAGTGTAGCAAGTTGTTCCATAGCATTTTGGTTTATAAATTCTGGGAACCTTTGTCCTAGGGTGTTGTAGCTAGGGTAATGCTCCCAGTGTATGTTTGGGTAGTTGAAGCCACCCAATATAATGGTGTTTGGGGAGATCTTCATATTTTCATGTGTTCTCCAGTCGGCCAAGTGTGGTTCCTGGGTTTAGGAGGGTGGTCTGTAGCAGGCTACGAACTGGAAGGCGGTTTTACCCACTGTTGGTTACACATGGGTAGTCTCTGATGCTTCATGCTGTGCCACCAACCTGGGGGTGTGAGTATCTTTGACAAATATTGATACTCACCCTCCTTTTGTAGTTTGTTCCATGTTTTGCAGCTGTAAAGCATGGTATGAGGTGTACCTGTGAATGCTAGGGTGCTCTTGGGAGCCTTTAACAGGTTTCTGTTACTGCACAGATATCAACATTCTCCATGCTGAGGAGTGTTTGGAGTGCATGCATCTTGCAGCTTAGACTTCTGGCATTGAGTAGCATTACTTATACTTTCTTATCCCTTGTGATACCTATGGAGGTGGGTTTGTCTTTTGAGCCTTACCTAGAAAAGGCACTATGGGGTGACAAGAGCCTTTGGCAATATCCAATAGGCCACAGGTGATAGGTGAAATCCATCCCTAGCAAAGCATCATGTCTTGTCGAGCATCTCATCCCAGGCTGACAGGCATTGAATCCCCTTTCACTGACACCAATACTTAAGCCAATTGTTGTAATTGATCATCTTGTCTTCATATTGTGGCCTCATGTTTGGTGAGGGTAGGATGCTACTGAAGGTCATCAAGTTTGCATATACGACATGGTGGTAAATGCTGTTTAGCACTACCTTACAATGCTTAACACATGGCAATCATGCCTCAGGTGGTGCTGCAGGGCTGCCTATGTCGGATGCACATACTGCACTCCCTATACATGCTTGGAAACAGGTAGTGTCAAGTTAGGCATCCCTTTTACTATATGTGCGAGTCAGAGAGAGGTATGATTTCCAGGGTTCCTACTGAGCCAGTGTATGTGCTATGCATTGCCTCTTTGCCAAGGCCAAGGCATATTGGGCTTGCCTCCTTCTGCCTACTGGGGCAGGCTCAGGTTGTTCCTCCTCCAAGTCACGCTCTGCCTGTGATGGCCTTGGCACTGGTGGGGGGCTGTTTGGCCCAGGCCTATGCTGGTCCTGTTGCAGCTGTTTTCCCAGGATCATATTATGTAGCATAGCACATACCATGACAATTTGGGTACATGTAGTTGGTGAGTATTGCAATGCTCCACCAGATGTGTCCAGGCACTGGAACCGTGACTTGAGCAACCCAAACACACGTTTGATTACATTTCGTGTTAGTGAGTGTGCCTCATTATGGCGTTCTTGTTCAGGTGTGTGTGCGTTTCTGATGGGTGTCATCAGCCACGTCTCCAGTGCATAGCCAGCATCCCCCACTAAGTGACCATGTGGGATGTCACCATTGGCAAATGTCTGGTACAGCTGCATCAGATGCCATATATGGGAATCATGGTAGCTTCCAGGGCAGCCAGCACACACATTCATTATTATGCCCTGGGCATCACACATGACCTGGCAGTTGATGGAGGGGAAGCCCTTGCGGTTAATGTAGGCCCTACCCTGCTCACCGACTGGTGCTTTGATGCATATATGCGTGTAGTGTATTGCACCTACTACCTCAGGGTATTCTGCTATTTGCTGGAAAAGACACATATTGCTGTCCAATACCTCACGGGAATTGGGGAAGTATACATGATCACTGACATGTGCTGACATGGCATCCAGCAACTGGTGCAGTACCCTGGATGCTGATGCCTGTGATATCCCCATCATATCACCAGTTGGTCTCTGAAAGGTACCTGTTGCTAGTATTCTTAGGCCAACACATACCTTGGTTTCCACTGGGATGGGTTCCCCTCTGTTGGTTCTTTGTGTGAGGCATTGCCTGCACAGCTCAACAATTTGCTGCAGGAGGTCTCTGTCCACTCTATAGTGCTCCACTATCTCCAGCTCATGTAACCCCTGGAAGGTGACCCTGGGCCTGTACACTCTTCTCCGTCTCCTCACTGTGTGTTGTCCGGCAGCATTTGAATTGTCACCACCCTCAGCATGTTGCATATGTCGTCTTATAACAGCAATGGCAGCCCCTAGCATTTTTTGTCTGAGTGAAGCTTTTTCAGTTTTCATTTCTAGTAGAATACTCCAGTGTTTCAGTGTCTCTTGTGAGAAACAAACTGCACTGTTGTTTGCAGAGTTTTAAGTGCTGGGCTGGGCTAGGCTAGTGTTCTGCCTGTGTTATTGCCTGATTCAGGTTGTTTTCACCTGCTAGCTCTACTAGTATCATCTGGTAGCTTCCTGCTATTTGTTGTGCTTCATTTTTCCTTTCTGTTTCCTCAGGGGGAGCGACGCGCATACAAGCGCAAACACGCTCACAGCAGCTCACACATGTGCATACATGCTTAGACGGACTAAAACTTGCTTATTCAGGCTAAACCACGCGCACACCAGCGCAAACAAGTTTACAGGTCTTCCAACAGCCTTATACATGCATACTCCGGCTTAAACACGCGCACTCATGCTTCCACATGTGCACTCTGTCTTACCCAAGTTTACAGGCGCGCACACGCGTGCATACCCGCTCAGCAAGAAACTTTGGTGTTATCTGCAGTATACACCTTCCATTTCTTGGCTTTCCCTGGCCTACCTGTTGACACACCTCTTTCCATGATGTCTAACTGACACCTAACAGATGCCACTGACCTCCAATGAGCTGCACTACTTTCATACATACCCCCCTTGTGATGTCACCTATCTCCTACTCTGTTCCTCCCCATATCCTACTCCTACACTTCACTGACTATGCTCATTTGCTATGTAAAAGTGCAATTCACTATCCTAACACTCACTTACATAGGATTGCCTACTAATGCTTGGTTACATGTCTTAGACTGGGCTTCTCCCCTTAGCAACCCCTGCTTGGTGGCCATGTTGTCTTCAGCCTGCTATTCCCTTACATTGTAATTTGACAATTTTCATAAATTCCATGTTTGTGGCTTTTATTGCCTTATATTATGATTTTTATAGTGCACCCCTTTTGAGCGGCGTTGCGCTACTCTTAAACATCGGAAATCGACGAAAAAAAAATATTTTTATTTTAATTTTGCATCAGGGAAACTTTCCAATGGCCATATATTTGGCCATTGGCATGCTTCCTCAACCATATTCAACCTTTATTTGGTGCTGACAAGGCTCCATTGTGTTATTTGCAGAATGGTACTCTGTTGTCAACTGAGTACATTTCTGCAGCTAACAAGTCTCCTACGCGGACAGGTTTCTGCTTCCTGGATCGCAAATTTACCTCATTTGCATGCCTTTCGGCTGCAAGTGAGGTAATTTGCATATCACAGCGCTCTCCGTGTAGGAGACATGTTAGGAGCTCTCTTACATGCCCCTACAGGCTGTTCATGGGTCGCTCGTCGGACATGATGGCTGCATGGGGTCTTACTCTACTTGTAGACTCCATGCAAGCCATCGTGAATTCGGCCCATTCTGTATAAAAACTGCGTTATCTTGTCCAGCAATAAAGATGTGCATACTAAACCGGAAGAGCGCCGTATGGTTGTATATAGGAAGGGGAAGTGTCTAAAAAATATTTTTGAGACAGTTAAACAAGGTGACCAACATCCAATAAATGGTAGTATGAAGAAATGTGGGGCCTGTAACTATTGTCCATTCATTTATGAGGGGAATAAATTCACTGTGAATAATGTACAAGTAAAGTTAAAAAGCAGATGTAATCAAAATAGTGGTTAACAGGAACCCAAGAATGAAGTAAATTCCTTTTAACGCAAAATTTATTAGTACAGCGTTTTCGCCATGTACACTGACACAGCTTCCTCAGAATACAAAACTTAATTAATCTAAGTCAATTTAAATACATATCCAAAAGGAAATTATGTCATGGCATTGAAGGTTATTGTTAAAGGTGCATGAGAATTAAGTAGTGTGAACATTTTAATTATTTTTAAAACACATAAATAAAAAATCAATTCAATGTTAAAATATAATTAAAACATATTATAAAATATTTATATTTTAGCATAAAAAGCATAATAGTGTATATAATGTAAACAATATTGGCAGTAGCCAAAAAATGTAAGAATACAAATAGTATTAAGTGATTCTAAGTTATGAAACCAAGACTTATGGAGCTTTTGATACTTGAGGGAAGAGATTACTACTATGAGGTGACACAAGTAAAAATTCTAAACAGTTTAACAAGTTAATAATAATCCCACCAAATGAGAAACCAAAAAAACGTAATATACTCATCTAAAATAACTTCTCAGTTTTAAAACTGAAGAAATACTGCAATTCTCATTTAGGGCCGGGAAATTAAATGCGTCAGTTCTCAATTGCCACTCAAGTTCACAAAGTTCTAAGAGTAATGGAATGGGGCCCCCCCTGATGTTACCCTGTATTTGGTCTATTGCCATAAAAGAAAAACTGTGCCCAGGATGCTTAATAACATGCGCAGCAAGTGCATTGTTTTCATTCTCCGTCCTGATCGCGTAGAGGTGTTCATACATGCGATCACGGAGTCTACGATCGGTTTTACCGATGTAGAAAGATGGGCAACAGTCACAAAATGCCACATAGACAATTGATTTACTTTCACAGTTAAGGGGGACTCTAATCATGTATTTTTTATTCCTTATTAAAAAGGTTTGTCCTGATCTAACTTTGTGGCATCTATTACAGAGGCCACATGGGAACATACCTATTTTCCTGTTAGAAAAAGTTTTAAGAACATTCCTCTGTGACA